>NC_139710.1:7345895-7877383 GCF_964188405.1 Protomyctophum parallelum | reverse complement strand
GTTCTCTCAGACTCTTTTGAGACTCCATTTCTCTTTCTCTCCATTTTTCCATTTTATACTGCAGAAACTCATCTATTTCCCAGTTTCCATCTTCAGTAAGGTGTTATTGAGTATAGCATGGCACATGAGGGAACAGGTTTCTGACACCTACTGTAATCATTCAAAGAATAGGCAGTCATGACTCATGACTGAGTTGCAGTACTGTCACAGAGCCACAGTACTGTCGCACACAATTAAGGACATGAAGAAAAAATGAAATGAAAAGAATGTGGGAATGCAGCGTGGTAATGATTTAGAACATGCTGTATCCATATGAATAATGATTCATAACACAACATTCAGCAGTATGATTTTTCAGTAGACTGCCTGTCTGAGGTCAGAGGCAGCCTGCCAAGGACACTGGCACAGATAGATGTTTATAACTTAGGAGTAAGAACCTTGCACACAGTAACTTCAAACACCTTGAGCGCTATAGGACCAACAGACAAACTGTCTTGAGACTGCTGCTATTCTTTGATTCTATTATAAATGTTTGTCCTCGTCATTTCCCTGTTGTTGTATTGTATATGATTATAGTATTACTACTGCTACAACAATGTCAATTAATTTGACTCTCATGTACCTGTACATAAGAATAATGAAATATTGAACCTTGAATCTGGAGTAAGAGCACACTAGCTGCTGCAGTCTGACCTACAGTATGAGGATTACTGTAATTGCTAACAGCAGCACAGGAGACTTCATAATGTACACTCAGTTGAACATAGACTTTATAATGTACACTCATAATGACTTATGATGTGAAATCGCCACTGGCATTGAGCTCTGTCTGTTTGCAATGTATGTGCCTGTGTACACATGCATGTGGGCGAATGTGTGTCTATGTGAAGGTATCTATGTGTACCCATATGTGTGTGAGTGTGAGTGTGTGTGTGTGTGTGTGTGTGTGTGTGTGTGTGTGTGTGTGTGTGTGTGTGTGTGTGTGTGTGTGTGTGCGCGCGTGCGCGCTCATAGGCTTGGGCAGAATCACGGAATTAGGGCATTTAGCACGGCTGAACCCTGAAAATCAATTATTCGAGTAGTCAGTCAGAGACCCCTCAGGGAACGGAGACGGAGATTCTCTGATCCAAGCAGTCCTATTTATATTGAAGCCGTCTTGACACTGGTCAAAAATAAACTGAAGAACGCATGCGGATTAAACGCTATAAGGCTTTTTGACTTGACATTGATAGATGGGGGAAGACACGCAAGCAAAGTTCGTCGGGATCGGGACTTGAACCCACAACATACTGTCAGGCTGGATTACCAGCCTAGACCGCTAGGCCAGCCCAGGCCATTAAACTAGACTTTGTTTTTACGATATGACCACCATGCAGTTGTGACCTACACAAAAAATGTTCCAATGAAGTGGACAACCCGGAAATAACGTCATCACAACTAATCCAACCCCGTCCGATCCAATATTAAGGGATTTTTTCTTTTTTCTCTGTTTTCTTGTTTTTTTCTGCATTTTTGGGGAGAACACGCTATATTCAAATGCCTTTTCTTTACCGATGAAGACTCTCCTCTGCCTTTTGCGACAGTCTGTGTCTCGATCGCCATGCAGCTAAATATTCTGTGGCTCTTGAAACGTTAGTAAGAAATACTCAAAAACATTGGCAAGAGATGATTTCTTCATTTATTTATTCTGGCAGTCTGCCGTCATATGCAGTTGTCTCAACAGATGTATTGATCTTACATGCTCAGCAATGTTCATGAATCTATTGCACTTGTCTTGATCTTATTGTGGTCTACACAGATCTGTACTGAAATGCATAACTCTGGCCTACTGTACATTCCTATTATTTAGAAATAGTGTTCGTCAAAATACAGACACTGCTCTTTCTATTAAACTGATATGCTGTATTGTATTACTTCTCCATAAGTCTCCTAGGAAATCAATTAAATAGGAGTAGATATGTTGTCACAAAAATATTGCCAGATATAACTTTATTTTGAGACTACTTGAGATAATTACTACAAAAAGATCAATATCTCCGCTCAGCTCAATGTTGTGGAGCGACACAATAAGGTGGAAGAAGAGCACTTATTTCCTATTAATTAATTCATTGAAGCCAACGAGACTCGACTAAGTAGGCTAACTGCTAATTAGACATACAGTAGTTTGTAGTTAAGGCAATGTCTTGCACCAACAGCTCAGCTTTAATGGGGGGTTTTTTTCTAGTTTTTGTCAGGTTTTTGGATGGTATGAAAGACTGGTCAATCCCAGTGTGTGTCTGTGCGTTTGCATGTACATGGTTGAGTGTGCCTACAACTTACACTGCGTGATTCTAATCGCAATCCAGGTCCTAGGTTAATTGCTGTAACAGTGCCTTCCTGTTTGTGTGCGTGTGTGTGCGCGCATGTGCATGCATGCGTGCGTGCGTGCGTGTGTGTGCGTGTGTGTCCTCGTTTCAAATGCCCTGACAAAGTGCCTCCCCCACACCCCACCCATCTGAAATGAGCTGTGCAGCCCTGCACGCAAGAGCAGATGCATTTCTCTGCCTTTGATCTACAGGTAAACAAACCCAACCTGTGAAAGAAAAACACACATCCTTAGATCCGCCACGTGCCTTCCATAAATAAGAGAAGAGGAAAATGGAGACTGTGAGAGAACACAGAGAGAGATGGAAGACAGATGAAGACGGAGATGATGGGGGGTGTAGGGGGATGTGAGAAAGAGAGAGGACAGAGGAGTGAAAGAGAGCAGAGAAACAGAGAGAAGGAGGGAGGGTGAGGGAATAATAATTATTGTCTGTATTCGTCGCATTATTCCTTGCTTGGCAGGTTTGCATTTCATAGGCCTATTATACTGTACATAACTTGTTATTTCCCCCATATAATCTTTGTACCACTCAAACACAGCCACAGCATTGACTTGCTTGGACATATTTTTTCAGTCAACAGCACACAGACAAACACAGATATAGAGAAACAGAGACAGACAGGGACAAGGGGTTAGAGAGACAGAGTGACAAACAGAGAGAGAGTATGTATATAATGAGCGCTGTCAGACTAGGGCCACAACACAAGTCGTTTAGCTGCTGATAAGATCTTGTAAGCCAAGAGCACTTAACAGAGCTGTCATATACAGCGTGCGCTCATCTGTCCAAACCGCTTTTCCTCTGTTAGCCATGTCTGCATTTTTTTAAACGACCAACATTTCTAATGTCAATAAATGCTATCAAAAATGAAGCTTCTGTGCTAAAACTTTGAAATGATGAAAAACTGACTGAACAAACTGTAGTCAAATGTTTCTATATTGAGGTCTATTAAGTGGACACAGTGAGCTACACACGGAACACAGGTACATTTAATACCTCAGGCTCACAAGTTAAGTTATTTCTTCGACAATGTCACCCAAAAAACACAGTCCCCAACTAAATCCCTGTAGACTGGTGCTTCCTGACTGCAGTAATACTGTGTTTGATGTCAAACAATGAGTTCAGTCTTCGGTGACAAGGCACTTTCATTTTAGTGGGAAAATAAAAGTGCCCACCCCTTTATCTTCCGCCTGGGATGACAGGCAATGGGATAGCGATGGGAATTCACGCAGGAGAGGGGAGAAGAGAGATTCTACATTGCATAACACTCTGCTTTTATCCGAGCTCTGTTATCATGGCTGCGGGTTATTGAAGTGGCTGCCAAGTGCCAACACTGTCACACTGTATGCTGAACTCCTTATTTGGTTTTGTTCACACCCGAGGCATATAGGCAACATACGCAATGTGCTGATCATGCAACAAACCACAGGATCACTTATGCACATTTGAGGACCATCTATTGATTTCTAACCACAGCGATTTTTACCACAACCACAGCGTGCATAGCCTCAACCCTAGGGCACTAGCAATAATTCTACCCTCGTAATCCTATCTGCCTATTATGGTAATATTTGAAAAACAGCTGTCTAGCAAGTGACTTTTCCTAGATATTATCCCATCAGAAAAAAAGGAAAAAAAACTGAACCATCTGCAGTTTGTTTCCTTTGCATTTACCTCTGGGGGCAGACACAAATTCACCATAGGTCATGTTTGTAACTCAGTCTCCATGCAGCTGCGTTATCAGTCTAGTGTGACCGTGGCTATAGTGGGAGTCAGAAAACACTTCTCTTTGTCAGAGTTCACAGCAGTAACAAGTCAGTAAGGGAAAGCTTTATCATCAAGTTGCCCAAGCAACGCCATCCTGTGTGCCTTCCCGGATTGAGGCGCCATCAATGTGCTGATCCAAGGAAATTAATTCCACGTCACTACACCATCCTCATCATCAATGTGTTGGACCAATGAGCGCTCGCCAACCACGCCACCGTGGGACGTGCCCCTCTGACATTACGGATATGAACTATTTACAAGCCAATTAACTGATATCAACAAACTGACGTCATTCCCAATATTAAGCCCGGAACAATGCTGAGGAGAAGAGAATTCGGCACTCAGACTTTTTGGACTATTTACTCTAAATTATGTTGCAATTGTACTAGCTGAATTCCAATACATTTCTCTGTTAATTGAATCTATTACCTACTAAAACATTATTAAACCTTAAACTCCTTCTCAGAAGTTCATTTGCGTTTGCCTCCAAATTACTCTATAAGGTATTTTCTATTTTTTATGGTTCAGTAGCTGTCTTGGTACATTCAGGATTTAAAGGGCAATTCACTCATTTTTAAGGTAAAGACAGCACTGCATTTGGGTCTCCCTGCTGGGCTATCGAAGTTAATATATACAGTCCTTTAAAACTATTACAGTAATAGGTATCAACTTATACCTAACAAGGATATTGCCCCGTTTGGTCCACCCTCAGCCCTCCTCTTGCAGCATTTTCATTCCACTAATCCCCAATACATGTTCTGAATGCCCCTGCAGACAGATTCAGAAGCGCAGCTCGGAATCTGTTCTTGAGAGATTTTCTCACAACTGAAGCTATGACTTTGTGGTAAGTATGTAAAAATAAGAAAAAGCTAGATGTGAGATGTTTTTAGGAGGGCCAGATGGGATTTGTCTTCTTGCCTCAGACTCGCCTTTTATTTATTGTGTTTCTCTTGCGTCTGTCTTTAAATGCTAAACACCATCATCATTACAAATAAAGTGTTCATAAAACAAATTAATACATGTTTATGAAACAACAAGTAAAAGTGAATACATACACAAATAAAAAGAATATCAACAAACAATCAGACTTATTAAAGACAAGACTGTTGGGACAGAGAGGCCAAGGCAAGCGATCTCGAGTGCAACAGCTCTCACATTTTCCTATCTTATTTTAAATTATTATAAATTATTGCCAACCTTGCTCAGCCCATAAAGCCCATTCCCGCCAGAGCAAGCGTCACTTACTACTGTAGCTAGCAGAGGAGCATGTTGACAACTGTTGGCGTTAATTGCTTTCACACCGAGAGTGCTTTATGAAACATGCACCGAGACGCAGAGACATGCTCCATACTTTGACTGTGTCTGAGTCACGGCTGTCACGGACAGTGACAACACAGTGTAAACAAAAACACACATTAAAGCAATGGCTGGTGTTTGATCTTCAACATGGATTTAGATGATCTAACACCTGTGACAGTTATAACCTATTCATAATCTTGCTTTGTTGAATTTACCATCTGCAGTACTTTGTGTCATGTTTCCATTTAATAGAGGGTATGTGCATGTATAAAGTGAATGGCACATCGAGTGGAAAGTGAGTGGCAAAGTGAGTTTAACGTCATTTAATGTCGTTTAATGCAATCAGATAGGACTGTTGTAGCGATCCGCCAAAACAACAATAATAATAAACATTTTATTCCCCACACAAATACGGTGACTGGCGGGCACGTTACGAGTTGCGTGCCGCTGGTTGGCCACAACACGGAAGCCCAGCCCATATCAGTGACTGTGAGGTGAAGACGGAGTTTTGCCTTTACCCCTTTAGATTCAGTAGTAGGCTATAGTAACGCGAGCTAAAGTCCGCGGTTCATGCCCGTCCCATTGATGGAAACACCGGAGGATCGCCTGACAGTAATCCAGCGTCGAGCCCGGGTTGTCCTAGGGAACGTTCAACAAACAGTGCCTCTCGTCTAAACGGCATCGCTGCAACTCGACAACATTGTCTTTTAGTACAGCGGCTAACAGCCATATTGTGAGAGAACCTTTCACTTGGTGATACAAGCGTGAAATTTGGCATGAACAAGAATCCAATATGGCGGTCATTTTTCAAGATGGCCGCCAAATAAAAAAGGCCTTTTGTGGCGGTTCTGGACAACCATGGGTGCGGCCGACTCGAGACCGGGCACTGCACTCCCTGTGGGTGTGTGGAACGTGTGTGTTGAATTTGAAGTCGGTGGGGCGAACGGTTCTCGGGTTACGTGGATTACAGATGTACACACGCACACAAAATTCGTGCAATATAGCAGATCATTGGAACGGTTGTTCGCTTGGTGATACAAGCGTGAAATTTGGCATGAACATGCGTCTGGGTCACCTCTTTAACTTTAACCGAGCCATCCAATAATCCAATAAGGCGGTGCTATTTCAAGATGGCCGCCACATCTAAATGTTAGCCTATGTCTACATTTCTTACACATTTTAGGAAAAATTTCACCATTATAGATAGATAGATTTTGTTTTATTTTTTTTTATTCCTTATATATGTTTCTTTTTTTTGTCATTATTTTTAGTTTTCATACTGAAAATGGTAGCATGCTAATGCTACCATTTTCTAATGCTAATTAGCATGTTAGCATTATCATGTTAGCATGCTATGTTAGCGTGCTAGCATTATTATGTTAGCATTAGCATGCTACCATGTTAGCATTAAGTTAGCATTAGCATGCTACCATTTTCAGTATGAAAACTAAAAATAATAACAAAAAAATAAAAAAATATATAAAGAATATAAAAAAATATATATATAAAAAAAAAATATATATATATATCTATCTATCTATAATAGTGAAATTTTTCCTAAAATTTGTAAGAAATGTAGACATAGGCTAACAATTAGATGTGGCGGCCATCTTGAAATAGCACTGCCATATTGGATTCTTGGATGGCTCGGTTAAAAAAGTTAAAGAGTTGACCCAAAGGAAGGTTCATGACAAATGTCACGCTTGTATCACCAAGCGAACAACCGTTCCAATGATCTGCTATATTGCACGAATTTTGTGTGCGTGTGTACATCTGTAATCCACGTAACTCGAAAACCGTTCGCCCCACCGACTTCAAATTCGACACACACGTTCCACACACCCACAGGGAGTGCAGTGCCGCACCCATGGTTGTCCAGAACCGCCACAAAAGGCCTTTTTTATTTGGCGGCCATCTTGAAAAATGACCGCCATATTGTTTTTTTCGCTGGCTCGGTTAAAAAAGTTAAAGAGGTGACCCAGAGGCATGTTCATGCCAAATTTCACGCTTGTATCACCAAGTGAAAGATCGTTCCTATTATCTGCTGTACTATTTCTAAGAGGAAGCATCCGAGCCAGCATGTCTTGACTCTTGAGAGGAGCTGTATTTACTACTGAGGGTTGCAACTTGCTGTTGGTGAGCTACAAGGAGCTAGCAGCGGGGCTAACACCCTACACTACACACAAACACACACGCACGCACGCGCCAGGACGCTGCAAAATAGGCTACATGCATGAAAGATGGTGGCATGGTTTGAACCAAATCCACACTGAGGGCTTTTTACATGTGTGCACTTCAGGCTCAGTGCATGTGGTGCGGTTCCAGTATTGTGATAATCCTTCATGGGATACACTCTGGCATTTCCCAACACACACACACACACACACACACACACACACACACACACACACACACACACACACACACACACACACACACACACACACACACACACACACACACACACACACTTCCTTGGCTGGATATATTTAGGTCATTGGTCGATATCCTGGACAGGTGCACTGTAGAGGTTCTACACTGTGTCTGTGAGTGTCTCTGTATGTGTGTGTGTGTGTGTGTGTGTGTGTATTTATTGTAATAAATGGTTAACCACTTGAAGCCCAGCATCCCTATTCTGGGTGGAATGATCACCAAAAGAAAACAGATCTACAAGCTCACAACATGTTGCAACGTGACATGTTGGTTACTTTTGGCAAATAGACTTGGTGTAGATGGAAAAAAGCAGTCCAAGTACATTTGTAACTCATGTGTGTGTATTTATTTATGAGTGGAGGCATTTATGTGCATCTGTGAGTACACTGAACGCATGGGATGGGTATTTTATTTGTGTGTGAGCATCAAGCATCCGTGTATTGTGTGTGTGTGTGTGTGTGTCTGCACATACAATAAGTTAGCTCATGTATAAGCGTACTGTATGTATACGTACAGTAGCTGTGCACAATGCACATGTGCATGTGTGTGTGTGTGTGTGTGTGTGTGTGTGTGTGTGTGTGTGTGTGTGTGTGTGTGTGTCTGTCTGTCTGTGTGAGAGAGCGCATGTTCATGCTTAAAGCTCCACAGTGTGTGACTGTTCGGTAGCTATGGGGACGTCCTGTTGGCATTAGGAAACCTCTCTCCCTGGGACGTGTTAGCCAATGAGCAGCTGTGCCTCAGGAGGGGCTGTCTTGTTAATTAAACCTGGAGCTGTTTGTCAGCAACAGCATATGATACACAATGCTGCTATCACTACCGATGTAAGGAGAAAATGGCAAGGAAGGATTGCAGCGGTCCCTGCTAAAGAGAAAAGAAAGCATGGGCCGTCTGTAGAGTCAAGACGTCTTTAATACTGCAATGCTGCTGCAACATTAACTAGTGTGTCAGCATCTTCTGTGCTACTTTCAATATGTCTACATCATAGACATATCTGTATTTGAATGAACACATTTAACGTGTCTAGGAGGTGTATAATACCTAGTCTGTGTAGATATTAGTCTGGAATCTCTATGTGGAAACTGCATTTCCAAGGGGCGAATTAAAACATTTGTGATAAAGCTGCCCCATATTTGCATTCTGGGCCTTGATTGGTGCACCACAATTTCGGGGGGCAGGGAAATCCAATCACAACCAGACCAAATCTGAGGACTTCTTCACTGACAGATTCATCTGGTCTCCATGCTATATACTAGACTGCTGACCATTGTATGTCAGAACCACTCTGAGGAAAACAATCTTGAAACACTGGGGTAAGGGTTTCAAACTTATTTTGCCCTCTTAATAAATACATACACAACTCATAGTCAGACTCTTTTACTCTAGGAAACAGTACTGTGTGAATGTAATGTGATATATGACAGTTGTCAATATATATCTGTATCAGTGTCGCCTACCTCCCATTATACAGGCTGACTAAAAAGCTGAATAACTCGAAATATACGGAGCTCTCCATGGTTTGGATAAAACCCGCAATGTTCGGAGGTCTTTGCTGATTATCCGGTGGTCTTGGCGCTTTCTATAGCAAGGATGGCTTAATTTTAGCTCGCTAGCATTGACGCTATTTATTTAGCATTAAAGATGGATGCCCAGACAGGATGTCAGTCCAGCGTGGGCTACATTGAAATCGGCTCAGCAGTCTGCGGTTGGCTCTGCGTCCAACAGGAGGCAGTATATGGGTTAAAACTGTCCAAATATTTGTGACGCATCAGCATGTATACTGTACTGTGCTGTTTTGTAATTTGTCAGCTAATCATGTCATCATAACAAATTTAATTGAGTATTAATTCCAAAAGCCTACACTGTATATCTGTTTTGGGGGAAATAAAACTTTTATCATTCAGTATTTGTAATAAAAGGATTCTGTCATCATGGACCAATGGCACATCCATTGAACAGTACCATGATTTGATAAATACTTTTCCCTCGATTTGGACAGATATCTCAAATTGAAATTAAAACAACTTAAATCCAATCCAACACCGATATCATAAAATTGTAAAATGACATGAATAAATGTGGATTACAAGAACCGTAATTTGTAGGAACACTGACAGCACAGCAGTGCTGAATGTTGGCAGAACCAACAGCTGTTGGCAGGGGAAGACAGTGGTGTTTAAATGTTACTGTAACAATAATAGCTTTGAGTCTCCATACAGAAGCTAATGAATAAATCATGGTTCTTGAGGCAGATGGGTGTAAATGTGTTTTCATACCAACTTCACTAGAAAGCTTTAAGAATTGTAAAACTTTCTGATTGGTGTTCAGTGTTTCTCAGACAGCAATTGCTACTGTCACATAAACTAAATTTGGTTTATGTGTGATACAAATGATTATGTTGTATTTGATACGATAAGAAATGGAGCCGATGGCTTGATATTGTACTTGTCTTTTTTACCTTGTGCCTTAACATTATGATTTCTGCTTCTTGAAAAACAAAGAGACAATTTGATAAGGTTTGGCTGCCCCTTGTCCGTTATTTGAGTAGAAGCACTTAATGGACAGGATACCACTGATGTGGTTGACTGTATATCATCATTTCAGATGTTGTTTTCCATGACTATAACTATTTTATTCTATGCAGTGTCACTGAGCACTGTGAGCAGTATGGATGGGAGGGACTCAGGGTTTTATTTTTGTCTGTTCTTTCTTTCCTTCCTTCGTTTGTTTTTCATAAAAAGAAAAAAATATACTATACTTACTACTGTTCCTAATAAAAATGTATTTGACAAAAAATAAACATTTTTAGCTGTTGCAATAGATAGCGTCACTATTTGCTGTTCAAATCAGGTAGTAATATCTGGGCATGAGAGAAACAAATGATAAACACCACCTCATACATAGCCACAGCAACAACTGTGAGGAGAGTACACAGGGGTATTAAAATACTGTAGATTAGGCAGGGGGCCACAATAGTAAGATTACTTAAAGTTGGGGGCCACAAAAACAAAGTAACGATTTAGCGTTTTACCGGAAACAAAAGTTGTATACATTTTCAGTGGCATATACCATATATATATATATATATATATATATATATATATATTATCTTCTCACAAAGACGCTTCCATGCCATGGACACATTGAATACCCATTTCCCATTTTCTCAAAGTCAAAGCCTGTGCAGTATAAAGGTCTGGCACAGAGACTAAACAGTCACCAAAATTCTCAAATTCTCAACTAATGTAATTTAACTACAATAAGGTATAATTGTAGAGATAAGGGATATATGCGTCCCATCATGCTATAATAGAACCAAACTCACAGGAGGCTATATGGGATGATTGTGCCGCCAGGCGGAAAAAGCCAATCACAGACACGCCGCAGGATGTGTTACTGCATGAACAAACTCCCCACGCTTTACAAGTTCTCCTATTTGAAACAGATCTGTTGCAGTGCCTGCCTTGGCTCTTACACACACAGTGTCTACTGACGCACACAAAATAAACACAGGGAGACCAAGAGAGAGCAAGCATAACAGAGACATGCAAGAAAGTCATTACACCACCAATCCTCAACTTCAGTCATTTCCACTATACCAACTTATTTTCAGTTTTTAACAAAAGGGACAAATTGCGTCACAATTCTGCTAATTCATGCAAAGTATGACTCCATCATATTAGTATTAAAGGGATTGTGACATTACAAAAAAGGTTTTGGAATTGTTCTTGTTTTTTTTTAGGTTTTCTAATCTCAATTGCACCCAAAAAACATGAACTTTTAACATTCAGTAGATTTTCTGTGATCTGGGGTTTTCTGGCTCAAACAGGTGCTCTGATTTGCCGGCAGTAAGTGACATCACTTACTGCAAATCCCATATATGTCAATGGGATTTGCCAGCAGATGTCACTGTTTTCACTGTGTTGCCTGTTTTCATTGTAGCTCAAAAGGCCCAAAAAACCCCAAAGAAAACTTCAGACCACAGAAAATCCACTGAATGTTCAAAGTTCAGGTATTTTGGGTGTAATTGGTAATTTTGGCACTGTGTCCTTGACAAATGGAACTCCACAGGCTAACCAACCAAATGCAATAACCATTTGGAGTCAGTGCATATTAAATGGTAAAAATAAATGGTGCATTTATATAGCGCGTTTATCCAAGGCGCTTTACAGAGATTGTGCATTACATTCACCCATTCATACACCGATGGCAGCGGAAACCATGCAAGGCACCAACTAGCACATCGGGAGCAATTAGGGGTTCAGTGTCTTGCTCAAGGACACTTTGACAGTAACTCTGGGGGAGCCCGGGTTTGAACTGGCAACCTTACGGTTACCATCCAGACACTCTACCCCTGAGCCACTGCCGCCCCAGTTAAACTAAACAGAAATCACAGGCCAGGATAAAGAATCTCCCCAAACAAATCTGTAAATTCATGGCAAAGCAGATTAACAGATGGATTTGGATTAAAGAGAGGCAGAGAGAGAGAGAGAAAGAGGGATTTACTATGGCCACGTCACTCACACAGCAAGGGAAGCAAATCACACATCTTATTACTATTGTGACAGATGGATAATTGTGTGATTTTATTATCAGCTTGCCTGTTTGATACCTACAGAGAGGGTTAAGCTGTGTTAAGGACTTAATATAAATATTTCCCTGCTGCTGCTGTCGGGGAAAAGCTATAGTAGGATCTCCATAACAGTGACAGGTTTTCAGGAATGAAAATCAGCATGATATGCCAACAAAATATAAAGAGCTTTTTATACTTCGAAATGTCGACAATGTGATAAATACTGTAATTCAGTTACACAACTTCCAAGTAATGGAATGGAATGTTTTTTTTTCTCTAATCCCGGCCAAGTACGGTAGGCCTAGGCTATCAAATATTATGGAAACGTTTCCACTTATTTGTGCATACTAGTACATAGGTACCCCAAGATGCACAAATATATGAATGAATATGACTCTCCACATCCAACATATGGCCAGCTGTACTGTCACTTCACTACGATGTGGTTTTGAAAAAGGCTTCATAATTTACTTAAAGAGTTTAGTAATTTCCATTCTTCAAATGAAGTAAAAAACCTGAAATTACAGCAAAGTGCACTTATAATGTATTGTACACACAGCGCTCGCAATATGATACCACCAATCATATGTGTCCTGTGTCCCATGTTCTAACCACTCTCTTTGCCCTGTCTTTTCTGTCTCTCTTCCCTGTGGTGTCCAATAAAACAGAAATGACAAAAAAGTCCCCCCACCCCCAACAACGAAAGTCTCACATAAGATATATCAGTGACAGCAGAGCAGATGTGTTTGTCCTTACATTGCAGGAATTGTCACTGAATCATTGCTAATACTTTCTCATCATAATAAGGTGGTTGTGACAAGGCAGCTCTGCTTTATTTGCACGGTTGATTTGCACAGGTAGGTAAGCGGCTTTCCCAGAGAAAGTGGGGCTGAGTGGTGTGTGTGTGTGTGTGTGTGTGTGTGTGTGTGTGTGTGTGGGGGGGGGTGTGTGTGGTAGCGGAGGTTCAAAGCAAATAAACGCACCATAATCAAATACAGCCGGTGCCACAAATTGCTTTGGGGCTATAATGAAATAGGTTACGGGAGCAGGCGAGACAGGCGCAGCGGATTGAGCCTCATGTCAAGGGAGCGTGATCCCATCAATGCAAAAGCCTGAGTATCACCAGCGTCATGCCAAGTGTGTTTCTGAGTCACCTGTATGCTGTGGGGAACTCCCGCGCTACAGGATGCCATGAATAGGTTCTTTTTTTGTAGTCTCTGTGACCAAGAAATCAACACTTTGTGACACATGAGTTAAACATCTCCCCAGAATGTCAGGACCTAGAGCTCCAAGGACCAAATGACAGGGACAGACAAAATGGGCAGGATCAAATCTGTGACCTTTCAGATACAGGACACTACTACTATGCACACTACTCAGCCGGACAATCTGCCACCGGGATGAGATCAAAGTGTCTGGGTAGCTGGGTCTGGAATTTTCTGCTTAGATCTCATTTTAACCCAGCACATCACTATCACATGTCAATATCCTCGGGTAGTAGATCTCACAACTGCTGCTCTTTGACTTTTAGGGCAGTTACAGAAGGGTATGTTGACCAGGCAGGCTCAGCCAACCCTGAGAGAACATGAGATTGATATCAGTGGAGTGTGAAAGAGCAGGATGGCAGCCCAGTGCTAATGAGACTGTGGCCCAGCTGTACGGCCTCCGACATAAACACAGCCATGTTGGCCATCCGTCACTTAGAAGAGGTCAAGAGGACCACACTCACTTGCTTGCTCTTCGCCAACAACACTGTGTGGGCTCATCGGAGCATGATGAGATAGGTCACTTACTATTGCCCGGTTCAATGGTGCCGTGTCCTCTGGATATTTGATAAGCAATGAGCACCACTCGAGCCCACACTGACAGCAATAGAAGACAAGTGACTGATAGGAATGCTTGCTAATTTTACTATAGTACAATACATTACATACTCAATACATATTGTAGTAGAATAGACTCACTGATCTTCAATGCCATCATAGGGGCAGCCTTGCAGATTTCAAATAAAAGCCCACTCGCCAGAATGTGGAACCTGTGGCCTACTTTAAGAAGTAACTTAATAAAACTAAATGTAACTGCAGTAAAGTGAAATTGAAACAGAGTTCATGACATGTGCAAAATTGTGCATTGTTTTCTGTGTGACACAAAAGTGACCACATTATTATGTTTATTTGTGTAATTGTGTGCAGCAAACTCGTTGGACCAGACATAAAATCAGCAATGTACGCAATTGTGCACTTAATTGCAAGACCAATCCACTGTCATCAGCAGAAGACTATTTGCATGCAAATCAGACCAATTACCAACAAGTAGCTGACATGCTAGTAGCATCTCATATGGAGCAATATCATGCTTCATTTGTTTGGCCTGGAAACATAAGCTTGTCAGTTGAGTGTAACATTTCTCCTGTATTCATTGCGAGCTGGTGTAGCACCCTGTAGAGAGACAATCAACACCACTGCTAGGTAAAGTGTGAAATTAAAATGGCAGATTAATATTGCCATGTTTCTCTGGAAAACACAAAGATGCTTGGTGTATTTTTTCAGAATACGCTAAACATGAACACAAGAGACAACAAGCATCACCTGGACAGCTTTAACACCACAAGTTCACAACCTGCACTAGACGCTGTTTAGATGGAAGGTTTTTAGTATGATTAAGTACCCAAACAATGTTTTGAGCAATGCAGTCTGGGACAAATCTGGGACAAACACAGATGAATGTGGAGGCAGAACTAAAATGACCTGCGACAAAAAACAAAACAGAAATTACACTTCCTTTACGGTGCGTAAAGAAACTGCAACATGAAGCCAGAGAGGAATCACTAGAGTTTATTCCCTAGATTTCAGGAATTCCCTTGTGTGATACGAATTCAACCCATAACTGGGACCAAAAACAATGACAAATGTGGAAGCAAACTACACAAAGCCACAGGGGGAACACTGTGGAGAGAGTTTCCTTGTGTCAGTAGGGCAGGGTGCTTTGTTCCCAGGAGCAGAGCAGAGGCACCAGCATGCTGGCTGGATCATGCCAGTGAAGAGCACTTTGCTGCTGCCGTGACATCCCCAAAGACATCTATAGTCAGCAGCTGTCACAGTATACAGTGGAATACATGCAGCACCAAGGGCATACATACTGACACACTATCACTATGTGATAACACAGCTCCTCGCACTCATGGAAACTGATTTGCCTATCGCACGGGCGCGCACGCACACACACACACACACACACACACACACACACACACACACACACACACACACACACACACACACACACACACACACACACACACACACACACACACACACACACACACACACACACACACACACACACACACACACACACAGTCACACACACACACACACAAACACACAGGCATATATTCAATGGGCAATACATACAATCAACACAATCAATATATTAAAGCACAACATTCAGACATTCACACATTGAATCTTAAACTGATCAGACTCAAAGCATGTATGCAATCCAGTTCACATTCACACTGAAAGTAAAGCATTTTATTACAATATGATAAAAGCACACACACACACTTTGTATGGACACTCCTTCAGCCCTATCTGCTTTCACACCCAGCATGAAGAGGCCAGGCTAAATGGAACAGCAATATAATTACTGATGACCCAGACTGGCTCAGCCTGTTAACAGATGGAAGGTGGCAAATTGATGACCCACTCCCAGTTACGGAATCAACCTTTTGTGTATGTGTCCATATGAGTCAATATACATACAACTTCTCCACACAAGTAATAGTGGCATTGCTAACTCTGGCAGCGTGCTAATGTTGTTCATTCTACATTACTTAACGATACATGCTGTAGTCATTACATACAGTCAGTACCTCTTACTGGATTCTGCATTGCAGAATCACTGCTGCACTTTCACTATAGTTATTGTTTCCAGTTGCAAAGGCTCATCTGCGGTCTAGTTGGGTGACAAATTCCAGTTCATCACAATACCGTTTTTAGTACAGCTTAAGCTTAAGAATGAATTGCTGTATTAACCCATTCTGACGGGCACCCATTTTGGTATTAGCATCATGTTATGCTTTAGCTATTTAAAAATAGCAGATCTACAAGCTCATATCGCGCCACCGAGTGGCGCGATACGAGCTTGTAGGTCTGCTATTTTTGAAAAATCGAAGAGCGACTGACATTTCCAGAATCTGATCTCAGGTCAGAATGGGTTCGTTAGACCAGCGTGTGTCCAGTGGAAACCTCGTATGAATCTGATCTCAGGTCAGAATGGGTTAATGCATGAATGATGCCGGGTATAAACTGTGCATGAAGGGAGACCTCTCCAGTGGCTCCCATTGCTCCCAATGTATGCAACACTAATGCATTATAGATGCACGCAAGGTGTGTGTGTGTGTGTGTGTGTGTGTGTGTGTGCAAGAGAGAGAGAGAGAGAGAGAGAAAGGGAGAGTGACAAGCTGCAATTGTGGTAAATAGGTGATGCAGTCTACATGGGGAGGAGAAAGGTCAGTGAAATGAAGGGGCCCATGGTTTGAACTATGACCTTTTAAGTGGTGTAACCATGTTACAATACATTGACCCCAGAGGTTCTGTATTATGGCAGTGGCTACGGTTATTAAAGGTACTTATTAACATAAACACTGCTACTGACTGTTATTAAAGCTAAGCGAGCTAAGCGAGTGTAAGGGCCGGAAAGTAGGACAACCTCGGCCTTGTCATTTTGTCCTGAAGGGAAGACTGTTACTTGTCATTTGGAACGAAGGCTAAATGGGATTAAAGAGATGAGAGAATTGACTGGATGTAGTCTCATAGGGTAAACCCAGAATCAGCATCAAAAAGAAAAAGATGTTGATAACGTAAAGAGTTATAAAAGAAATAGCCCATGGTGTCACAGATATATGACATGATGTTCACAGAGCAAAGATATCAGCAGTGCAATGACAACTCTCCATCAATCCCTTTAGCCGTGGAGAGCACTCCAACCAACAACCAACAACCACAACATGCACCAGCAAACATCGTCCCATAAAATCAAAGCTTAGAACTTATATAATGCAAACAAAAGAGCCGTGTTCGGCATAATGAACACGAGGCTTACCTCCAGGCAGTCCAGGCTTGTGAAACTGGCTATAGCAAATCCATCAATGATATCTTCTTCTTGAGAGCTGGATTCTCGTCTCTTTCGACGAGGGGGGCGACAGGCTCTGGCTGTGGGTCTGGCTGAGGCTGTGGAGTGTGGAGCCTTTTTTCCGTTCAGGGAGGCGGCGGCATCTCTACCGGGACTTTGCTCTCTGTCGGAGCAAGACGAATTCTGGTTCGGACTGCGGGCATCTTTGCTACCGGCCTCCCGCCGCCGGACCCTCTCGCGTTTGGACCGGGATCTCCGACTTTGCTTCAATTTGCCATCCATTTTTAGAAATGTTGTAATAAAAAAAATCACTCTTAAAACCAACCTAATCTATCTGCTCTCTTTCTCTATCTCTCTGTGCGGTCAACCAAAATAACACACTGACTGGCGTAAGGCTACGCTCTGACAAGACGACAGGGTGCGTGTATAAATAACACAATTATGAGCTAATAACACTCGAGGAATGACCTTGACTATAAACCTCTCGAGTCTCTTACAAATAAATGTCCCAAGTATCCCATACAAGCGAGAAAGCGACGCGAATCCTCCCGTAATTTATCACAAAGGCAAACAACGTCGACGCGTCCTTCTTCTAAAGCAGGTGCAAAAACGGCCAAATAGTTACAAATCGCACAATTCCACTCGCGTTGCAACTTTGTTGCATTGCAATAACACAAACGTTACCAGGCTAGCTGCTGCATACCGCAGACAGCGGAGAGAAATCGTGTCGCTGCCCGTTGTTTTCCGCCACCCGATCCATGATTCCGCTGTCAAATAACACGCTTGGTTTCTATCCGTCAAAAACACTCACGAACACTAAGCACCAATCGATCACGATCGCTAAAGAAGAGAATTATACAAGCACTGACAAGTTTCAACGCAAAGCCATATTCCTCTATGACAAGTTCCACCGTGAACGAGGGGCAGGGATCCCAAGTCTGGAGCTACTTATGCGCAATATTTTTTCCTAAATGGTCCAATCGGTCCAAAAAGGACAACCATTCGCCGTATAATCAAACTCCATTACGTGTGTGAGCGGTCTGTTCCATGTTGAATAACATTAAGTTTCGTATAAATCCACTCTAATCGGTCCACGGTTGCTCAGTTGCTCGTGGCTCATCGTATTTTCTCTTCGCATAATAAGGCTTTGATAAGTGTCCTTAAAGCGACAGGAGTGATTAAAATCTCCTCTGCCCTCTTAGTCTTATCCCCTCTTCATCCGAAATTAAGAGAACACTAAAAGCTTCACAGATCCCACACAACTGACGTATTTCCGCCACCCTGCAATTTACCCTAGGAAGGAAGCCAATGTAAAAATAATCATTTTCTCACAGTCTCGGCTACACTTTGCCACAAGGCACTATTTTTGTGTCTGTGTCTGTCAGAGGGGATGCCTCATCATGTCATTTCCACGCTGACGTTCTGCTGTCAGCAATAGAAATGGTGGGTGCACAGTCATCTGTCAGATTTTGACAGCTTCCCAGTATGACCACACTGACATTAGCTATTATCACCTCCTGCTCTGCTTTCTCTGTTCAAATGATGTGTAGTGTAAGTGCTGGAATGATTTTTTTTCCAGGTGGTGAACATTTCTACACCTTGTAAATCCATTCATAAACCTATTTGTGAGATGTCAGATTTGCAACACAACATATGGCATTTGCTCAACCTTTATTTTCTTCCTGCAAAGTGACAGGTCTACCACTTGAGCCACTAACTCTGGGAGTCAAGCTTGCCTTTATACTTAATCTTAGCAGTGCCACTGAATATTGGTTATTTTCATGAAAAAATAAATAAATCAGTTACAGTCAGTGGAAAAAGTTTAGGTTTTAATGCCATGCGCTGCGGCTACACAATGAATGGAGCCCTATAACCCAGTGTGTCAATGGCATGCCCTACACATAGATTGACCACAGTTTATTGCACAACATTTTACCGGTAGGTATATAAATTACTAATAATGATTTTATAATCACTGGATAGAACTAGCCGAGCCAGGTTTAACCTGGCGTGGCTAGTTCCAGTTCCATAATCTCACAATATGAGGTTATTGTCCTCCCAGGATACGAAGAAATGCATGATGGCGGTGATGCTACATGAACAACAATCAAGTTTCAGCATTTATGGTTATCCATTTGAAACTCATACAACACACTGCTTGTTCAGTATGCCTCTCTTCCTCACAGAGCCTATATATACAGGCTATACTCAATGAAAAATAATGTCCTGAGCAAATTCCAAATTGGCGTTTTACAAAATTATCATACAAGACACCGTGTATATTTTCACCCATAGTGTAACTGATAACCAAATAAACAGAAACAAAAGCCTTAATGTTACAAGGGTCTGTAGTGTTGGAGGTACCCGGGGGAGGAAAACAACCTTTGCTATCATAAACTCAACGTACACTATAACTGTAGACTGCTGAACCCGATTTTCCAGAGTTAATTGATGGAGTCTTTCTCTGCTATAAACTTGAGATGCAGAGTTTTATTTTATTGAGCCTGGATGGCACTTTTGATAACTTATGAGACATCATAGCTTTTCCGCTGGTTCTTTGTGACACGTCACATGTTTGCATCACATGACCGGAAAAACCAACTCATGTAGGCTGTAGGGGGGCAGTGGAAAGTCCCCACAATGGAATCCTATGGGAGGAGGCAGCGCGATACGATCGTCTGTTTTTCAAACTTTTTCTTAACGGATCGATCATGGATTATCTTCCGACACTAGGACAGTCTATTTTAAGGCAACTGTGGGTGGAATCTGGAACGATGTACAACATTGGGTGATTCTTCAAAGGTTAGTGAAAAACACCTGCAGTCAAGGGGGGATTAAGATTAATTAATTACGCAGTCAAAGTGTTAAGATTGGCAAAACAAACACAAACACACATAAATTGTTTCCCTACAGCCCAGGGTCAGACAGTAATAATAAATCAATGAAAGACTGGCAAAGACAATCTGAAAACAGTCTAAAGCACCTGGCATCCAAAGAATAACTAGCCTACAACAACACTATCATCTTTTGCACAGTGAATGTCACCACCATCATCATCATCATCATCATCATCATCAAAATTCAAAAGAGAGCATATATCTAGACTCAGGCATCTCTCTAGATTCTAGAGAGATGCCCTCTCAGCCAGCTGGTTCTGGGTCTCACAAACACAGGCAGAGTAACCAGACAGAAACTCCACTAAAATAAACCAAATTATTCTAAACAGAGAATATGTGGCAAAACACCTTTAGCACTGTGACTGATCTAAAAGGAAATCCTTGCAGACTCAGTGATCACAGCCTCACAGCTGACAGAGGTCACCACGAGCAGACCTGGCTCCCAAGAGAAGACATGCAGACTGTGCACACAAAATGAGGTGGAAACCGAGCTGCTTATTTTTTTACTATCTGCCAACTGTTCCAAGACATCAGAGACGGAGATGTACCACAGATTATACAAAAGAAAAATAATTTTTCTGTGTTATTGGCATAAAAACGTGTACATTAAACTGCCAACACAAAAGCAAGATTTGGGTTGTGATAGGAAAAGGACACCCAAATGAATACGCAGTCAACCGTCTACTATATTATGTGTGTGTGTGTGTGTGTGTGTGTGTGTGTGTGTGTGTGTGTGTGTGTGTGTGTGTGTGTGTGTGTGTGTGTGTGTGTGTGTGTGTGTGTGTGTGTGTGTGTGTGTGTGTGTGTGGGCGGGCGTGTGTGCGTGCGTGTGTGTGTGTGTGTGTGCGTGCGTGTGCGTGCGGAGATATAATGAATAATCTCCTACCATTTCTACTCAATTAAATAATAATAATTAAATTGCCTTCCTGTGTGGGCTGCTGTGTGGCATGGGGTCAAGTATGGTTCCAATGCTGAGATAATAAACAATGACTCTTGAGTTGAGCAGGTACATAGGAGAGGACAGGCAGTCAGATAGAATCAGAGGAACTCCTGACCTGCACACTGTCTGATGTTCCCTATATTGTTTAAATAACATAGGTACGTACAGTATAGGAAGCCCATTGTGCTCATATTTTTATGCCATTCCCAACATAATAATGTAATGCTGCTATTGCTAATTTACAGAATAATAATAAAGATGAGACAGAGAGGGAATGGCAAATTAGATTCAGATTGATACAAGTACACAGTATATCTTCTCAGCCAGAACGACATAATTAATCCAATGTGAAAGGCAAACTATACATTAAGCATTCATTTAAATTGTATCCATTTATCAGATGCTGTGTTCCAGAGCAGCTCTAACATCTTGTCTTAGTTAAGGACACGTGTTGATAGACAGATTACTTGAAAGGCTTAAATTGTGTATCTCACTGTCCCATTTTCTGCACTCAAGAGGGACATCATAAACAGGTAGACTATGCAGA
Organism: Protomyctophum parallelum; assembly: GCF_964188405.1. NCBI lineage: Eukaryota > Metazoa > Chordata > Actinopteri > Myctophiformes > Myctophidae > Protomyctophum > Protomyctophum parallelum. Next base: position 7,855,431 of record NC_139710.1, on the reverse strand, counting down.
ATTAATACTTTTAATTAAAAAGAGACTTATTTGCATGTAGTAACGCTAAAGTTACAAGATCCAGACAGAAATAATTATAAAGTTCTGATTTCACGCAAGTGCATTTTCCTTTTTTCTGTGCACCTGCAAAGGAGCACATCAAAATGCAAAAAGTTACTTTTTTATGCAAATTGAGCAGACTGCAGGTGCACCGTCTCGTTAAATTGTTCAGAGTACTGTGAATGATTAAACCAGGGAAAGAGCAATATGAGCAAATGCAATAACACTTGTATGCTCTCTTAGGTTACACGCTGACATCTAATACCCATTTATGAAACTGTTATACTGTAGTTAGTGATTCATGAGTTTATTTCTGGTTACATTGCAGTGACCTGACCATAACTATAGCTTGTAATAGGTGTGTGAAGCTCAGAAGAAATGCCGCTGGTGGTTTTCAATGCAGAAGTGGCTATGCCCTCCACTCCATTCACATCAGAGCAGTTTAGGATGCTATCACATCTGTGCCTCTCTTACTGTCTTTCACATTTATGAACTATTGATTTAAAGAAAGAAAGAAAGAAAGAAAGAAAGCTTGCTCATGTGTAGCTGACACTTTCACTGCACTGCAGCATGTTCTTTAATATAGTCATGCAAACAGAGTAGTGTAGGTTGCACATTTCTAAGGGTGTCAGCCAGTGTGTAAATTCCTGATGCATGTGTATGTGTGTGCGTGTGCGTGTGCGTGTGCGTGTGTGCGCGCGCGCGTGCGTGTGTGTGTGTGTGTGTGTGTGTGTATGTGATTTGAGTGCACAACAACCAGATTGGTGACAATGTGGATCTTTTGGGGGCAAACAGACCTCTTTTGTAGAATGTAACTCCAGCTCATATTCCTGTTACTTTAACCTGCCTAAACCACTGCTCATAAATGCTCCACTGTTTGAGCAGCTTTCAAAGAACTTAATTCAGTAAGGAGATTAAATAGTGTGTGGGGGGGGGTACAGGTATGGAGAGAAGGCCATGGAGGAGAGGGAAAGAAAGAGATTACTTCTGTTTCTTCCATCCTACCTTTTTTTCTGGGAGCTTAATCCACAGCTACAGCCTGCAAGCTCCCACACATCTCTGGTCATTCACACAGAAGTCTCTTTGAAATGCTTAGCTGTGGCTGGCTGGTTCGCATGCTGGCTGCTGCGGTGGGTGGCTGAGGGTAGTCAAAGCTAAAGGGTGGGAGACAACCATCAATATTTCTGTCTTTTATGATGTCTAAGCAGGCAGAATTGTATTTTCTTTACTTTGACACATTGCTACAGTAAAAACATCATGATGGATGACAGGGTGAAGCATTGTGAGCTTATTTTCACTATTTCTAATGCAGTTTCAAAATATTGGCTATGAAGAAAATATGGCATGATTTTATGATCACTTTCACCTGAATTCACCCTTAAGTCTATTTCACAGAGACAAGTGGTTTACATTATTATTAATCATTCTGTAAATGATAGTATCTGAAAACAAAGTAGGGAGATGGAGAGGGTGGAAACATATCATCTAGCCAATAACATTAAACTTTGCATGACAGATTAGCCTTAGAGAGAGAGTGTAACTATAGAATCTAGAAGGCCCAGGGTTCAATCCCATGTGATCCCAAGTGGTTTCTCTGTATAAGTGACTTCCAGCAACAGATTGAAACCTTAGCAGCTCTGATATATGAGAATCGGGATTAAGTAGAAATACTAAATTCAAAGTTTTAGACAATTAAAGACAATGACACAAAAAGAGAATGCTAGAAACACAGGTTTTGCCATGTGATGATAATGATAAACACATGTACTGCATAATTCAGATAGGATAGAAAAGAAAAGCCATTGGCTTTCAAATATCATCTCCTCACATCCAACCAAGGATATAATTTATGCATTAAATGTATGACAGTCAGACAGTACAGAATGCTTATATGAAAACTGCATAGATACAGTTTTGATAGTCGATGGGTTATGATTTAAGACGTCTCTATTTAATGCTTGACCTATAACAGTGTAGGGCCTGCGACATACTAGCGTCATTTCCAGGGGGTATGCTTGTACAATGTACATCATATCCAGGGGGTGTACTAGTACATCAAGCTGCCTCTCTACAGAAGCAGGAGATAGGCTCCTGCCCTATGGATCTCATGGCTCGACAAGGCTTACATATTGTAACAGTGTAATTACTGCCCATCATTCAATATCTCTAGAATGAAGAGGATCCCTTATGGAAGTTAATATTTAGTACTTTGAAATGTTCTTGACCGGGGCGCTAGCCCCTCCTATGCCCAGCTGTGTGTCTATGTGTACCCCATAGCAATGATTTGATTGGCTGAGGGCTTAAAAAGGATCAAAATTGAGGACAGAATTGTGAGGACACCAAAAGTGATTGGCCGGAATGTGATGATGTATGATGATAAGAGCGTCCCTCACTTCACACGAGTGTGATTTCTTTAATCTTATGCAATCCTTCATCACTAGAGGTTAGGGCCGTAAATCAACTGATTTTCTTGCACCTGATGCCTTGATGACTCTTGACGACACATTGAGGTAAGACAACACACTCCATATTTGGGCATAGCTGCATTGGGAACTCCTTATATGGTTATGGCTGAGTCATATACGCGAGCGTGATGACATGGCCCGATGTGACCGGCCAAGCCCTCCCTTAAGCCAATTTTAATATAAGAAGAAGATATTTTCTCAATAATGAAAATCTCATTCTCAAAATACATTATTCATCATACGCCACCGGGCTCAGTAGAGTGCAATCCTATGGAAAGCAAATGCTTTTGTTACAGACTTTTTATATGGAGTGGCTGGATTATTATGAGTGAGACATCTCAACTGTTCTGTTACATACTGTCACAGAGGAATTACTGCAAGGAGGACCTAAGTCTGTGGCAATATGCCTATAGGGGCTCTGCCTCTGTGACTTATCATGGAGTAATTCAACTAGTTTGGTGGCAATTTACAGGCAGACTCAACAAGAAAAGCCCCATGCCTGGGGGCTTCAGGCAACAAGCAGTCTCTGGGGAGACCATGGCTATGGGCTAGGCCCTGCAAACTGCTACATGAAAAATTAACCTGCTCTCTCCAAACACTCTCCACACGCACGCACGCACACACAGCTTGTGTCTCAAAACCTGCCTACTCATTCACTTCATCTTTTGCCCCTCCATCTCTTTTTCTTCATCTCTCTGTCTCTTTCTTGTTTTATCATGTCCTACCCCCTTCATCTCTTGTCTCTGCTCTCCTTTCTATCTGTTGTTTTCTTGGTTTAGCACTTCCTTGCACCATCCACCTCTCATCCCTCTCTCCCTTTTCCCCATTACTCACACTCAATGTCACTCTCCATCTCATGCTCTCTCTCTTTCTCTCACTGCCTCACTGTCTTGTTCTGTTTGCTAGTTTCTTTGTGTAGATCTATCACAGAGTATGTTCCACATCTTCTCTTCAAAGACAAGATCCCTTTGTTTCATGTAAGGTTATTAATAGACTCTCAGATGTAGTCATGTCAGCTATTGTGAGTGTAACACAAACATGTCCTCTGTCACTGCAACCGTGAGTGGAATACGACAAACCGCTCTGCTGTATGTTGTTACTAAAGTCAAATGAAAGGCTCCGGTCAATGTGACCATTAATGTCATCGAGGTTAAGCCATTTGCTTCCGGAACCACATATTCCTGTTGGCCTTGGTTTGTCTCCCTCCTGTTCCTTCTCCATGTTTTCTCCCTCTCAGATTGCCAACTCTGTCTCAAAATAGATGAACACAGAGAAGAGTACTGTCTATTGTCTGTAAGTTCTGAAACAATGAAAGACAAGATGATGGGTATCCTGCTAGCTCAGCCAGTTAGTGCACATCGCTATACCACATGAGCGGGCACAGACGTACATGTACTTTATAGTACCATGTTTAAATGCACTCACTTCTCAGTTATTACTGTGCTGTCATTCCATGTAGAAGTGCTTAAAAAAAGAGGTGACAAGAAAAAAATTGCAGGGCAACAGATAGCATATACACACAGCAAGGTGTCAATAATTCAACGGGAGTAGAGGTTGTAAATCTAAGCGCCTTTGGATGTTTCCATCCGCCAGGGAACAAAGTTTAATCAAACAGAGAGATTGGCCCCAGAGTGAAGGGTGCGCGCGCGCGCGTGCGTGTGTGTGTGTGTGTGTGTGTGTGTGTGTGTGTGTGTGTGTGTGTGTGCGTGCGTGCGTGCGTGCGTGCGTGTGTGCGTGCGTGCATGAGAGAGAGGAGAAGAAACGAGCTGAATTTATTGGCAGCTCTTTCAAACCAGCACTTTGGTTTTTATTACCAGCATCATTCAGGGTGAAATTAGTAATGTGACCTGCTATTTTAGAGAAGTTAAGAGATTGATGTGGATAAATGTCACGTTAAATGTCATCGTACAACAAAGTACGCTAGAATGTTGAATTAATGCAAGCTACAAAGGAACCTGGCCCTGTTTTATTCTCCCCTCGTTGTCTTATTTAACTTTGAGTGTCCTTCATTCAAAGTCTCATATTTCTTGGTGCTGCTTTTGAGTGAAATGCTGTAATGCTTTTTATTGATCTTGTTGCCTGGTGCTCTTGCTGTTTAGTAACATTGTTTTCTCTCTTCTTCTCTAGCATTGACAAAGTATGACAGCACAGCTTTCCATACAGCATCTCTAAGAGGCAGTCAATATTTATCCGGAGGTGCTCTACGATTTCCGACAGCTGAGGGATAATCAACATCATTTGTACTGAATGTTGATATTTAACACAATGAAGGCTGCAGTGCACACACATCTGCCAACATTTCAGCCAACAATTATAGACTATTTGCATTTTATGTATGTAATATTGTAATATAATAAATGTATGCCCCATAATGCCGTCACACACTTTGCCTCATTGATAATAAGAGCAGTGTTTTGGACTCTGTGGACATAGTTTTACAGACAGACACTGACTGTATGTACGATGTGTATGTATTGAGCATGGCATCAAAACTAGGGATATTAAACTGGCAGCCCGCAGGGCGCCCCCTTGTGGCCCCTGGAGGAATTTATATATTTTTGTTTTTGAGGGCTAATGAAAGTTACTGGTATGATGTGCGATATGAAGTGTGAGATTACTAAATCACAGTAATCCTTAATCATATATTCGATCATATTCAAGGGAGATAAATGAGACTAGAGCACTGCAGATGGCAGGTGTGTGTGTGTGTGTGTGTGTGTGTGTGTGTGTGTGTGTGTGTGTGTGTGTGTGTGTGTGTTCGTTAACTGTTTCTGCGCCAGTGCTATAGTGGCCACTAGCGCGCCAGTGCCAGACGTTTTTGAAAAAACTCCTAAAAAGGCTGACAATCAGTTCCGGTTCAAACAATGGTAAACATCCACTATAGCTATTTCACAGGTCAGGTGGAGACGTGGTCCGATCGGGGAATAATTGTTTTTATCACATCTAAGTCAAATTAAGCTCTAATCAAGCCCCAAATATCGCATTTTGAGCATATTATGATCCATAATGCACATAAAGACTGCGCGTATTTTGGCTGTTTTTAGGTAAACGTCATGGTCCGTTAGCTAACGGACCGTACTTATTTATATTTTTTCCCCTGGATTATGGGGAATAAAATCTCGGGATGCCGGGCATGGTATCCATTGCAAAGGTGAATTAATCTTGTTTTCTCGGGCATGGTGCGGAACCAGTTAAGCTGGTGCTCGTTGACGCTCGTTAATGTCAAGGCAATTATGTGTAATTGTGTATGCACTATGCACTGACAAATAGGTCTACATCTATTCTAAGGTAGCATATCCAGTACCTGTGTATAATATCCTGCTCATTACTGTGCACAAATGTATTATGAAATCTTCGTGTTTAAGCACAAAATACATTTTGAGAACCCACACATTTTGCTGTGCGGCCCCCCCACACACAATCATTCTACAGTTGTGGCCACCAGACTAATATGAATACCCCTGGCATGAACAGTTGCAGCTGATTGAAACATAAATATGCAACCATGGCAATTACACAAATTAAACACAACAGGAGACGCACACACTCACTCACGCAACGCAAAGATTATCAGCACCACCCACACATCAATAGAGTAGAACCATCTCAATACCAGCGCCCACACCTCAAAGAGAGTATAGTACCGTCTGAATACCAAACATCAAATGGTCAAATAGAGTACCTTCTGATTAACAGTACCCACACCTCAAAGAGAGTAGTACCGTCTGAATACCACACATCAAATGGTCTAATAGAGTACCTTCTGAATAACAGTACCCACACATCAAACAGAGTAGTACCGCCTGAATACCAGCACCAACACATCAAATAGAGTAGAGTAGTACCGTTTGAATACCAAACATCAAATGGTCAAATAGAGTACCTTCTGATTAACAGTACCCACACCTCAAAGAGAGTAGTACCGTCTGAATACCACACATCAAATGGTCAAATAGAGTACCTTCTGAATAACAGTACCCACACCTCAAAGAGAGTAGTACCGTCTGAATACCACACATCAAATGGTCAAATAGAGTACCTTCTGAATAACAGTACCCACACATCAAACAGAGTAGTACCGCCTGAATACCAGCGCCAACACATCAAATAGAGTAGAGTAGTACTGTCTGAATACCAGCGCACACTCATCAAACAGAGTAGGCACTGCTTACTCACACTGGGTGTGATTTTCTTAGTTCTCTCAATATTCATGTCTGCTCCAGCATTATCTTGTGTGTAATCACCCCTCACGTGTATATCTTCATAGCCCTTGTTGGATGATTGTGTTACGTGTTTCAGTTTATGTTTCAGAAAAGTTTTTTGTGCCCCAATTGCCTTATTCTGGGCATGTCATAACAGGTGAACATTCGGCAAGTTTAGCAGATCTATAAGCCCCCAACACATCTTGCAGATTTGCTATTTTCTGCAAAGAGAGATTTGCTGTAAGGTAAATAAAGAAAAGAGACAGGCATACAGGCATATTGTGATCAAAATAGCTGGAGAAAGTCTTATTATCATCGTTGCATCTCTGGCCCAGCAAAACCCATGATCAACCTTAGCTTACGATCTGTTGTCTTTTGGGTTCATGAAAACATATACTTCCATAGACCTAAAAGTTACAGTTAACCTTTTTGATTACCGGTAACCTAGGTTCATATACAGGCTGACAGACTTGATAACAGTTAAACAGGCCTTGCTCGTTCCAAAGTAATGTCTCAGATCAGGTGGAATGACTGCTGCCACCATGAGTCATGTTTGTCATTGAGAAAAAACACTGAACCCCCTGCACTCCCTCATTGTAAATCTCACTTTGATAAGAGTGTCAACTGTGTGTAAAGTAAACTGAGTATACACAGCAAAGATCATGAGTGTTAGTTTAACTGAGACTGTAAAAATGCACCTACAGTATAAAGGTAAATGTTTACACTCTCAGAGTTAAATGAACACTATTGTTGCTGTTGTAGTTACAGTCTATGCATGTGTTACTGTCACGGGTAGCCTGTCCTTATACAATCTGATTGGTTGGATCAGTGTAGACAAACTGGGTATGAGCAGTTTATTTTACGCACAGTGAAGCTCTCTTCTGGTGTTGCTCCATGTGAGGCACAGAACACTCTGTGACCATTCCCAGTGGTCGCACTCCAATTAACACCCAGGCTGTCAAACCCCACAAGCTGCAGCACGCACTTGTGCCAAGTCCCCAAACACTCACACATAAATGAGAAAGCACAAATGCATGTGCACATGCACGAACACTTATTCATTGTTTTCATTGTTTGTTGGAAACACAGGTGATCATTTAACTGTAGTCTGTAAACGCACGCACGAACACATAGTACACACAGATTCGTCAGGCTGCAGGTTGGAGAGACAGCGAAATTCCTTCATGACGGACGACGTACGTCGCGACGTATATTTTTCCGTCGCAACGTATATTCGAGTACGTCCTGGCGTAAATATCAATTCGTCCCGGCAGAACGGACTCGTCGCGGCTATATCTACCCGTTTGGGACGTAATAGGTTGACTATTATTTTCCGTCGCGCCAGAACGGGACTCGTCGCAGCTATATCTACCCGTTGTGGCGTGAGCTGGACTCGACGCGGCAGAACGTGACTCGTCGCGACTATATCTACCCGTTTGCGACGTGCGCCTCGCCGGTCCGGTCTCCAGGCGAGCCTGCGTCCTTCATATATATTTTTTTCTGCTCTCGTTGGACTTAACTTTAAAAGTCCAATGGAACACCTCTTTGTAACGGGCCGCTGTAGTATAGTGGTATAATCCCTCGCCTCTGTATTCTTTTTTGCTGAGGACGCTGGTTCAATTCCCGCTCGCGGCAGACCAAAATTATTATATTTTAGACAGACACACAGACAGACAGACAGACTGCCTGTCTGCCTGCCTAATGTATTGTAAATAATGTATTCATTCCATACGGCTATTTTTTTTTAATATAAAAACCTTTGTCTTTCGCGCGATTCGAACCAGCGTCGTCAGCACCAAAACATTGAGAGGCGAGTGATTAAACCGCTAGACTACAGCGGCCATACGTTACAAAGAAGTGTTTCATTGGACTTATAAAGACAATAGCACCAGCTGCAGTCTCGCAAGGGGAGGGACCGGAAGTGCTTTTATTTCCGGCTTCCACGTGCACAAGCGCACATACACGCACGCGAAATATAATGCGTGTGCACGACACGCACTTGCTGGTGCGCGCTTAAATGCCGGGTGTATATAGTACCATCTGTGCTTAAACATAATTACGTGGTCGGTTTGGAAAAGTTTGAAGTAGTTTGTTGTAGGTAATATTTTAATTGAAAGCTTATTAGTTGGTGGTATAAGTGTGCATATTTGAAGAAATGCAAATCTAACAATAATAAAATGATATGCAATAATAGGCTAGGCCTATATGGTCGATTATAACATAATGATATCAAGGCATTTAAGTAATGTAATAAGTTGCTATAACCCCGTACCCCTGTCCCACACACACCATGTCCAGACCATAGACCACAGACACACGACCATATGCATTTAATTTACTATGAAAACCTGCATTTCCCGTCAGTCAGTCAGTAAGTGTGTCATGTCACGCCTCGTGTCATGCCTCCATATATGGTCACGCCTCATGACACGTCACACCACCATATATGGCCGTTTCCATATGATATAAGATCCCGACACTGACCTCATCAAACCCTGGATAGCCATACATTGAAAAGACTGGATCATCACCTAGATCTCCATATATGGAGCTGAGGCGGCCAGCAACTCTACATCTGACCTCATAATGTAATAATCAGCTCATAATGTAATTAAAAGACGAGCACATAACTTAATAGATTTTTCTATAATGTAATAATGTGTTACATTAAGAACCTCCACATAGGCGACTCATACTGTAATAAAACTTCATAATGCAATAATGTCTTTATAATGTATGAGCTGATTATTACATATTGCATTATATTTCGCATGCGTGTATGTGCGCTTGTGCACGTGGAAGCCGGAAATAAAAGCACTTCCGGTCCCTCCCCTTGCGAGACTGCAGCTGGGTGCTATTGTCTTTATAAGTCCAATGAAACACTTCTTTGTAACGTATGGCCGCTGTAGTCTAGCGGTTTAATCACTCGCCTCTCAATGTTTTGGTGCTGACGACGCTGGTTCGAATCGCGCGAAAGACAAAAGTTTTTATATTAAAAAAAAATAGCCGTATGGAATGAATACATTATTTACAATACATTAGGCAGGCAGACAGGCAGTCTGTCTGTCTGTGTGTCTGTCTAAAATATAATAATTGTGGTCTGCCGCGAGCGGGAATTGAACCAGCGTCCTCAGCAAAAAAGAATAGAGAGGCGAGGGATTATACCACTATACTACAGCGGCCCGTTACAAAGAGGTGTTCCATTGGACTTTTAAAGTTAAGTCCAACGAGAGCAGAAAAAAATATATATGAAGGACGCAGGCTCGCCTGGAGACCGGACCGGCGAGGCGCACGTCGCAAACGGGTAGATATAGTCGCGACGAGTCACGTTCTGCCGCGTCGAGTCCAGCTCACGCCACAACGGGTAGATATAGCTGCGACGAGTCCCGTTCTGGCGCGACGGAAAATAATAGTCAACCTATTACGTCCCAAACGGGTAGATATAGCCGCGACGAGTCCGTTCTGCCGGGACGAATTGATATTTACGCCAGGACGTACTCGAATATACGTTGCGACGGAAAAATATACGTCGCGACGTACGTCGTCCGTCGTGAAGGAATTTCGCTCCACCTGGAGAGTTGCAGCAGACAAGGCCACATTAGCAGGGCTGATGTTTGCTCAATGGCATCCAGAATGCTGACTAATTGGGACAAACTGTGACATGTGAGCATGTGAACATGTTTCCCCACCCTAGAACTTGCTAGAATGGCTGGATAAGTGGAGTGAGTAATAGGGAAAATGGGAAAGTGTGTGTGTGTGTGTGTGTGTGTGTGTGTGTGTGTGTGTGTGTGTGTGTGTGTGTGTGTGTGACTGTGTGTGACTGTGTGTGTGTGTGTGTGTGTGTGTGTGTGTGTGTGTGTGTGTGTGTGTGTGTGTGTGTGTGTGTGTGTGTGTGTGCGTGCGTGCGTGCGTGCGTGCTGTATAATGAATACAATGTCCACATGCAGTGTAAACATATGAGGCAGCATACAGGCTGGTGACAGGCAGCAATAACTAGAGGTGTCATTCTGTTCTGGAAGCAGGCCTCTGTATTTATTCTAGTAATAATTACAGCCAGATATTGCCTATTATTCAACATAACACAGCCAAGTGCCTTGCTAAAGAGCATATCCACAGTAGCTGTTGGGGGAGTGGGGGGCTTTGCTCATCCATGACCTGTTCTCACACCAAGCCATCAGAATATTACTTTATTCCAAAATTGAAATGTCAATATTTGAAGTAAAGTCTGAATTTCTCATGACAAACTCATCAGAATTTGACATTTACTATTATGTCAATATCTGATGAATGCAGAGTGCAGACTGTATTAACTCAAAGCATTTGGACTGCTGAAACCAGCAGTTTTTTACATTAAACTAAACTAACATGAACCCCCTCCTTAACCAAACAAAGACAGCCTAAACCCGGATGTTTTTCTGACAGATTTTGCTTAACAGTCAGGCTGTTAAGATATGCTTAACACACACATCATGTAATGTCATTGTTGCATTGGAGAGCATCTTCCATCTTCCCAACCAATTATGCCACTTTTGAGCAGTGTTGTATTGCTACACATTATCTTGAGTATTAATACATGGCATATATTCACACAGCCGCTGAGAGGCTGGTGAAATAACAAGCGAGTGCGGGAAGAATAGCAAATCAACGGCGGGCAGATTGAAAGTTAAAAGGCTGTAAAATTAGTGCGTGTTCAAACAGAGAAGGGCTGTGAGTGGGGGCTGTATTATACGCGACTCCTTATCACGCTCCCCTGGCTTTCACAAGGCACTTGATTAGCAAACAGCAGCTCCAGAGATAAAACACACTCATCCACGCCAACTGGATTTGCATGTAAAGAAATCTATCGCTTCTTCATGAACGCATTTTCCTGTTCAGGAAAACTGGGAGGATAGACATAGCACAGCCCCTGGCTGGAGAAATGGTTATCTGTGTCGTTAAGTGTCCTTGTATGGCTTCTTCTTTATTTATTTAATTGTATTATTTGTTTTGACCAGAATCCTGTTTTTAATCAGCTACAAAGAGGGATGATTGTGGTGGTTATACTGTATGTTTTGGAATGAGAATCTACACTGTAATCTGATTTTGTATTCTGTTAAGTGTCTTTGTGTGGCGTCTTATTTATTATTTGTGAAGGACAGGACAGTCTGTACCAGTCTAATTCCTGTAAACATACCTGGCTAATAAACTGATTCTTAATCAGTTGATTAGGTCTCAGTGCTTTTACTTCAAACTGGCTATAATGTCATATAATGACTAATAAGGATGTCCTGCCATTGGCAATTCAGATTCAAAGATGATCATTTTTCATGGAATCTAAATAGAATTAACATATAACACCTTGGTAAATGCCCCCTTTCTCACTGTCGATTTCCGTTTCTGACAATGCGCTGATAATCTACTGAATTGCCAATGGCAGGACATGTGAAGTTCTCGTATATTATATTGTTGCTGTCCGGCACAAACCAGCTAACTCCATTTTCAGGTTTTTCATAAATCAATGCTATTGAACACCCTTTACGTCTGTGTGTGTGTTGGTTAAAAAATATTGAACCAATGAAAAGTATTAGTATGCTTTGTTAAAACCGGCTAACTGCAACCTGCACTACAGCATAGCACTTTGACTGTGCTCTAAATGCAGCATGCATATACTGTACATGCATTATGCTCTAAAAAAACATGCTCTACATATGCAGCTACACAGATAATGAACTCATGACCACTGGCAGTGATGGGATAACACGAAGCATACGTAGAATAGCAGAATTATTTTTGTGCCAAGTAACAGCAGTCTGTTGACAGTGGATCAGGAGGTGCCTTGCATGGTTTCCTACACTTTGGGTGTGTGAGTGTGTGCGTGAAATCCGTGAATGGATGAATGCACATTGTAAAGCACTTTGGAGAAAGCTGCTATGTAAATGCACTATTTAACACTTTCTTTTATCTGCTGCCACTGAATGGAATACTCCATTAACTTGAAAACCTTGCTCACTGTTACAGCATTCGTCCGTCCGTCCGTCCGTCCGTCCGTCCGTCCGTCCGTCTGTCCGTCACATCAAAAGAAGACATGACATCACACAACAACCATCTCCGGCCTTAAACAAAAGCAGCATAAACAGTCTGTAATGCACAGTACATCCAGGAGAAGCTTGGTGAAACTAATGGAGTGACAAGTTGGCTAGCACTACGATAATCACATTTTGTTAACACTTTCTATGAGGCCCACGTACATTTGTGGGCTTCATAGAAAATGTTACCCATATTTTTGTACATCTCTTAGTTACACCAACATTATTGTATTATTTCCAATTTGCTGTACTTCACTACATCTCAGAGGCAAATACCATATTGTACTTTTACTTTTATTACAAAACATACATTAACCACTTCAGCCCTATAAACCTTTTGGCCATTTGAAAATTGATGATCTACATACAGATGTACTGTACAAGATCACAATGTGATGCATTGTGAGCTTGTAGATCTGCTATTTTCAATAGATTTGGATACATTTGAAAACTTGTGAAATGCGACATTCTGCATAATGAGTACTTTCTACTTTTGGTACTTTAAGTACTTTTTTTTAACTTTTACTCAAGTACATTTTTGATTCCAGACTTTTATTTGTAACAGAGTAGGCCTATTTCTATATTGCAGTGTTGATACTTTTAGTGAGTACTTTTTCCACCACATTTGCCAAAAGGAGATGTAGACACAGCTGGCAGACATGACCACAAGCAGCCGGTTTGTTAAAACCGTTTGACCGCCAGGATTAATTCATCTATCGCGCATTGCCAAGGTTTTATTGTACGCAACCCTTATTCTGAAGAGCCAAATATCCATAACCGGATGTTACAATGACAAAATGTTGTTGGTGAAACAACCGACTGGAAGTATCACAGCGCCTGCTTTCAGCCGTTGAAAAACCTTGTTTTCACCAGAAACGACATTCATTGCGCCGATTTGGAGATACAGGCCTTTGAAAGCAGCACATCTTCAAAATGGCCGCGGCCACTGTCCCACTTTGACAGTTATGCTAACGAGCAGCAGCAAACGATACGATCGGATCAAAACATGGATTAAAGAATATAAACCCTAGAAAACGTAGCCTACGGTTCTGGCGGGCTACACGATAAATGTAATCCTATGGTTACTACGGTTCTGGCGGGCTCCGTGATGTGGGGATGATGCCACCCAAAATTTGAGCCCCGCTAGTGGCAGCGCTGAGAGCTCTGTCGTGTTGTTGGTGTGTCTGTTCATTCACCGCTTTGGTCCCAAACAACATATCTCAAACAACACCCCCCAAGGACCCTGGGGTTCCAGGGGTGTCTAGCTCGGACGCCACTTCGAGAACCAATGCCCTAAAACATGAACCCTATCTATTTGAGTGACCCCTAACCTATCCTCTAGTCATTGCAAGCCTATCTAATTCCAGCCAAGGATAAACCATACAGATTATGTATGGTGGCTCAAGGATCTTTCAGACATTTTTTTTGTTGGGTATGAGGAGCATCACAGACTCTATGGAACTGCTATGAGATCTTGTTTTGTGTGGCTTTTTCAGAAACTGTACACAGTACCATGCTATATCGATAGACAAGGATTGGACAGACCACATATTACAAGGACATATACAGTAGTACGAAGACTGGAGCCATTCACTGAAAGCATGTGTGTAATAAAATAATGAACAATGACGACAGATTACACCTAGAAACTAACATGAACTATAGGAAGCCATCTGTGATAATATAGAGATAATCTGATTTATGAATGAAGACATCCGGGGCGTGTATCCTCTTTCAAGTGAGAGAACAAGAGGGAAGCAAGCAAGCACCGCCTCGATCTTCTTCAGTTCAGCCATATCCAGTAATGACTCTGCTAAATATAATTTATGACTTGGATCATAAGTTATTCACTGGCTGGCTGATTAATTATGTAAGCCCCAAAATGTAATATCTCTGATTATGCGTGACAGTAGATTTTCATCACCACAACTGACATTTTATTATATGTATTTGTCTCCACCAGGCCGAAGGCATGTGGGGAGAGTATGTTTTGCACTCCGTCCGTCCGTTTGTGTGTGTGTCCGTCCGTGTGTCCGTGAACAGCTAATCTCGGCCACCGTTAACCCGGTCGATGCCATATTTTGCACACACACTCCCTGGATGCCAACCATGAACCTCTGCCCCAAACTTTCCAGAACGGCCTGTTATAGCGCCACCAGGAGGCCGCTTTGTGCAAAACAAGTTTTTCCATGCCATATTTTGCACACACACTCCCTGGATGCCAACCATGAACCTCTGCCCCAAACTTTCCAGAACGGCCTGTTATAGCGCCACCAGGAGGCCGCTTTGTGCAAAACAAGTTTTTGCACAGTACACCTACAGATTTTGTCCAAACATCACGCAAATTGGTACACAGTCTCTCTACAGCCATTCAATGAAACGGGTCTTTCAGATTTATCAGACTCCATCCTGATTGGTTAAGATTGGCTTCCAAAGTTCACAGGAGTGCTCAGTTTCAAACAAAATGCTGCAAATCATGAACACATCGCGTGATTTCCGTGAAATTGTGCACCCACATTCCCACTAGGCCGAGGACGAAATGCCACATGAACAATTTCAACTCAGCCTCAAGGTGGCGCTATAACTGGCCGAAAAGTGTTTTTACCTCTAACTGCACGGATCTGTGGATAACCTGGTGGAGACCTGTGCCCGGAAGGGCACTTTTTCTAGTTTTCTTTCTTTTTGTACCAGTAGATTTATGCGAAGCATATTTATACAAAGATAAATAAATTAAAAAATATTTAATTAAGATATCTGGCCTGGCTGTGACTGCATGATGACTACTACAACATTCTGTTGTGTATTGTACCATCTGTGGGCATTTATTGTCACTTGAATTTACACGTTTTTGGGAGTGTTATGTTCTAATAGGCATTCGGTGCATTCCTTTCCACTGAAGAGTGGAAGAAGAGGCTATATGAGTTTCTAGAAGTCAAGGTCTGATGCCTATTGTGAAGTAGTGCATATACTGGATCAGTCTTCACTGTTCATATTGTAGTAGGCATATGTAAAATCCTAGTGGGCATATACTGCATATTATGCAAACTACACCAGTGGTCAAATGAGATGAAATGATGTAATATCTTCTTAATGTACAACAGAGTTGGAATCCAACTCAGTTGAGTTAAGCGGAAGTGCCTTAATGGCACCCCGGTGCGGTCATGGTCCAATAGTTTCTCCTATTGGACCAGTGGAAGGTGCCTTGCTCAGAGGTATATTAATTAAGGGCATTTATGAGCATTCAATTCTCCCCACCCAAAAATAATTAATCTGCAAATGAACCCAATACACATGAACAACCAGAGCCCTTATTCATACTGTATACCAAGGTTATGTGTTACCTTGGTTCCTGTTGGCAGGCCTCCTGTGAAATATGTGTCAGGCTGAGTGGAAGTTCAACCTGCTGAAATGGCAATGCACTTTCAGCTGAACACAGAGAAGTGAATGATAGGTCCTACTGTGAATCACTGGCTGGCTCAGGTATAATATAGCCTTTTCACACATGGATGAATTGCTAGCACTTCTTAACCAGTTCAGTACCTTGGTACTGCATACACTTCAGTCAGTCATACTTCAATACTCTACCAAATGTCTGCTATTATATGAGAGTGAGGTGAGTGAAGGGAGAGTGCATATGGGAAACATTACACCAGCCCAATAATTCATGCCGGTTTTGAATTTGGACATTTTTATTGCTTTCTATATCTATAGTCTATGTCTATGCACTGTTCAATTTAGCTAAATAATATCAGTATTGTATATTATGTAAAATGCTGCCAAATGCTACCAAAGTCAATCATGCTGTTCATTCCACAGGTTGGATTTGACTAGCCTGGATCCAGCCCAAAGACCCCGCCCACTCTCTGAGTGGACTGCATCTCTTGGTCTGGTGTTGCACTGTGAACCTATAATTTCTTCGGTACAAAAATGTATTATCCAATGAGAATCGGTGGTGTGGGTGGGTCTAACGCACAACCAATCAGCGCCGAGGCCCGTTTTCAGCGTCATCACACACATGAGGAAGGAGGGAAAAAGACAACAATGGCTATTGGTTGAGGGAAATTCTAATCCCCTCCCCCTTGAAATCGCTCAGACAGGAGACAACGTCAGACCGAAGCTTCAAGAAAGCTACAGTCTGATAGTCAGGCTAGGATTTGACATGATCTGGCACTGATTTGGGCAGAGCAGGTCATATTGCAGGTGTGCAGGCTGGCCGGATTGACTGCATTGATTGCTGCTATAGAGTCAGAGAGATCACACACAGAATGATATGATCCCAGGAGTGCGGGTAAACACAAAGAAGCCAGGCTTTATGGCACAGTAAAGTGTGATCATTCCATTTAATCCTGTTTTAGTATCCAGTCATAGTGTGGGGATTAAGACCCCCCATCTCTGGAGCCATGTATGCCCCTGCTTCTCTAGGATCAAATCCAACCAGATCCCTGCATACTGTGCTATCCTTATCCTCTCTCTCTCTCTCTCTCTCTCTCTCTCTCTCTCTCTCAGCATTCCTGTCTTGAAACCAAAACATGACAACATTTCAAGGCAAAAGCTATTACTTGTTTGTTTGTTTAAAGGACCACTTCACCACTTTTCAACCTATCTTCATATAATAGGTCCTTACTAATAATCATGATAAAATGGCACAATTTCTTTCTACTCGGTCTGTCTCATAGGAGGGCTGTGTGCAGTTTGGACACCCGTCCACCAGTGACATCATTGTTGGGCAGATTCTTTTTAAACAAGATTCTTTTTTACAAAACATTGTATTACCTTGAGAACGATGGCTTCCATTTTCGCATTTCAACTTTTCAGGACTAGAAAGCCTGCAGTTTATATTAGCTTGGATTCACCATTGATGACGGGTTTCTGAACTGCCCACAGCCCCCTACTGTATATGAGACACAGACTGAGTAGGAAAACAATTGTGGCATTTTATCATGAACATTAGTGAGGACCAATTATATGAAGGTTGGTTGCAAAGTGGTGTCATAAAGTGGTCCTTTTTGTTTTATATATTTTTTATCCCACGATTTTGTAACCCCATTTTTCACCCCTGTGTCAATCATCTAATGTGATCCTGGGCTCTACACACCCTCCGCCAACCTGGGGAGAGCAACGGACTTAACTCATGCTTCCTTCATGCTTGAGTGTCCAAGTTGCTCCTTTACACCTGACAGGGTTTCCCTGGTTGGACGTAGCGCGTGGAAGGAACACGTTATTCCAACCAGTTCCTTTCCCCTCATCAGGCGCCCCGGCTGGCCAGGGGAAGGCAGTTTAGAGACCAGGATTACTGCATGTTTTTGTGAGGGTACCTACCCTAGGGGACACGGGGAGAACATGCAAACTCCACACAGAAAGGCCCTTTCGCCAACCCCGCCTTCGGGTATGGGCACTGATGACGCAGCACCCCGAGCGGGAATCGAACCCAGGACCTTCTAGCTGTGAGGCGACAGCACTGAAGTGGTCCTTTAAGGAATTTTTCTTTACAGATTGTTATGCAATAATAATCACTTGTCTTTGTGATATTCATAGTTGTGCAGACTTCTCTGCTTCTCTCTCTCCTACACACAGCCGCGCACGCACGCGCACACACACGCACACACGCACACACACACGCACACACACACACACACACACACACACACACACACACACGCTTTCGATTCTATGCAGTGCATGGACTCAGGTTCAGTATATTTGAGTCTCCAAGGTATCCCACTGGGTGAAGGGAGATGAGTAACACATTTCTTTCCTTTTTCCACCACTTTCATCTTTCTGCAGAAGAATCTCTGTGCACGTTTTGTGATATGGATAGATGCTATGGGATGGTTAGGTTAGAGCAGGTGTGATATGGATAGATGCTATGGGACGGTTAGGTTAGAGCAGGTGTGATATGGATAGATGCTATGGGATGGTTAGGTTAGAGCAGGTGTGATATGGATAGATGCTATGGGATGGTTAGGTTAGAGCAGGTGTGATATGGATAGATGCTATGGGACGGTTAGGTTAGAGCAGGTGTGATATGGATAGATGCTATGGGATGGTTAGGTTAGAGCAGGTGTGATATGGATAGATGCTATGGGATGGTTAGGTTAGAGCAGGTGTGATATGGATAGATGCTATGGGATGGTTAGGTTAGAGCAGGTGTGATATGGATAGATGCTATGGGACGGTTAGGTTAGAGCAGGTGTGATATGGATAGATGCTATGGGATGGTTAGGTTAGAGCAGGTGTGATATGGATAGATGCTATGGGACGGTTAGGTTAGAGCAAGTGTGATATGGATAGATGCTATGGGATGGTTAGGTTAGAGCAGGTGTGATATGGATAGATGCTATGGGACGGTTAGGTTAGAGCAAGTGTGATATGGATAGATGCTATGGGATGGTTAGGTTAGAGCAGGTGTGATATGGATATATGCTATGGGACGGTTAGGTTAGAGCAAGTGTGATATGGATAGATGCTATGGGATGGTTAGGTTAGAGCAGGTGGGCATGAGCTCATGCACATTGGTCCCACTGCGCCTAAAGGACAATTTGTACAAGATGAGATAAAGCATAGAGAGGGAAAGATACACCGGCCCGCTGGAGTGCACCCGTGCAAGAGAGAGAGAGAGAGAGATATACAAAGAGAGAAACAGGGAGTGAAAAAGAAAGAGAAAGACAGAGAGTGGATGTGTTCTCCACCTCACTTCACTTCTCTCATGGCACCCAGAGGCTTCTCCAAAGCGTTTAGGTTCTAAAACAAGTGATTTATGTAGCAGAACAAACGGCGGCAGGCGACAGTCACTCTGACTCTCTTCTGCCATATGGCTGCCTTTGATATTTCATTCATGCTGCTAAATAAATCGTTTCTTGTTGGTCCTCTCCTCGAATTTTAAATTTTATTTAAAAAAAGGCTC
This sequence comes from Protomyctophum parallelum, assembly GCF_964188405.1. Lineage (NCBI taxonomy): Eukaryota > Metazoa > Chordata > Actinopteri > Myctophiformes > Myctophidae > Protomyctophum > Protomyctophum parallelum. The sequence continues at coordinate 7,835,756 of NC_139710.1, read as the reverse complement.
CATCCCCTCTTCTATAGTCTCTTTCCCTCATTTGACTTCCCTACCACATTGTCTGTCGTCAGTTCCCTTATTCCCTTGTCTGTCCTCAGTTCCTTTGTCTGTCCTGTGTCCTTATTTCCCTTGTCTGTCCCCTGTTCAATTCAATTCAATTCCATTTTATTATAGTGTCAAATCACAACAAGTTGTCTCAAGACACTTTACAACCAACAAAGTTCCACCCAGAGCAAGCAATATTGCGAATTTGCGACAATGGTAACGAAAAACTCCCCTTTAGGAAGAAACGTCAAGTACTGCTGGGAGACAGACCCACACAACAATGTACAACCATGGTATCCAGCTAGACTTGGAGACAGGTCTAGCTATAGGCTTTGTCGTAGAGAAAGGTTTTCAACCTAGTCTTGAATGTGCAGAGCGTGTCAGCCCACGGACCGAAGCCGGGAGAAGGTTCCACAGCTGAGGTGCCTGGGACCTAAACGCCCTGCCTCCTATTGTAACTTTTGATATTGTTGGGACAGTAAGCATTTTTGCATACTGTAGACGCACTGGTGTTCTATTTGGTTTGTAGGGATCAATGAGATCTTTTAGATATTGTGGTGCCTGACCATTGAGAGCTTTGTAGGTGAGGAGAAGAATTTTGAACTCTATTCTGTGTTTGACCGGGAGCCAGTGTAGGGAGGCCAGTGAAGGAGTGATATGGTCTCTTCTTCTGGTACCTGTCAGCACACGCGCTGCAGCATTTTGAACTAGCTGTAGGCTTTTCAGAGACTTACCTGGGCAGCCTGATAATAGCGAGTTGCAGTAGTCCAGCCTTGAGGTAACAAATGCGTGGACAAGTTTTTCTGCGTCATTTTTGGACAAGATGTGCCTAACCTTTGCAATATTTTGCAGGTGAAAAAAGGCAGTCTTTGAGATTTGTTTGATGTGAGATATGTCTTATATCTTGATCAAAGGTAACTCCCAGATTCTTTACAGTGGCTTTGGAGGCCAAGGTAATGCCATCTAGGGAAAAGTTCTCATTGGCTAGCTTGTCTCTTAGGGGCTTAGGGCCGATCACGATAACTTCCGTTTTGTCAGAGGAGTAGGTAATTACGGGTCATCCAACTCTTTATGTCTTTAAGACATGCTTGAAGTTTGACTAATTGGTCCATTTCGTTCGGTTTCATCGATAGATATAGTTGAGTGTCGTCCGCGTAACAATGGAAATGTATAGAGTGTTCCCTGATGATGTTACCCAGAGGGAGCATATATAAGGAGAAAAGTATTGGTCCAAGCACAGAGCCTTGTGGGACTCCATATTTTACCTTTTCACGTGTTGAGGAGCCATCATTGACATTTACAAACTGAAATCGATCAGACAGATAGGACTCAAACCATTTCAGTGCGGTACCCCTGATGCCAACCAGATGCTCCAGTCTCTGTAGCAGAATGTGGTGGTCAATAGTGTCAAATGCAGCCCTAAGGTCCAGCAACACCAGCACGGAAAGGAGGTTATTATCTGCTGCAGTCAGGAGGTCATTTGTAACTCTCAGCAATGCCGTCTCAGTGCTATGGTTAGCTCTGAAGCCTGACTGAAAGCCTTCTAATAAATTGTTGTTATGTAAAAAGTCACATAACTGTTTGGCGACTGCTTTCTCGAGAATTTTGGAGAGAAATGGAAGGTTCGATATAGGTCTATAGTTAGCTAGAATGCCTGCATCAAGAGTAGGCTTTTTGAGTAGAGGTTTGATTACCGCTACCTTAAAGGATTGTGGCATGTAGCCTGTCACCAAGGACATATTGATCATATTGAGTAGGCATGTACCAACCGGAGGCAGGACCAATTTGAGTAATCTAGTCGGAACTGGATCCAGGGTACATGTCGTTGATTTTGAGGAAGATATCATTGAAGTGAAATCAGAGAGCTCGATTGGAGAGAAACTATCCATATATATATTTGGGTGTGCGGCCATCTCTGAGACCACCATATTTGGGGGCAGTCCAGTGGGAGCCGAGAGTAGTTGTAGATCAATTTGATCTCTGATAGTTTCTATTTTGCCATTGAAGAACCTCATGAAATTGTTACTATTGAGAGTTGTAGGAATACGTGGATCAGTGGAATCACGGCTTTTTGTCAGTTTTGCCAAAGTATCGAAAATAAACTTTGGGTTACTTTTGTTTTCCTCTATAAGGGATGAATAATAGGTGGCTCTGGCCGTGTCAAGAGCCTTTTTGTATATTTTGAGGCTATTCTGCCAGACTATACATGATTCTTTCTGTTTGGTTGAGCGCCATAATTTTTCAAGTTTGCGAGACGTTCGCTTTAGGTTTCTAGTTTCCGAGTTGTACCATGGGGCTAGCCTTTGTTGCTTTATTACCTTCCTTTTCAGGGGAGCAACAGAGTCAAGTGTAATTTGAAATGAGCATGTGACACTATCAACAAGTTGATCGAGTTGAGGAGGTCGATGTGTGGAGGTCCTCTATTTTGTTGAAAAATACTGAGTTGATGGCTGATGGAACTATTTCCTTGAATTTATTTACAGCGCTCTCAGATATACTTCTGCCAAGGACATTTTTGTCCAGTGGTGTATAATTGATCAATGTAAAATCGAAGGTGATCAGATAATGATCAGAGAGGTCACGATTTTGTGGAAAAACTGTGAGGTGCTCTATTGTAATACCATAGACCAGAATGAGGTCAAGGGTATGTTTGAGAATGTGAGTAGGTTTGTCTACACACTGAGAGAAACCGATTGAATCAATCAATGAGATGAACGCTCTATTCAGGCTATCAGTTCCTATGTCCGCGTGAATATTTAGATCACCAATTAAGATGATTTTATTAGACTCGAGGACTAGACTTGATAGAAATTCAGAACATTCGGATAGAAATTGTGTGTAGGCGCTGGGGGGGCGGTACACTGTAATGACTATCAGCGGCTGTATTGATTTCCAGCTTGGGTGTGAAAGGTTGAGAATCAAGCTTTCAAATGATTTGTATGTAGCTCTGGCTCTAGGACTAATTGTTAGGCTTGAATTGAAGATGGCAGCAACTCCACCTCCAATTTTACCATTGTCTCTGGGTATATGTGCATTGGTGTGACTTGGTGGGGTGGCTGTATTTAAACTGACATATTCTTGCTCACCCAGCCACGTTTCAGTCAGACAAAATAGATCCAGACAATTCTCTGATATGATTTCATTTACTAATGTTCCTTTTTTGCGTAGAGATCTAATATTTAGAAATCCACATTTGATATTTGTATTTTGTGGTACTACTGTATTTGTTTTGATTTGTATCAAGTTTGTATGTACAGCTCCTATTTCCTTTTGTTTTTGTTTGTGCAGCCTATATGGTTTGTTCAGCCTGTACAGAGACTGTATAGTTTGTATAGTTCTGATTTGTAGGACAGGTGGGGTAGGCGGCTGCACTGGAGGAAGCACAGAGATCTGTGTAGGACTGCAACTCTGCTTCCTGGTCCCAACTCTGGGTGGTCATAATGTATCTATAAAATCGTCCATGTTTCTAGAGATGAGCTTTGCACCGTCCCAAGTTGGATGTATGCCGTCTCTCTCTATCAGACCAGTATTCCCCTCAAAGGTTTTATAATGATTTATAAAGCTCACGTTATTATCTGGACACCACCTAGACAACCAGCGGTTGAGTTGGCGCATACGGCCAAACATGTCATCATTAATCATGTTTGGCAGGGGACCAGAGAAAATTACGGAGTCCGACATTGTCTTTGCGTATGTGCAAAAATATTTATCTTCGTAAGCTCAGATTTCCGAAGTAGAGTGTCGTTGCCCCCGCAATGAATTACAATCCTATCATAGCGATTACATTTACTTTTAGCAATAAGTTTCAGATTTGATTCGATGTCGCCCGCTCTGGCCCCGGGGATGCATTTGACTATGGTTCCTGGAGTCTTTAATTTCACGTTTCTCATTATAGAACTACCGATAACCAGAGTTGTGTTCTTCAAGTGGAACTGAAATCTCACTGTCAGACTCAACGGGTATAGCAGTGAGTGGGGAAAAACTGTTTGAAACGTGGTTGGTGTCCCGTGTGCTTTTGTTTACTTCCACGCTTTCGACCAGTAGCAGCCACCTTGGCCCAGCCATCCTGTTTGTGGGAGCCCCGACCAGCCGGCGATGGCGATGACATGCCCCTCAACCGTGAATGGTGGTGGGGTCCCCGTGGTTGTGTGTGAGCTGGGGCTAAGCTAACGTTTGCACCGCTAGCTAGAATTGCTTCCAACTCGCTGAGCCTCTCCTCCAGCACCGCAAACACGCTGCACTTGTTACACACGTCCGAAGCAGCAAAGGCGTCAGGGCTGTAACTGTACATATTGCATACGGCGCAGGAGAGAGGGCTAGAGCGAGAGGGAAGCCTACCGGGAGGGAAGGGGTGGTGTTGGCGGAAAGCCATCACAATCGCCCGGCTGAGCCGACAGAAGGGGGCGGTCGCCCCGCCAAACAACCCACCCGAGATCGCCACAGAGTAGGATAGTTAACAGTGACAGTGTGTGTCTGAATCACAGCAGCACAATACAAAAATGTTTGGTGTTTGTCCCGTTCGTGCTGCTGACAACAACACAGCTGTCAGACAGCATACAGGCAACACAGGAAATGACGCAACAGGCTTACCGTCTGCGAAATGGGTCTGTCTGCTGCCGCCTGTCTGTCCCAGTGGCATAATTTCAGCTGAAGCTAAGCTATGGCAAGCTCACGCACGTGCATGCATCGTGCCTGTGGGCGCGGAGCAGAGCACACACGTACTGGAATTTTTGCGGTTACGTGTGGTGGTTATTTACCTATAGTTTTGGGCCTATTTTCCTCAATTTTTGCGGTTATGTGCTGTTATTTGCTTATTTATTTGGTAGAGAAGGTATGGCAGCCGCCATAACTTGCCATACCCAATTGGCGCCACTGGTCTGTCCTGTTCCCTATTCTGTCCTTAGTTCCCTTGTCTTGTTATTCCCTTTACTGTCCCGTCTCCCCTGCTTCAGTTTCTCCCCTTTACCATCTCCAATCTGCCCTGACCAATTAAAAGAGAGAGTTACGACGTTCTTTGATCTCGCTGCCATACGATCACATGGTTCATGTAGCAAGCATGCCTCAGTAACACTGATGAATGGGGTTCAACGTCGGAACTACACACAGCAGTGTTTGGAGCTATTGGCACAAAGTGAGGTGAAACCAGGGGGGCAGTCAGCCAGATATTTCGTGAAGCCTCATTTGAAATCGGTAGTTCATATAATGGCCTGTTGGACTGCTGGACTGGACCCAAAAAGCCCCATAGCTCCATAGAGGCCCATGTATTTTGGCCCAACTTCACCTAGACTGTATTACCTTAATAAACATGGTCATGAATACTTTCTTCTTCCAGTCACTAGTTTAAAGTCTCATTTCTAATGTCATAATATTCTTTTTGGAAAATTATGGTCCCATTAATTAAAAAAATGACCATAAAGTCGCGTATGTTCTGAGGGGCGTGGCTACCGTTACAGTCTATGATCGGGATTCCCCTCCCACTCAAGAGTCTTCTCCTCCCACTCGAGTCAAAATAAAAACCAACGGAGAAAAAGGGGGGAAGTCCCGCCTCGTTGTCTGGGCAGCCAATGACCAGCTGGTACAAAACGGAGCCAGCCAATGGCCAGCTGGTACCAAACGGATCTAGAAAGATGGCGACTTACATCAGGAATTAGCATATCATTACAGGCTTCATTTTACGTTCATGTTAGACCCGGGGAACGCTTTGTCCATATTTTTTACAGTCTATGGGTGAAACAAGACACTGACTCACGAAGGTTATTTCTCCATTCCAAATCCATTCCAATATAGTCTATGGGGATGTCGTAACTCTCTCAATGATTCAAGTAACTACTAGGCAAAAAAAGTTACATTTAAGTAATGCCTCTGGTTCTACTGTCTCTCTGCCCTCAATTCTCTCTCTTCCCCACTCCCTTGACCCCTCTCTGCATCTTTAATGCCGCCCTCCTATTTCTCTCTCTCTCTCTCTCTCTCTCTCTCTCTCTCTCTCTCTCTCTCTCTCTCTCTCTCTCTCTCTCTCTCTCTCTCTCTCTCTCTCTCTCTCTCTCTCTCTCTCTCTCTCTCTCTCTCTCTCTCTCTCTCTCTCTCTCTCTCTCTCTCTCTCTCTCTCTCTCTCTCTCTGAATCTGGCCAACGCTGTGGGTGCTGGCGGCGTGCTTCCTCCCTCGCGTCATCAGTGCCCATACCCGAGGCGGGGTTGGCGAAAGGGCCCTTCTGTGTGGAGTTTGCATGTTCTCCCCGTGTCCCCTAGGCTAGGTACCCCCACAAAAAACATGCAGTAATCCTGGTTTCTAAACTGCCTCCCCCTGGACAGCTGGGACGCCTGATGGAGGGGAAAGGAACTGGTTGGAATAACTTGTTCCTTCCACGCGCTACGTCCAACCAGGGAAACTCCCCCCTGTCAGGTGTAAAAGGAGCAACTTGGACACTCAGGCATGAAGGAAACATGAGTTCAAGTGAGTTCCCCATGTCCCCCATATATGGGAACTAGGCTGGCGGAGGGTGTGTACTGTGTAGAGCCCAGGATAACATTAGATAATTGACACAGGGGTGAAAAATGGGTTACAAAATCTTGGGATAAAAATTATAAGAGAAAAAAAGAAGTGTATAATTTGTACCTCTCTAATTGTTTTTGATGAATTGAACAAGGTGGACCCCCCTGTAAACAAGTGTAATGCAAGTGTAATGCTTTTATTGGGTCCACTCACAGTTAACAGTCTTTGTATTGAGTTGTGCTTGAAATGTACTGTAATTCTGTAAACTGTTAATACATAATAATCAATCAATGTATTTTACACGGTTTTGCTTGCTTAAGTTGCTTAAGTTAGAAATGGTTATGTTAGGTATTACGCTAGAGATTGTTACGTTATATTAGCCAATTAGGATGTAATATGAAATATCGGATAGATCCGTCTTGAACACATGACTATAGAGATAGTGTGTAACGATTTGCGGGATTTTTGGACAGAATCTGAAGGAGTTATATTAAAAAATGTGTATTTCAAAAGTCATCCTCCTGGTGGAGCTATAACAGGCCGTTCTGGACAATTTGGGGCAGAGGTTCATTGTTCACATCCAGGGAATGTGTGTGCAAAATTTGGCATCGACCAGGTTAACGGTGCCGGAGATTAGCTGGTAACAGACGGACACACACACACACACACACACACGGACACACACACGGACGGACGGAGTGCAAGACATACTCTCTCCCCATGCCTTCGGCCTGGTGGAGACAATAATTATAAAACACGGAGGAACAATTTCAATAACCCTAGGCCTACAAATATTGCATGTTCAGCTAAAAGACATCTTGTGAAGAAAGTAATTAAATATTAACTATACAACTATACAGTACATATGCAACAAAAAATGCAAAGCAGTAGGTTTTTGCTACAGTTAAGTTACTAACTAAAAATAGATTCACTTAATTCTTTGTCAGCTATCACTGGCTGTAAACTCATCATATAAACTGATATAGCCTATCTATAGATTGGAAGCCCAATTTAAAAAAGAATCAGCGTTTGGCTGTAGTCGGTCAAGTTCGAGCCTAGCGAACAGACCAATGGACCATTTATAATGTCAAGCATTGAACTAGGATTAAGTCTCCTAATACAGACTATGGGTATTAAATACTTATCTGAACAGATGCTAATGCTGCTGTTAAATCTTCCCTGAGTAGCTCATCCGTGATAATTAGCTAATCATAATGGTACTGCAAAGCAGGATTAAAATGCAAAATAAAATTATGTATAAACTCTCCACCTCACTTAAACACTCATAATGTTTTCAGTGTCTATTGAATAGACACTGAAAACATTATGTTTTGATTAGGAGTCACAAAGATAAAAAGCTCAATAGAACTATAAAAATCACACTTGTGTGAAGTGAGGGGCGCAAAATGTGTTTATATTAGCCACATGACGTCTTACATCATCATCTCTAGGCCCTCAATTATCAATGGAGAGTATATATCTGCCTTAAATTAAATCGGTATTGGCCCACGTCAACATGGAATTTATCAAGTGATCCTAAACAGCCGTTCCTGGCGTAAATACGGTTGGAACTTTTTTCTTTTTACAACCAACCTCGTTTCCATCATCAGGAACTCCTATTTGGGACTGACATACAAGGTGGTCCACGGAGGGCAGCTCACAGAGGCATTCCAAATGAGGACTGGGGTCAGACAAGGTTGTCTGCTCTCACATTCTCTCTTTTTGTTAGCCATTGACTGGATAATGAAGCACAGAAAAGGTACAGTTTTCAGTGGACAGTTTGGATGCAACTTGACGACTTGGACTATGCAGATGATTTGGCACTACTGTTGCACGCCCAACAACAGATGAAGCAGAAGACCAACAACGTGGTAGCCATTTCGGCACAACTGGGACTCTACATCCACAAAGGCAAGACCAAGATCCTCAAGACCAACAGAGCCAACACCCAACATTTACCTACCTAGGCAGTGTGGTAGACACGCAGGGTGGCACAGACGCCGATGTTAGAGCTCGGATCCGAAAAGCCCGCACAGTATTCGTCAAATTACGACACATCTGGAGTTCCAAAGAACTGACTCCCAACACCAATGTCAAGGCTGTCCTCCTATACGGAGCAGAGACATGGAGAACTACAGCTGCCAGCCTGCCACCATCAAGAAAGTGCAGGTCTTCATAAACAGCTGCCTGCGGAAGATCCTCCACATCCATCAGCAACATAGAACTCTGGCAGAGAACAAACCAGCTGCCCGTGGGGGAGAAGAGGAAAAGAAACGCTGATGGCGATGGATAGGCCACACCCTACGAAAGCCCGCAAGTACCATCATTAGACAAGCTCTAACATGGAACCTGCAGGGCAAGCGGAAAAGGGGTCACCCAAGAAACACCTGGCGCATAAAGACCATGAAGATGAGCTGGAGAACACCTCAAGATTTCGGTGTATAACAATGTTTTGGTGTAAATCACGTTGATATATGAGCCTGGCCTTAGACAAACATTAAACTTAGCTGCCATATGACGTAATTTTCAAAAGTCACGTATTGGAGGTAGAAAGAAGAGAAGCAGTAAATGTAAATAACTAAATGAGGCTGTAATGTTCACCCATTTCCGCTGAATGTTTGCCTTTGACATGCCCATAGGGATGTGGTTAGATTTAACAGTGCCATTACTGTACTTCACAATTACGTTAAATGTGGGATTTGGCTGTAATTGTCAGGAAAACTAATATCTTAAAACAGACTAGCCACCCTCCCTCCCTTAGGGGGGGCCCTAAGTGTCGGGTGTTGCAATAGCTTGCATAATTTAATATTTTGTTCAACAAAGAAAGACCTCAAGCATTGTGTGTGGCACGGTCTGGCACCTCTATGGTTACAAAATGATCAACAGCATGAAATACACCGTCAACTGTGAAAGGATTGCTAATAAGTACTTTGAAAACGTTCTTCCAGGCTGGATTTAAAAATAATTGAGTGATTAGCTTTCCAAAATAGATACACAATGATTGGAAATAGAATTTGTCAATCGTAACTCAAAATATGTGATTGATTGAATACTTAACTGGATGGTAATGGTGTGGAAGAATGTAATCATGGCACTTATTCTCCAAACATAAATGCAAGAGAAGTGGGGTGTCAATGAAACAGCAAAATCAGACATGATTTATTGATTGTGAAAGCAATGCTGAATAGACCAGCTTGTGTAAACCTAATTACATCTGAGCACGGCTCTCCCACTACTGCTCCCCTATCTCACATATTATGGATTAGCCACAAAGCTAACGATCGAACAGTAAATGGCCCAGTGAAATTTTCCTTCTATTGTCACAACCCATTTGTCCTGTAGCATCCTGTTGACACAGCCAGTTTGTGCTCTTACAGGCAAATACCTGCTCATGATGCCTTGTATGAAATGTCACACACCCATTCATTGGTGACACGTTGCACAGCATTACTGTCTAGCCACGGTCACTGTTGACTGGTTCAACATCGACCAATCAACTGACAACCTCCTAAATGTTACACTACATTGTAGGTGAATTTCAAATTGCTCATTGATTTGAAAGGTGAAGCCAAAAAAGTGTTTCTCTAATAGGAGAAATTATTAATTTACAAAACAAAATCCTTAATGAATAAGAAAAGTGCACCCTACAACCTGATCTCATGGGTATCGTTAGGATTTTTGTGAGTCCGGTATCGATTCCGGTACTGCTTATCGATTCCGGTTCTTAACGGTTCCCTATTTCAGTTCCAAAATGTTATAAAATAACTTAAATAAGATGTATACTGTAGGCTAATAAATAGTGTAACATCTTTATAGAGCCAGGCATTTGTGGATAATATAGTGACTATTTTAAATATAATATATCTATTCTATATTTACCCAGGGCAGTGTTGTAGGTTACTTCTCTTACTACTAACTAATGTCTGAGATCTGAGAGCATCACACACACACACACACACACACACACACACACACACACACACACACACACACACACACACACACACACACACACACACACACACACACACACACACACAAATTAATTAATGGGGGGGGGGGGGGGTTGGGGGGGATTGCGCATCTCCGGCCGATAGGTGAGAACGGTTTTGCCGACGCTGTGGTTTGCTAATAAAAATTTGCATGCACATGGGCTGCCAGAGTAGGCTATCATTTGTTGTTTTTTCGCCTCTCTTCGAAGTTAGACTGCAAGCTCTAAACTGACTGGGCCTCTGGACCCTACGCTGTGATCACACACACACACACACACACACACACACAGGCGCGCATTTGAGGTGGGTTGATGTTGATTCAATGCTGTGCACATGCATGATCAAGACTCCTGTCCCCTATCTTAAAAGTTTCCTCCCATAAACTTCACTTGAAAATTACGTTTAAGAAACTTTAATAACTACTGGCTCTCAGACTGATACTGTTGAATTGGAAACAAGCACAGGTTCCGACTCACACTTCACTTATGAGAGATGTTATGCACTACTTACAATTGGAAAATATTAAGTTTGAATTGAGTGAAGATAGATTCTACCAGACATGGCAACCCTTCATTGAATATTTCAATAGGTGCACGCTAACCCCTCCTACACAATAGATAGCACAATAGAAATTTGGAAAAAAAAGAAAAAGGAACTGAGTGTTTTTTCTTTATTTTATTTTTTCTCATAAAAAAAAAAAAAAGTGTCTGTAATTCACTTAATTTACAACAACATGTTGGGAAAGTTTGAGAGCAAGAGTGTCTGTCCTGTTGTCTGTTTTGTTTGTCTGTTCACACTTGTCATTGTTTAACTGTTTTTTGTTTTTTCATGTTTATCACATTTATATGTCTTTTTTATTATGTATTGTATGTGGAACATTTACATTGCCTGTTATTTCTTTCATTTTATTTAACAGAACTACTCATCATTGTCGATAATATTCTGATGTTGTCATACAAAAAATGCCTAATAAAAACAGTATTAAAAAAAAGAAAAAAAAGAAACTTTAATAATTATGTTGCTTCAATGCTTCTCTGCACAGCGTGTCTCTCTGTCTCTACACTCCTCGACAACTAACTCCATGCAGAGAGATAGCTCCGCCCCTGCGCTTCTATTAAAAGGGTAGAATATAAATAAATAGCGTGTGACCGCGTGTCACAATAGGTGTTGTTTTTGTTCATTTACAGGTCAGAGACTGTTGAAGCTGGTGATGATCAGTGCTGTCCCTCTGAGAACAGCTCATTGAAAAAGAATCCTCACAGTGACATTAGTAGTTATAGCACTCAACTTGGCCTGAGATCAATTCTGACACACTCTCCCTCCCGTGTACGCTGTCTCTCTCCTGTATGCTGTTTCTACGCTGTCTCTCCCGTATGCCCTCTCTCCCCTGTGTCTCTATATGTGCTCTCTCTCCTGTATGCTATTTCTCTCGTTTCTCTCTCATACAATATTTCTTCTCACTGTCTCAATGAAGAAACTACAGTAGATCAACAACTTTGTATTTCAGATGGAACATAACCCATGGCCACTGTCCTCTTTATTGCAGCTTTACACACAACCTCCCACTACTGTGTGCATTTCCAAGAGCCTTTTTACCACAACCTCCCAGTGCATGCTATCGATTGCTTTGCTCCACCTCTCCAAGTGGAGATTATACTCTAAATGTAGGCCCGGGGCTAAAGGCCCTGATTAATTGTAGGTAAGTCAGCATGGATGAGAGAGCACCACTGATTGGGCGACAAAGACAGAAAGATGTTAAAAAGAGAAGCAGAGATTAGATGAAAGAGTGAGTGAGTGAGGGCGTGTGTGTGTGTGTGTGTGTGTGTGTGTGTGTGTGTGTGTGTGTGTGTGTGTGTGTGTGTGTGTGTGTGTGTGTGTGTGTGTGTGTGTGTGTGTGTGTGTGTGTGTGTGTGTGTGTGTGCGTGAGTGTGTGCGTGAGATAGAGAGAGAGAGAGAGAGAGTAAACCAGCAGTCCAGTTTAGATATTCTATTCTGCTCTGTCCACTGACTCAGCACTATCTAAAAGCCCATTAGCCCTAGAGCTGTGGTCTCTCTCTCTCTCTCTCACACACACATGCACGCACACAGACACACACACACACACTCACACACACACACACTCACGTACTAGCATATTTCACCTACTGTACACATTATATTGCCCAGTATTACCCAGGCAGGCACACAAGCTAACATCCCCTACTACCAGCCCCAGGTTGAGGTAGATGTACTTTAATACATCTTGACATACAAGAACACTGACAAAATGTAACAAGCAGCAAGTATGGTGGAAAATACAGAAAGGCCAAATAAACAGCATGGGAGCCAGCAGCTACAATAGGATTACACAACACTGTTTGAAAAGACACTGTTTCCAAACATAGAACAGGCAAGCAGATGGAACATAGCCATACCCCTGGAAAAGGCCTATTCACACTTGCTGACAAGTTCTGATAAATGGGATCTATATACTGTATACTGTATAGTCTGTCATTTAGGAGCTTCAAAAACTGATATTTGTCATCTGAAATGATCTTATCAATGAAACGAATCCTGTCAACAACCAAAAGATTTCAAAACATTTTGAAATGTGACTGTAGTTGAATGCGTAGGTGAATGGTGAGAGAGCCTGCCTGGGGAACCGCAGTCCCCAGTTGTCCCAGATAAGATTCCTGGCCTGGCCAGCAATGGCCCCTAACTGCTCTGTGCCCCTCGTGGGTACAGAGCTGGGTTGAGCTGCAACTGAATTTCCTCTGCGGAAGCAAGTAGGTCAATATTATTTTAAAGGTATATTCAGTGATTTCACTTAATTCAAATATCACTTCTTTTTTTGTTTTGTTGTGATAATCCTCCCTATTATAGAGTGTGCTGACCATATAAGCAGTTCCTCCCTGACTGTCCCCAGTTAACCCATGGGGTCAAAAAACCTTAGGTTTCGTTTTTGGCTATAAGTCCAGCCTTCATCCAATCAGGATAGCGAGGGGCCTTCTGCCAATCATGATCGAGCAGAGGCGGGCCTTGGTGTGCGTGCTGTTGGCCTGTCGCATGTCCCCCCACTGTAGTGCGTGCATGTGCACATCTTGTTACGTTTTTTTTCTCTCCAAATCACCCAAATCACTGAATGCTCCTTTAACAGTAGAACAGTCTCATGTTATGCTAAAAGAATAACACAAAAATGCCTCAGGCTACTGTAGTCTTGTACTGCACTGTAATGTAAGTACTGCACTGTACTCTGTACTGTACTGCACTGTACTCTGTACTGAACTGTACTCTGTGAGCGGTTACACTGTACTATACTTGTTACTGTAGTCTACTGTACGTACTGCACTGTACTCTACTGTACTACTCTGTACTGTACTGTACTGCACTGTACTGGCCACTTTAGGTGTACTGCACTGTGCCACTGTACTCTGTGCTGTACTGTACTGGCCTCTTTAGGTGTTGTACCTGTGCATACTCTTACATACACACTCGGACATACACAGAGACAGACACACAGCTGTTAATAGGAGCGGTTAGGCACCTCTCAAAAAATGAATTTCAGGGGGAATACAGACTCACTGTAGCATTCAGATTGTGGAAGAGTTGTCTGGCTCAATTAACTTGGTCTGGTTTAGGAATGTATAGCTTCATAGGCATATTGGTATTGTCCCATCTAGCTACTCTCTGATACTAGTTTAAATGTTAGCATCTCCCAGTCAGATCTGAGCTCAGAGGTTGCATCAGCTACTCTAACCAAGCCACATGCTATGTTAAGCATAACTATTGGCCACCTACACACATGCCAGCCAAACCACATCCGGGCTTATTACACGTCCCTGTAGCCGCAGGTGGGGGCAGCTACTGTAGTTGTAATATTTAGCTCTATGATACACAGATTGGATCTGCCTGTCTGGCCACAAGGACCATCCATAATGATAGGCCCCACACCACCAGTAAACCTTAAGCATGCGCACACACGCACGGTCGCACACGAGCGCACACACACACACACACACACACACACACACACACACACACACATCCTCAGTGTTAATTTAACCATCATGAAACTCCAAGAGTGTAGAAATAAAATTGGAAGCATTCAGCATTGTACACTCATTGTACTGTGTAAATTCAGTTGGAAAAGCAGCCCTGCTGCTGCAGTATCACTAGATTTTCCATTTGACTGGCTGCTGGGCTCTGTTGACAGTGAATAAGCCAGTGAATTTACTCTCCCAGTCAATAACTCCCTCCCGCTTCCTCTCTCATGCAACCAATGGGAATTGATGGATCACTGGATGTAGGATGCTCTTTTTTCACGCATATTGCTCCTGTTTTATGCACTGTGGAGTTGTGAAAAGTGATGTATGTGCGTGTGTATCTGCTTGCATATACTAGTCTGTAGCCTATAGATGTTTGAGATGTTTGTTTTGTGTGTGCACTGTGCATGTACTGAAGATAGATGAGAATTGTGTGTGACCATGTGTGTGCTGTACGTGTGCGAGTGTGTGACTTTTAGTATGTGTGGGCACGCGTGCAATTTAGCAAATGTGGTGCATGTGTGCTGGAAGTGTTCTTGGATGCATGCATGTGTATTGTATTGTGTACATTATTATACTGTATCGTACAGGCATCCACCCGTGTGCAAAGCCTCTCAGATCAAAGTGTCAAAAGGTTTTTGTTTCATGTTCCCTCTGTTATGGGAGATACTGTGACGTGCAGCCACTTCAGTTTAATTCATAATAACAGGTTTGGCATATCAGGATTATTAAATCAAAGGGTAGCAGAGCTCTTTCTCAGAGACCAGAGACGACTTTGACAAGCCACACTTGAATGCATATCTAGAGAAGAAGTGGGCAGTTAAAGGTATATTCAGTGATTTCACTTAATTCAAATATAACTTTTTTTGTTTTGTTGTGAGTGTGCTGACCATATAAGGAGTTCCTCCCTGTCCCCAGTTAAGCCCTGGGGTAAAAAAAATACAGTAGGTTTCGTTTTTGGCTACGTGGCCCAGGCTTCATCCAATCAGGATAGAGAGGGGCCTCCGCCAATCATGATCGAGCGGGGGCGGGCCTTGGTGTGCATGTTGTTGGCCTGTCGTGTGTCCCCCCACTGTAGTGCGTGCATGTGCACATGGCTAATATGGTTTCTGCCCCGGATTTGGGTTCTTGGAAACGCCGCCACCGCGTTAGTTTTACTGAGGTTAGGTTTAGGTATAGTTTTACTGAGGTTAGGGTTAGGGTTAGGTTTAGGTATAGTTTTACTGAGGTTAAGGTTAGGGTTAGGTTTAGGTGTAGGCTGTCAATCACAGCGACTGGCCAGTCACAGCGCACCATTTACTCAAACCCGAGGCAGAAACCATATTAGCGTGCACGTGTTGTAACTAGTTACCGGGGTGGACCGGGGGGTTTTCCAAACCACCCAAATCACTGAATGCTCCTTTAATTCTCCTTTAAATGAGACGGTATAGATTTAATCCCAAGTAAAGCTATGTTAGTCTACAGGAGGTCTTAATCACCTGAACATTAATGTGCACCAAACAGGCTACAGGAGTTAAGATGTTCGCCTCAAGAAAAACTTGCAGCCTTCTTGGCCTTGAGAATTCCTCAAGAGGCATCGTACTGTGGCTTCCAACACATTCTCAATTAAATAGAATGCAAAGATCAGAGGTTAACTAACCTTTATAAAAAAAATCACACCTGTGTGAACCGAGTGGTGCAACTCCCCTCTCTCTCCTCCCCCCCACCTCCTCCTCTCTCTCTCTATCAACAGTGCAGCACTGTCTCTCTCTCTCTCTGTTTCTGGCGCCCCTACTGTCCAAGCTCCAATCCACAATAAGCAGCGACGTATGTTATTTTACCACAACACCCTTCCTCACGGTCGCACATACATACTTCTTGACCCGAGGGCTGGCCAGTACAACCACTGTCTTCTCCTCTTAACCAGTGATTAATTATCTGCACTGACGCAATGGGGGGTGGGGGGGATGGCTGGGTTAAGTGCTTTGTGTTATTTGTTCACTTTCCCCCTATGGCATATAATGCCATAAAAACCTAGATGACTCATTGGTCGCTGCAGTTCATTGGGGCGACACGTATCACATGCACTGTAAGGTGGAAGTCAAGCAGAAGTGCGGAAGGCATGCTGCGTCGCTGCCACTCAAGTGACTACTGGCCGAGTGTCTGGCAAGTTCCAGCTTCTAGTTCCAGTTCCATCCGGTTGCTAATGCAGCCTCTACGAAAAGACCCGCCCCCACCAGCCTCTGATTGGCCTACTCCGCTCTGTGATGCAAGCAGAAGCTTCAATGAGAAAAGCAGAAGGTGCATCACAGTGTACCTCCTCTCAAGATACCCACGACCCATACCTTTCTATGTCTATGTCTATGATATATACCAGGGGTCCTCAACTAGAAATGCTGAAGGTCCACTAATATATTTTTTTAAAGACTATAAGGTCCAGTCCCATGAGCGCGGCGCAGGCCACGCAGCAGCCAGCGGAGAGCGCGGCTCTATGCCGGTTTAGTACTAGCCTGGCTAATAAGCCAGACCGAATCAGCAGTTGGCACAAAAAAAAATCTGAAATAATGAAGACACTTCCTCAAGTTACAGCTTGGTTATCATGTCTCTCAGCATGAACTGGCATCGGCACTTCGACCTTGTCAACTAGAATAGCTCTTCAGGGACATTGTAGAGCGGTCTACCATGCTTTCCCTTTGAAAAGAAACGATGGATTGACTGAATTTTGGGAGGAAAGCAAAATACAATTTAACTGCAACAACCCTCTCTAGCTTTGAACTTCACGTCAAAGTCAGATTTGGTGGAATGGAGAAGGTGTCTGTAATAGAATTTTACTTCTCTTAACCCACAAGGACAGCAGGGGAATGGCTGTTGAGAAACAGTCTTAAATGCTGCAGCTACTAAACATAACTCAGACAGTTTTATCGCTAGTGTGGCTTTTGTCAAGTTCCATTTACAGCGAGTCCTGGAGCAAGAATAGCAAGAATTCTTGGTTGAGGCTTTTTCTAGAAGCAATTCAATTGGAGTAATAACACCAAGACTGAGGTTCTGCTCTGTGAAGGATTACTTATTGCGATCACAAATACAACTTCTGGCATTTCAGATGCATTTTGACACCAGCCTCTGCTTCGGTATATTCTGCGCTGTTTAACGCATGATTTGGTTGCACACCATTGTCACACACACCGAAAATAACTCAAGGTAGTTAGCTCTCACGGTACTTGTAGATTTCCTATTTTCAGTATGCAACATGATGCAGAGTCAACTATAAAGCTGAGATAAAAATCACCAATAGGTCATGCAGAGTTGGTTAGAATTTGATGCAAATAATGTCTCAGCCATGCCATCGGCATCACTTCCAGAGAGACTCGTGCTCTTTCCAAATTGTTTCTCATTGAACATCGAGGAAACCCCCAAAATAAGACATTTGACTGGATTGGACATTTGATTATTAATTACGGGTAGATCTTGAAATGTAATTCCCCCGGGGCTCAATATACTATAATCTAAGCAATCTAGGCAATGATGAGCATTCATAACTAATATACATGGCCATTCCTGTGGGTTTAGCTGCCTCAGTTCCTCAACTGCTGTTATGAGCTTCCCCCCACCACCTCTCTCTCTCTCTCTCTCTCTCTCGCACACACACACTCCCACTTCTTTCTAAAATTAATTTCAAAGGGGCTACATTGCTACAGCAAGTGTGAAAAAAAAAACAATCAAATAATAAGAAATGTTGAATCCAAGCCCTACTAAATAAATGATGTAAACAGCGTTATGTAACATTGCAACTTTGCAATCAAGTAGGTACTGTATAATAGGTGTAGTACAAAACTCAATAACTTTTGTAAAAAAATTACAAACCCCCCAAAACACAAAAACTTTGCTGTTGGAAAATACATATAAACAATAATAACTTAATACACATTTCAAATCGGTATCTGCTGTTTGTACAGTGAGTAGGTCTACTCTGTGTGTGTGTGTGTGTGTGTGTGTGTGTGTGTGTGTGTGTGTGTGTGTGTGTGTGTGTGTGTCCGTGCGTGCGTGCATGCGTGCATCAGGTTCCTTTTCATTGGCACCACCTCCCTAATCCCCGCCTGTCACTCCACGGTATTCACTACTCTGCCCCCTACGCCTTCACACACTCACCCACTCACGCGCGGGTACACACACACACACACACACACACACACACACACACACACACACACACACACACACACACACACACACACACACACACACACACACACACACACACACACACACACACACACACACACACACACACACACACACACACACACACACAAAACCACTCAGCATGCCAGTTTAAAAGGGCTTCTCTCTGGGCTCTCTCTATTTCCCCCCTCCTCTCTCGTTCCCTCTTTCTCTCCCATTGTGCGTCTTCACTCTGTCTTGAGTCTAACCTACAGCGTAAGCGTACCCCATCGTAGGATGGTGTCGCTCATCACAAATAACAGATTTTCAAGCAACACTGCATTAGCTTGCAACTAACATTATCTATTATTTTCATGAACAACGATGTCATGGTATGGAGCATGAATTATGACTATGAAAGATTATTGCTCTCTCTATACCTCCAACTCATGTCCTGGGTTGTCCCCTTTCTTTATCACTCTACGGTAACTTTCTCTCCCCTCTCCCTCCCTCTCTCTCTTTCTCTCTCCTCTCACTCTGTCTATCAGTGATATGGTAATGCACAGCAGCATTCTTACATTAGCTCAGCTACCATGACAACTCCCAGGGCTTTCTCCTGTGTGAGTGCACGTGTGTGCGTGCGTGCGTGCGTGCATGCGTGCGTGCGTGTGTGTGTGTGTGTGTACTGTATATGTGTGTGCATATGGAGTGGGTTTCATTGGGGGGGAAATGCTATTCATTTATTCATTTGGCAGGCGAGAGGACCATTGTGTAATATGGACTCTAGTACTTTGTATGCATGTAGAATGAAATGTATCAGTGTACCAGTCCAGAGGGTGTGAAGTTCTTCTTGCTGAAGTATTCATACTCTGTCATGACACTAAAATTTACAAGTTTGGAATGTTCTTTTTTTATCCTGTTATTATGTATGTACTACAAAACACAGCATCATCTGCACAAAATATCAAGATAAACTCAGAACACTTGTTCCAGAAGTTCCAGAACCAAGAGCCCCTGACAGCAAAGACACGCCTGCTGTCTGCCTGGCATGGCCAGCAGACTAATGGACACATTTTTTTCCCAGGCTAATCACCCTGATCACCCATTGTCTTGAGTCTTCCTTTGCTCAAGAACAACCGTCAGGTTCCTGCTGAAGACCTCAAGTTGCGCACATAAGGGGTTAACAACTAACACATTTTATCATGAGGTAAAATAATATTCTCTTCTCCTGGATTCAGACAAAAGTCTACAGCAGCGTTCTGTACAGTTCAGTACAATAGGAGCCTATTTATAGTCAAGGCATGCAATCTTTGCATTTTGGTGCCTTTAAAACAAAAAACAAAAATCCTGATCTTTGATGGAGGTGATAAAAACGGTTTACTTACTATTTGGAATATGAATTATGCTATGTGTAAAGGGGTCCAATGCTGTTCTTTAGATAGGTTTGTCAAAACAGCCAAGGTGACTGTGGCTGAACACACAGAATGGAGCTGAGCTTTGACCCTTTAGCTAGCTACAATAAATTGCTGACACTAGACTTCCAGTTCTCTCTCTCTCTCTCTCTCTCTCTCTCTCTCTCTCTCTCTCTCTCTCTCTCTCTCTCTCTCTCCTCTCTCTCTCTCTCTCTCTCTCTCTCTCTCTCTCTCTATCTCTCTCTCTCTCTCTCTCTCTCTCTCTCTCTCTCTCTCTCTCTCTCTCTCTCTCTCTCTCTCTCTCTCTCTCTCTCTCTCTCTCTCTCTCTCTCTCTCTCTCTCGCGCGTGCGCATGCAATTGTTCTAATGCTTCTGTTTATCTCCCTTCTATCAACTATCCATTTCCAATAACCATTCCATTCTTTAAACACTCAAATAATCCTGCAGTGTCGGCCCAAAATGACACAGGCACAGGAACTGTTCATTTTAATAAAGTTTCCTGACAACTTGTTGATTTCCAAAAAATATCGTCAAGGCAGCAATCCTAAAACATTTTCTTTTCAGCATTCCTTCTGGATAGACAAATACTGTAACTAGAAAAAGTGCCCTTCTGGGCACAGGTCTCCACCAGGTTATCCACAGATCCGTGCAGTTAGAGGTAAAAACACTTTTCGGCCAGTTATAGCGCCACCTTGAGGCTGAGTTGAAATTGTTCATGTGGCATTTCGTCCTCGGCCTAGTGGGAATGTGCGTGCACAATTTCACGGAAATCACGCGATGTGTTCATGATTTGCAGCATTTTGTTTGAAACTGAGCACTCCTGTGAACTTTGGAAGCCAATCTTAACCAATCAGGATGGAGTCTGAGAAATCTGAAAGACCCGTTTCGTTGAATGGCTCTAGAGAGACTGTGTACTAATTTGCGTGATGTTTGGACAAAATCTGTAGGTGTACTGTGAAAAAACTTGTTTTGCACAAAGCGGCCTCCTGGTGGCGCTATAACAGGCCGTTCTGGAAAGTTTGGGGCAGAGGTTCATCGTTGGCATCCAGGGAGTGTGTGTGCAAAATTTGGCATCGACCGGGTTAACGGTGGCCGAGATTAGCTGTTCACGGACACACGGACGGACACACACACGGACGGACGGACACACGGACGGACGAAGTGCAAAACATACTCTCCCCACATGCCTTCGGCCTGGTGGAGACAATAACATGGAACTACGATTAATAATAATAAACAACTGAAATTAATGTTACATATATAATGCATTATAATGACTTTAAGTTACTGCTTAATGACTGAGCTATCCACAACAGCTCCTTATGTTACCCTGATCAAGTTTGTTACTATAGAATTAAGTTATATATATTCCTTTAGGCCAATGAGAGACAGCATTGAGGAAACAGTAGGCTGACATTGCTTCCTATTTAGATTCAGTATTTCAGCTTGATGTGAGCGCCCCTCCAGAGATACTTCCGGGTCGCTTTGTGTCCCATAGTTATATTGTGTCCCGCCGTCGGACTAAATCTGAGACGAAAATAACCATGAAAGTCTCATTTTACCGCTTTCCTTGCAACAACAAAGCTACTGGTCTCCAAATCCCCACACTGAATACTATCACCATTTTATTTAATTTCATTATATCCTCATTAAATGCAAACTAGATTCAACATACTCAACCCTCTCTAAATATGCCACAGAAATATTGTACTGAGCAAATGGACTGTTACCGCCTTCAATAACAATGATAATAATGGTCTTTTTGTCTCCACATCATATATTTTCTTCGTCATAGACACTTGTACAGAACATTAATAATTCTACTCGAGTTGGAAGCATCAAGACCCATTTAACCTCAATGGCTTCCTTTCTGAAAAATAACGTCATTGTAAAAAGATTCACTGCGTTAGATATTCTATTTACAATGAGAGGTGGATGGGAGCTGGTGCCACTTGGACCCGGACGTAACGTAGGACTACAAAATGACGTCGGACTTCAATACAGAATAGACAAAATCAACAGTGGGTGGAGCCTTAATGCAGACATGATCTATGCCATAGATGGCACCAATTGCATTAGGAGACATGTAAGGAAGAAAATCTATTATACTACTGCAGGGCTACGAGTAGTATTGTATTCTTCTATTGTCAGACAAATGTCCACACTACATTTAGCACTGTGCCAGACTGCCAGTACAGGAGAAAGATTTGACAGAGGTCATTATCATTCTGGACTATAGTCTATAGGTAAAGAAAACTGAATTATGTGCTGTATTCTTACTATTAATTTTATTTTATAATCTTTAAATGCATTTTATTTCTTTTTTAGCTTGGCACATGAGGGCTATCTACATTGTTGGCACCAGGGTCTACTTGTTATGTTGTGCGATCAAGAGGATCATTCTAAACAGAATTATTTGTAAATCTCCTGATGTTTTGTTACACAGTCGGCTATGGTTAGTCTCCTAAGTCTTTCTCAACTAAATCTCTTAAGACAATACGGACGTCAGTGGGAAAAATCCTTTATTCAACTAATTACTTCACTCGCCTTAACAATTTTCTTCTCTCATCTCAATTCTGTCTTCTCTGCTCTGGATTGTACCATTTCATCCAAAAGCGACTTGAGGTCACGGTCACGATCCACATTTTGTGAAATATGACATATGCTAGGGTAGGTGTCCGTGGGACTTCTGATCCTTTGGACAGTTCTTAGGTCTTACTTGTCTGACTTGTCTTGACTTTGTTGCAAAAGTGGATTGTTACAGTGTTATACATTTGTTTCACTCTCACGAGTAAAATGGACACAGGATTTTATCTCCCTGGTTGTCAACGTTCTGTTAGTAGAACATGCCAATGGCCAATACACCGGGGCCCTATCTTGCGTCACACCTTATACCGCGAAACATATTTGCCATATTTTACTATTTTGAAAAATCTTTTCAAATAGTTCAACTAGCCGATCTACCTGAACACGTTGTGAGCTTGTAGATTGGCTAGTTGAACTATGTTAAAAGGTTTTTCAAAGTAGTAAAAAAAAATGGCAAATACGTTTTGGGATAAGGAGTAAGGGTTGGTGCAAGATATAGCCCCAAGTGTTGAAGCTGCACACAATCTTATTGTTAGGTCTAGCTCAAACATGGTGGGGGTGTGTTCTCTCCTCCGAGTCATCAGCGCCCATACCCTAGGTGGGGTTGGGGAAAGGGCCTTTCTGTGTGGAGTTTGCATGTTCTCCCCATGTCCGCTAGGGTCACAAAAAACTTGCAGTAATCCTGGTCTCTATTCATGATGCAGGGGAAGGAACTGGTTGGAATAACGTGTTCTTTCCACGCGCTACCTCTTACCAGGGAAACTCCCCCTGTCAGGTAATAAAAAGCAGCCTGCTCACTCCTCATGCATTGAAGGAAGCATGAGTTAAATTGGGGGCTCTTGGCTTGACAAGTTCGCAGTTGGAGAGTAGCACCCAGCATTACAGCTTATATTAGGCAATTGGCACCGGGTAAATCTTTTTTTACAAAATTGTGGGATAAAAAATAAATATGTTGTACAATTTAATGTTGTACATAACTACTTAAACCCTATATTCTTAGTAAACAGAGTTGATCAAGTGGTTAAAGAGAAGACTAGGGATTTAAAGTGACTTAAAAGTCACTCATTATCTTAGTAAAAAGGGTCAATGAAAATGTGCTCTTTTGGCGAATCCTCCAAAAGTGCAAGGTCAGAAATTGCTATCTGAATACAAGCAGAGTTTATGCTATTTAGTCTCTCAAATTAAATATTGTAAAACGCACACTTAGATATTCCTCTAAGTTCCTCTACTGTCCTTATTTCCAAACAATGGATTCACAAAACCCTGAGAAATGGCACTAGTTAGTGCAGGAAAGGAAATACAAACAGATTTGTTTTATGTTGCTCAATGATGGCCAATGCATGTGTGCAACTGTGCATGCAGCATAATGGTGTGCACTGTGCATGTGTGCTGTATAATTCACAGCATGTGTCAGATAATTTTAGAGCTGTTTGGCGAGGCAGTGCATTTATCTGTGATTAACGGCTGTTCAGATGTTTTACAGCTGCCTTTTACGCTGGGAATGAACTCCCGGTGTTTCTAATGAGCCCAAGTGTTGAGAACACCTCATCAACTAGACACCAGAACACATAACAAACATCACCTTAGTGAACTGAACTGAAGTGAAATGATCATTAGTATTTGTATGTAGTTCAAGCAAACTTGTTGTTCTCCAGCCTGCTTCCTGCTGGTGTATTCAGATACATAAAAGTATGGACAATGATCAATGACCAATTAAAGAAAATGGTAAAATGCACAGATTTTGATCACATGAACACTTTATATGTAGGCTACAGTGCATTTCATACACAGAAACCTGTCCTTCAGAGGACGTACTGTATACAAAGATGTACGAAAAAAAGAAATAGTACAGACCTGAATGATTCAAGGTGCCATTGCAGAGAGCTTAGTGAGGATTTGTTGGTCCACATCAACGTTGGTGATATCTCTCAGATCCCAAATGTGCTGATGAAGGCAAAGTAGAAGAAACATGTATAAAATATAGCCATAACTCATACAATGAAATGTGGAGACAATTGACACATTACTGTACTATAATATAGTACAGTAATGTACGTATGTATGTATGAATCGGTCCTTAGACTATCCAAAATATATTATATTTTGGATAGTCTAAGGACCGATTCATACTCCTATTTTAGAGCCGAATAAAAGTCGGTTCGGCTCTGTAGAGCCTACAGTGTGACGTCATTTGAGGTTCGGGGGGGGGGGGGGCGGGTACCGTCCTAAAGTCGGCTCTTCGGTGCTACTGAAAATTTCTGACGAGCCGAAATCATTTCGGCACTACAGCGCCGAAACAGCGGTAAAATAGGAGTATGAATCAGCCCTAAGACAAGGGAACTTGTGAGTGTCTCTTCTGTGCTGTGGTTGGACACAAAGTTTCTGTGGTACAATTTAATTACTGTCAACCTTTCTTTGAGGAGCTCTAGGTTTGGACAGAGCTTTCTGGGGCAAACACTCACTGAAAATAGCAGATCTACAAGTTCATATAAACGTGTCACAATGCAACCACAATGTGAGCTTATCATTTTGATTGGCTGTTGTTGGTAGAGAGATTTGGAGTAGGTGGAAAAATAGCAGACCAGGTAGTATTATGTATGGTAAAGGTAACAACATCAATACAAATGAATACTTACATATCCGGATCAATGCTTTCCCAAGGAATGGGTGGTCCATTATCACATTGAAAGAACTTCAACATAGACTACTGAAGATGATTTGGGTACCTTAAAGGAAAATAATCAGAAAGAGAAATTCATACTGTCAGTCATAATAATTAAACACTGAAAATTCTAACACACACACACACACACACACACACACACACACACACACACACAGTTCATATACCGTATACTTGAAATGAGATATTACAGAAAACATTCAACAAAGCTAGTAGCTATATAGCAAGGACCTTATTTATGGTGTGTGTGTGTGTATGTGCGTGTGCGTGTGCGTGTGTGTGTGTGTGTGTGTGTGTGTGTGTGTGTGTGTGTGTGTGTGTGTGTGTGTGTGTGTGTGTGTGTGTGTGTGTGTGTGTGTGTGTGCATGTGTGTGTGTGCACGCGCGCGCGCGTTCGTGCGTGAAAACGTATGTTTTCTAATGCCAATAAAGCTCATTTGAATTGAATTGGTTCTAATACTGTCATTTAAATTGGGCAACTACCCGTCAAGATAGCCTATAGCCTACCTACCAGGCTACCACTAGTTAAAGTCTGTGTTTTTCCACATGGGAGGCTCGTCAAAGTCAAACAGCTATCACCGTCTTCAATGCCCACAGCATACACGACAAAACACGGTACAAAACAAAGAAAGAAATTACACAATTAAAGTTTCCCCAGTAACAAAAGCCACGCTTTGCCATTTAACACTCACTCAACAAGCTGGTTTCTTATTTTTCTTGATGAATCGTGACGCAGTTGTATTATTTTCTTTTCAGAAGGACTCAGTCTCAAGGATATAGTTTACCGTTTCGTTCTGCTCGTGAGCCTTTCGAATCGAAACTCGCGCGCTCTTGTCCAGTGAAGTGTACCTGTGTGTCGCTTGTCAAAAAGGAAAGATCTACAAGCTAACAACACGTCACGTCGCAACGCTGTTGTGAGCTTGTAGATCTGTTCTTGTTTTGTAACATAACATGACACCCTGCTTGGTACTTGGAGCCAACCAACCAATAGGAAAGAACGAAGCTCTGTGAGTTTCCTGGTGATTCCAGGAGATACACCTAGGGGGTGCTATTCTAGGCTATTGATAAACTACTTTATGATTAACAAAAAATGGCTCATGGGTGCATATGCCTGTTTTGTTTGAATTAGACATTTTGGCAGGCCCCATGTTTATTAGATGTAGGCTATTAGATATAGTGTGATTATGAGAATGTTGTGTGTGTGTGTCTAATTGTCTATACCTACACATATATTGTGTGTGTGTTTGTGTGTGTGTGTGTGTGTGTGTGTGTGTGTGTGTGTGTGTGTGTGTGTGTGTGTGTGTGTGTGTGTGTGTGTGTGTGTGTGTGAGTGTGTGTGTGTGTCGTGTGCATGTGTGTGTGTGTGTGTGCCGTGTGCATGTGCGTGTGTGTCTTCATGTCTGTGTATGTGATGTGCAGTCAATGGCAAGTCTGACCTTGAATCGTGTAACACACGCACGGACAAGATGCTCCAAAGTGACTTACAAGTGTGAAATCTGAGTAAGCAACATGAGCCCTATACATAACCAGGTAAATACTAGTCAAGCTTAGTGAAAGGGGAAAAAAGTTTAAAACATTATGCTTCAAAGAAACAAAGATATTAGGTAAACATCAAACATGATTATGTTTTGTTTTTTTTGTTTTTTTTAAGATATTTTTTTGCGGCTTACGCCTTTTATTGGTTTTTTGAAGAGACAGACAGTAGGCTGACAGGAAACGGGAGAGAGATGGGGGAAGACATGCAGTAAAGGCCGTGTCGGGCTCAGGAGTCGAACCCGCGGCACACTGCGACTGGATTACCAGTCGGGTGCCCAGACGGTTACGCCACCGCCTGGGCCACATGATTATGTTTTAATGGCAGAAAAAAAAAGAGTGTCTCTTTAGTACAAAGATAACAAGGCCTTGGAGTTCATGATGAGAAATACATTTCCCTTAAGCTATATTCATATATCCACAGTTTATTCATACGCTATACCATATACCTCCTGTCCTCTTCTCAGGCCAAAGGGTAATGCCGTTGGGAGAATAGGGTCAATGCGAGACTCCACTTACATATTATGTCAGTGAGCTAGGGAGGAGAGCTGGAGAGCAGAAGAGGTAGAGAGAGACAGACATTAAGAATGAGACTTGAGTGGCAAAGAGATCGAGACAGTAGAGTGCCTGCCATAAGAGATGAGATGTGATTGAGAGAGAGTAGAGAGATCGACAGAAAAGACGAGATCTGATTAGCAGAGGGACAGTAGAGATGAGATACAGAGAAAGGGATAATAAAGAGAGACAGATACGAGAGCGGAAGATGGAGGAGGAAGGTCAGTAAATCTTCACCTCTCTCTGACATTTAGTTTTAGTTAATTCACTGCCTGTCTCTTTCTATTTGGCTGCTTGTTTTCTAATCTCTCTCTCTCCCTTCATACTCATATTCATACTTGCTCTCTTTCGACCTCTCCCCCTCCCCCCATGTCTCTCTTTATACGAACCAAGAGGATACAATAATTCTTCCATTACCACCATTACGAAACATAACAGCAAGACATCTCTACCCAGAAGAACAAACAAGATTAACTGCTTCTCTTTGTCTCTCCCCCTCTATCTCTTCCTCTCAGACCTATAATTACCTGACAAGGTCAGCAGTTATCATTTCCCAGCAGTTAACAACACAACACCCACATTGTGTCTATTATAGTATCTGTACTGTACACATAGAAACAAGTCTCGCTTTATGTAAAGAATGGTCACAGCATCTATATAATCTGTATGCAGTATGTACGCAGTCTTTGTGTAGAGAATAAACATACATGACTTTTAGTAATTCTGTCAGTTTTATAGTGTTACAATATTATGTATTGTGCACTGTATGTAGAGCATTGGTTCCCAACCTTTTTATACTGAAGTACCACCTCAGAAAATATGTGGCTCTCGAAGTACCATCATAATAACTGATGTTAAAATACAGGAGCGTAGACCTGCCCGTTTTGTTCCATTACTAAGCCAATAATGCTGCTGTTCTGACAAAACTCTGTCTAATCACTAATCAGCACAACTGAACCCATTTCTAAATGTGTTCATACTGTGTACCGTCATGCTGATTTCAGCACTGCTGGATAGCCTATTTCAACCAATTGCTTGGTCAGAAGAATTACCTGTAGTAATATAAATATTTCATTCCACTTTTGTATTTTTTCCCCTCCTTTTTTGGGCCCCCCTCTGTGTACCACCAGTGGTACTAGTACCAGTGGTTGGGGGAGTACACAGACTCTGTAGTGTACTGTATAACAATGCAGTGTACTACCAAACCTGTAGTGTTCAGTATATCTACAGTTTGTATACTATACCATGGCCTGTATTTAGTGTCTACACAGTTATTGTACTACTACAGCCTGTACTGTATCTCGATACAGTGTACTACTGTACCACAGCTTGTAAAATGTACTGTAGAAAGTGTAGATCTCTCAACACAGTCTAGGCCTACTACCACAGCCTGTGTAGTGTACGAAAGCCCCCAGCCTGTGCACAGCGCAGCAATGGCCTGTCTCACTATTTGGAAAGCAACAGTGAAACATGATGACTGTATTTGAAAAGGCTCTTTGGCTGGCCTTCCCATGCCTGTGCAGCGGCCCATGCAATATTCAGCAGTCCCAGATAGACAGCCCATTTATAGTAAATGAGCCGGGGCCGAGGAGTGTGTGTACCACTACCTACCCAAGGCCACAGACACACAACCATCTATTAGTGTACCCCAATACACAGACAGGACCTAATGGAACTATCACTTGTACTGTTTAACAAGGGTGAGATGCCAAGTACTACATAGTCAAATCCTCAGTGTTCATTTAACTCAGAAAGTGTAAGTGGAAACAAATGGACACGTACGGGTGCATTTGCTACCAATTGTACACTCTCAGTGTACAATAGATTGCAATAGATTGCTCTGGCAGAGCGCATCATGGGAGGTGAGCTCCCTGCAATTCAGGTGTGTAGTCAGGGCACCATCAAGGAGAATTAAGCACCACCCCAGCCACAAACAGTTCAAATCCCTACAATGACTAGGCAATGCTGCAGTATTAAAAGGGCAACAACCAGGTCCATGAACAGCATCCACCCGGCATGATGATCACTGCCTGTCGCCAGGCTGGTCTTAGACTTTTGCTCCTAGCTGTGGATTATACCAGTGTTAGTTACCTTATTTCAATGAAAGGAGAGATCAAGTTGTTGCAAATTTTTAGTTTTTATTATAAGATAACATTTTGGCGATTAGACTCTATTTGCATTTATTGATTGATTAGCTTTTATTTTTAATAGGGAGAACCCCCCCCCCATTGCACTTGCAGTCTAGACACTGTGCATGGTGGCAGTGCAGGTGAACCTCCTTCCTTCTCAACACTAGATGGACAAGGTGGAGTTGGGGGATGGAGGTGGGTTGCTTGTTGCAAACTGAAAAGAGAATGACAAGTGTCAGAGGCAGTGATATTTAAAGGCGGAGTCCAATCAACTGATTGGCTGACTGCAGATTGGCTAGGTGTGCTGGCCATAGATATAAAAAAAAATAGACACCTCATTGGCCGCTGCAGTTCGTTGGAGCCATGTATGTCGAAGGAGGGGCGGAACAATGTACACCGGGGGAGGAAGTACACCGGAAGAGTGGAAGGCACGCTACGTCACGCTGCCACTCAAGTGACTACTGGCCAATCACAGCGTATCTTTTGCACTGCACTGCACATGCACTCTGTGACGTACACTCATGCTTCCGCTATATGCTTCGCAGGGAATCTCGGGAAAATGTTGCCTTCCCTTGAGCACATACGCTCCAGAGCCGGAAGGGGCATCTACCATAGACATATGTCTATGGTGCTGGCCTCTCATGCTGTATGACAACAGAGATCTTCCTCATTGAACCTTCGCTAAAAGCTACATGTGGATCATGCGGTAGACACACGCTGACACTTTGTACATGTACAACGCAACTAATAGCATATCATATACAGTATATCTGCTGCTATGCTCACGCACCTTTATGTCTTACCTCAGGTATATATGTGTAAATATGTAGAACTTCTTCTTCCCTTTCATTTTCATTATGGAAATAACAAAAACGATGGAGTTTTAAACCTGTAAATCTGTGATGTGATCCTGATTCAGATTGATAGATCAATAAGATAGATGATACACACATTCTTTATTATATTCATCACGCGACTGAACATGCTCCAACGACACAATTACATTCACCATGTACAACCAACCAGCTACTCCCCGTCAATCCTGCTATGCAAACATCTCCCGGCAAATGACCCCGATTAGCAACACAAAGGGCCCCGCTGGCCCCTCCGGCTGTGAGACAGACCACCAGCCCCTCTCTCTGTCCACATGTCTAAATGTCCCCTCCTCCTCAGACAGGGTCTCCTCCAAGGGACCCCGACACCCGTGCACGTGCTGCTGAGGGCCATAACAATGAGACGTGGGCTCTCCTTTTTCCCAGTAGGCCAAGTCGCTGACAGCAGCAGACGCAGACCCCCCAAGCCCACCCGGGTCCCCTCTGGCCCTTCTGTTCTTCTCAGTGCATTGTGTGGTCATCATGACTGAGACCAAGACAGGGAGGGAGAATTGTGTGTGTGTGTGTGTGTGTGTGTGCGTGCGTGCGTGCGTGCGTGCGTGCGTGCGTGCGTGCGTGCGTTTCTGCTTGAGTGTTTATGAATAATGTGTGAGTCTGTGTGCACAAGTATATGTATACAGTATACAGACTATACAGTATGTGTGCTGGTGTGTACTCAAACCAGCCCAAGTGCATGTGTTGTGTGCATTTGAATATGTTGTACTGTGTGTGTGTGTGTGTGTGTGTGTGTGTGTGTGCAGCATGTTAGCCATGCAGGGATGGGTGACTGCAGCATTCTCCCTACAATAGAACGCCTCTCCACTCCAGCCTCCTATAGAAGATGTCCTAAGTGGGCACTTATAGCCGCCTTACTGGAGCATAGGAGCTTGATTAATGGTGTTTAGATAGACTAGCCTGGTGGCTCCGTGACACTAAATCATGACCCATATGCGTGTGCGTGCGTATCTGTGTCATACATGTGTACGTCTGCGTTTATGTGTACGTGTGAATGTGAGCCTGTCTGCATGTTTGCGCACGTGTGTGTGTGTGTGTGTGTGTGTGTGTGTGTGTGTGTGTGTGTGTGTGTGTGTGTGTGTGTGTGCGTGTGTGTGCGTGTGAGAGAGAGAGAGAGAGAGAGAGAGAGAGAGAGAGAGAGAGAGAGAGAGAGAGAGAAAGAGCGTGTGGACAGGGTTATTAGTGAAGATAAATGAAAACGCAGGTGTTGTGTGTTTTCTTGCCCAGCCGCCCTGGTAAAGTAACAATTTGTATTTAAATGACCTTCCTGGCTAATGAAAGTTAAATAAAACACGACAGAACCATATTATATATTTTTTAGTTTTTCACTTAACATCTGAATCGGCAGCTAGCCCACCAACATTTGTACCATTGGTTCTACTTAGGGACTAAATTATCTTGTGGGATTCTTTCTATACTGGAGAGACATGAGGGAGACCCCTATTACTGTACAAAAACCCAACAATTACAACATTACACCACTGGTTTACACCGGTTTAACAGATCCCATTCAAACTGATGAGTTCTGTGAGTACAGTGGGTTTAGAATCAATCACCTACAGTTGTTACTTATAGTTTAGAGTGAATGAGAGCCCCAATTGGCTCCATTCTACTATAGTTCAGCAACTGCAAGGTGCTTTAATTGGTTCACACAGTGCTTGATGGGCTCTTTGCTGTGTGAATGTGTTTGCATCAATTTTACTGAGGCATAACATCCAGTCAACTTGACTCATTCGTAAACAGCTGATTCATTCTTTCATTGACATCTGTGCATTCTTATCATCGAATAAAACTTTGTCCAAAGTCTCCAGTAGGCAAACAGCTGCCTTTTTGTTATGCAGCTCTTGAAACTCGCTCTGCAGGTGGTGCACAATGGCAGTATGAAAAAAACCCATCCAAAACTGACGACCAAGAGTTCTTTGAGGACACGGAGTATATGTAGGCCTATTATACAGCACTGAGCAGCGAGGCTGAGTCTTTCTGGTCTTCCTCTCTGTTCTCTTCAATTATTCTCCTCTGATAAATGACTCTCACAGCTGCTCCCGATAAGAGCCATCCCTGCCTATTCATCAGTCCTCAATTCAAGGCTTTACAGGTTGGTGTGTGTGTGTGTGTGTGTGTGTGTGTGTGTGTGTGTGTGTGTGTGTGTGTGTGTGTGTGTGTGTGTGTGTGTGTGTTTGAGAGAGAGAGAGAGAGAGAGAGAGCTAGCGTGAGTTAGTGACTCCCGGTTCAGTGTCAAGGAGAAAGGTATACATCCCCATACGCTGTATTCCTCACAATGGACTTCAATAAAGGAGTGATATATGAGCAGCACATCATTGTGCATTTGTTTATGTTGTGTATATGCCAAGCTCAGGAGAACTGCTCCACTGCTGGCCCTGGTGATCGTATATCCAGGGGAAGCAAACACACACACACACACACACACACACACACACACACACACACACACACACACACACACACACACACACACACACACACACACACACACACACACACACACACACACACACTACGGTTATTTGTAAATCTCTACTCAAGACTTCATGAGAGATGAGTAGAGATTTTGGTATGTAAAACACACGAAAACATGCAAACAGGTGAACATCATGTACAGTATACATGAGTTTAGTGGTATGTTGGCTTGCACTGGAGACCCGGTTATGAATCCCGGTTGTTATACTACAGGGACACTTCGATTTCAAGATGGCCTCTCTATCCACTCAGCAACTGTACAACTTCTCCTACTTGCGGATGTGTGTTGTCATCTGAATTGAGTGTTTTTCAGAGTGATTGTAATTTGGAGTGCTTTAACTCATGCTTGGCACATGGAGGGCTGTTAGCTCCTACTCTTCTCTATGGTGGATTGCATAACCTGAAAGAGTATTTCAGGTTTGCTCCCATGTCTGCCTCCGACTCTGTGATTTCAAGATGGTGCTGTATTATTTACAATGCTGCGCATGTTGTGAACTTGTAGATCGTCTATTTTCACGATACTTTTGCTTGATACTCAAACTTGTACAACAAAGAAGGGTGACAACAAAACATAAAAATGAGTTAACGAGGTTTCTGCCCGACAGACAGATAAAAAATTAAAAAAACGGATTAATGTTCTTTCAGATTGGCCTAGAGTAATTAATGAGGTCACTTAATTGAATGTGGACCCACAAACTGATCGTCATCAGCTGTGCAACTCTCAACTGGGTCCCCAACATCATCCATCGTCCAACATTAGTAGGATATCATCTTTAACGGCCAGTGAAATTTACGTTTTTTGCTGTGATTTCAGCCCTGAGCAAAAGCTAACAATGGCTAAATGACTCCAGACAGACAACCTTCCATAGTTTACTAAATCTCATAGCCTGGAGGGACGATTCATCTCTGACGATCTAATTCGCTGTTGGGCCAATAGCGGATAGACGTTATCCCATAGTCTGGAGGGATGATTGCGCTGCGATTGGGATGTCCATTGTTAAGGCAGACCAATACTGTAATACTGATAATACTGTATCAATACTGTAACTTCATCAATACTGGAGTGTAACTTCATGGTCCAGGCAGCAAAGACATGATCGACCCATCTTGACTTGACATTTAAGGATTTGAATTTATGCCAGCTATGAAACTTCCAAATATATTTGCCACTCGCCTCCTCACCAACACAAATAGGCGGGACCATATCACCCCAATCCTCGCCTCCCTCCACTGGCTCCCTGTCCGCTTCAGAATTGATTTTAAGATTTTAGTGTTTGCTTTTAAAGCCCAAAATGACCTGTCCCCTCCATATTTATCTGAATTGATTGAAACCAGTGCTCCATGGGGCCAGACCGGCCTGCATGCAGAAAACGCATGATCATTTGAATTAATGCGACTGGGATGCTTTACCAGGCTAAGGGATTACATCCATCAGAGAGTCTTTTTCCAGTTGAATTGACCGGAGAGGATGTCGTTCCCTTTCTTAAGTAGTCCTGACTCCTGCTGTCACACCGTTAGGCCTACTACGGAAACCTGCCTCCATAGAAAAACTTGAGCCATGAGGGGGGGAAAAAGAAAAATGAAAAAGCCTTTATTTTCCAAAAGTGAATGTCTCCCAGCACATATAAACATACAGTGGAGCGTGGAGAGAGTGGAGAGTGAGAGAGAGGGCCAAGTTATTTGAGTTTGGCTTACATCCAGTGCAGTGAAGCCAAAGAAGAAGTGAAGCCCTTCACGGCCTGGCTCACTAAAAGTCAAGGATCAAACTCTTATCTCTGTTTCTGTTGTTGCAAACTAACTACACAGTAAGTGTAGTAACTCTTACCTTGTAAATGTGTTACCTTGTAAGTGTTACTCTTACCTTGCGTCCAATTTTACACTTCCAGAGAAAAAGCAGCCTGACATAGCTTCAACGTTATTGTGATGACCCTAACTGCAGTGTGGATAATTGATTGTTATATTACAACATGCCATTTCTTCCCTTTTCATCACCGGTGAAACGTTGTGATGAAAGATTCCATGAATACTGGTAACACAATGCGGGGAAACCAATATTCAGTTAAAAGCCTTTGATGCACCACCAAAATAAAGGTGCAAGAATTTCAATTCAGCACCATGCATTGCAATACTGCACCATTTAACGAACGCTCACATTTGAAACAAATCAACTTCCATCAGATACACAGATTCGGTACATAAGGTGGGGTCCAGGGGTGAAGTAATTCAGGACAGGAATACATGGCAGTGATATTCAGTTTCGAGCCCTGTCACATCCCATTGCCCAGGCTTCACATCACTCCATTCACTGGAGAAACCGGGCTTTGATGTGCCTGAGTACGCCCTGGTAACACCGCAGCCGTCGTCTCTTTTTAAGCCGTTAAGTGGGTGGATGTTGCTGACACTTAATCTGTATATCTTA
The DNA here is from genome assembly GCF_964188405.1 of Protomyctophum parallelum. Classification (NCBI taxonomy): domain Eukaryota; kingdom Metazoa; phylum Chordata; class Actinopteri; order Myctophiformes; family Myctophidae; genus Protomyctophum; species Protomyctophum parallelum. Next base: position 7,800,398 of record NC_139710.1, on the reverse strand, counting down.
CATGGCTTCCTTCTCTGTGATCGCGCAAGCTTGTGAAACTTCAAATGGAGCTGGGAATGGGAGGGGGCGAGCCCACGGCGAGTGTGTTTGGCAATGGAAAGGCTTGGATTTATGAAGCATAATTACCTCTGCTAATAACCCCCAGGGCCTCGCAAGGTTTCTCTTCAACACTGCTTATGTAAATATTATCTTAAGGCCCTCTGTAAATTAAACAGCTCCTAGTTGTGTGTTGGCACAGCCCCATCTCTGTGCAGATCTATACACGCTGAGCTAAGCCTGCAGTACTGAACAATATAATATGGAGCTATGTGAAGAGTTTAATTCTCCAAAATGAGATATACATCATTTGAAATATGTGACAGTGCAGGTGGTGCACAGTGTCAGCAGCGGGGGGGAAACTGCCCAACACAGACTTCCTTCAGGTAGAGGATATTTAGTCCTATAGTCTAATCTAAAAGGGGGGAAGTCTGCAGTAGCTCTGTTATTGCATGATAGTAAGCAATACCAAAGTTTGGCTCCCAAAAAACGAAATATGCATTTGCAATAAGAGGTTAACACCTGCCGCTTACAGAATGAGTCGAAATGCATGGTGTTTTTAAAAGGATAATGGTAATTAGAGACATTTGTCTGCAAAGACCCTTTACAAACTGGAAGTAATCAAAAATAGATTGGAATGTCAGAATGTTATACACACACACACGCGCACGCACACGCACGCACACACGCACACACGCACACACACACACACACACACACACACACACACACACACACACACACACACACACACACACACACAGACACACAGACACACACACACACACACACACACACACACACACACACACACACACACACACACACACACACACACACACATGCCAGAGGCACACAGACACTCACAGTAAGACATTTTCTATTCTATTTCTCAACATCCTTCAGCCAATGGTTGCTTGATTTGGCTCTGATCTTCAACTGTCATCTTTTATTTGAGAGTGCAGAAAATCAATAAATCACTGTCTCTCTCCAAATTTCAATGTCTACTGCAGTGTGAGCGGTATCCATTTAGATGAATAAAGCCTACAATTTACAAATGAGGCATTCAGCAGACGCTAAAAGCCTAACCCCATGGGGTTGGGCTGTAACACCTGATAACAACCCTAGTACAGCATATTACTGATATAGAGGTATTAGAGGTATCATCATTGTCCACGCATGAACCATGTATTGTCTGGCCAAGTGCCAAGAAGAGAGGGATCAATATACCACTTCCTCCTCAAGCATCTGGGGGTTTATGAATACTGCATTAATACGAAATACATACATTGCTCCCTCTCCCCCTATACCCACTATTGATTTGGGACAATCAAATCGTCATTATGAGGAAGTCTAGTTTACTTTGAATGATCTTGCATGGCCGGTCAATTAGCCTATAGTATTCACACCTTATTGGATGACTTATTATTGCTAAGAGGACAGTGGTGATTTAATACAGCCTATTGATGTGGAAGAAGATCTGCTCCACATGTTTATGGCACATCATTTTCATCTCGTCGTCCTGCAACCACAAAATGAATCGACAGAAACCTTTACCAACATCCTGACAGAGGAGGGTCATAAACAACCCATGGCCACATCATCAATAGGACTCATTGTGACATGATTATGCAAACCTGATGACTCATTGTGACATCCTAATCAGCTCCATATATGGAGGGGGGGACATGCCCATATATGGGTATGACAGCAGTGATTTCCATACATGGCCATAAAAGGGGCAAGGACTGACAGCCAAGCTACACCAGGCAATTTTGCGCGCGTGCGCATGTATGCGTTTACTGCGCGCGTATACAGTGCGTTTGGATAGGACCAATCAATGATACCAGCTACACCAGACGCACGGATACCACAGGACATCCTACGCGTGCTCTAAAAATAGGATCGGTTCTAATTTTTTTACGTGCGCATAATGCCCCCATGCGCGCGTATCCATATATCCTCCCGGAAGGTCCCGCACAAACCTGCCGTGCGTCTGACAGATGGATGTAGCCAGGGCATTTGGCTTACGCACGCATGCACGGTCCGCGCGTTTAGAGTAAACGGGCGAGAAAAGCCTGGTGTAGCGTGGCCGTGACAGAAACAGATATCTGGTTGTCCAGTTACAGATCCGACCACTATGCCCATATGTTCATGTTCAGTATATGGGACTGATATGCAGTTGTCTTCCCGAACCTAGTCTAGACTAGTAGTCCAAAACTGCTGTATAGCACCCCCTGCTGAAACATTATTTTATGTCCCATAAACCGGGGGCATTCGAACATGGGGATAATATGTATTTTTTACACAATTTTATAGCGTTTTTTTATTATTTAGGTATAGTCCTACTAGACCCCAGGAAATTACATCTGGCCACTAAAGATCACAGGATCTACTGAATGTGAAGGGGGGTACTGGTACTATAGGGGCCATACTGTGTTGAATAGCTCAACATGTCAGTTTGTCACCCCCTTCACATTCAGTAGATCCTGTGATCTTTTGTGGCCAGATGTAATTTCCTGGGGTCTAGTAGGACTATAGTATAAATAATAATAAAAAATATCGCTGTAAAATGGTGTAAAAATACATTTAGCCCCATGTTCGAATGCCCCCAACCCCCTGTAAAAATAGCTAAAATCGCTAAAACGAAAGAAAGCAGCAAATGAAAAAAAAAATCATCTCATCTTTTACTTTCTCTAATATACTAAAACATGAACCTTGGTTGAAAAAAACTTTAAGCTTACAGGGAACACACTCACTGGCACACAAAATGCTAAGAGAGAAAGAACCAACAGGGAAAACACAGCATATACCAGGAAATACAAAACAATTCAGAAATAGCCATGAGGGAAGACTAAGCCTACTGCTTCTGTTGTCTCAGTCTAGTGCCAGTGAGGAAATAGAGCATTTGTCTCAAAACAAAGCAATAAAACTAGCCAGCCAGGAGTTGTTAATTTCCTCTTTGCCTCAATTGACTCGATGTGCTTTTTCTCCCCATGGAGAGAGCCGCGCTATCAGCTCCAGAGGCAGCAGCAGCATCTGTAGTAGTAGTAGTAGAGTAGCAGCTTTATAGGTGAAAAGGGGGTAATAGAGGGAGAGAGGAGGGATCAGATAGAAAGAGAATTGAGTAAAGAAGTGATAGAAAGAGATATAGAGCCAGAGGCAGAAAAGCTATTGCGAGCTTGACTTCCAAAATAGAAAAACATATAGTGCCGGAAGAAGTGAATCTGCTGTGGGAGTTTTTCATTAGCTTGGCAAGCTGTTCTTACAGAGGAGGTGTTAAGTTAAGTGATATAATTTAGCAGGGATCTAAGAGGCATCAGTGAAAGAGGGATGGTTGCGTTATGATACATCATACATATTAGAGTACCATTATACTCCCATGTTCAACTGTGTGGCGATGCATAGCTCAAACGCCATTGTAAAGTTTGCGGACGACAATGAGATGGCATGCAGTCCTAATTTGTTGGTAGAGTAAGAAAAGACTAATTGGATGTAGGGGTGGCAAGGTGCCTAGACAGATAATACTGAGAATTAGCTGTCATAAATAAGATAGCAAAATATGAATATCTATCTGTAAACTGTAATCCTATTACAAATATATTAATAAATGGCAGTCAATGAGTTACGTATAGTCGTATATGCTTTATGTCTCACTCATAGGATAAAACCTAAATTTTCGAGGTGAGAAATGCAAGTTTCCACTGAGGCCCGGCTCAAATTGTAATGAGCTCGTAGCAGCAGGAAAGTCATCCTGTACTGCAGTTTAGTATGTTCTCTTGATCCTTGGCAACTTTTAATTAGTGTTTGTCCTTCAAGCCCCTGTTCCTCACAGCTATTAAGGCCCTTAAGCCCTGCACAAATTAATTATAAAAGCCTAAGCAATCACACTAATTCAATTTGGCCCCAGGGCATCATAGCTGATCTTTGACCTAACCTCAGTGTGCTTTACTGAGGGGACTAAGAAAACTGTGCCGTGCTGTACCAAGCTGTGCCAGCAGTGCCTAACAAGTGTTTGAAAATGATACATAGTTAATTTGACCACATAGCAATGACCCTAATTCACCTTGCCTCGCACTGCAATTACACTTACATTTTGCTGACCGAATTACAATTTCAATGGGTGAACTACCAATACAATAAGCGTAATAGTAGAGATAATAGTAAAGAATTACTGTAACTTACGACATTGTCAAGATAAATCTGCTGAGTAAAGAAATAACAGGAGCTCCAAGGTTGATGTTGGTTGGTCTTTCTGTCCATCCACCCCTTTGGTCCCAGAGAAGAGCGATTGACTGAATTGCTTGTTTGCTGTCAATCTAGTTTGCTGTAAATCTGCGTGCTCCCCAGGAGGATGACCCCTAATGATTGGTGACCCCATGCTCTTTCTTCAAGCCTAGTGCCAGCCACAGTCCAAAATGTGAACGTTGCACACAAGATTGTGTGCAACATCATAATCTTTTAGGCAGACTGCAGGATAAAATCTTACACACGTTAGAACACCTTTGGCCACGCTTCGACCAAAATGTCTGGTTGAGTTTAATGAGTGGTTGCTAGCAGGGCCTTTAGACTCGTTGCTAAGGAAGAGTATTCAGCCCACTCTCTTTTGTCTCTAGACGTACAAAAAAGTGTAAAAAAAAATAAGATTATGGCAGCTGGCAAGGCTTAATCAGAGCCCTAAGCAGAACCTCTAAAAATATCAATATATCCGTCACGTGTTTCCCTATTGAGGGATTTAGGTTAGAAAAGCCGGTTACTGCCAGTTACAACTAACCTGTGCTCACCCGTGGCTCCCGACTTGTGCGGCAGGTTAAAACTAACCTGTGGCTCCTGACATGCGTGGCAGGATACCACTAATCCGAGGCAGGTTTAAACTAACCTGTGTCTTCTTGTGAGGTTTGGTAGGGTTGGGTTCTGGATCGGGTGTCGGACTCATGACTGTAGGACTCAGACTGTTGTATGTCTGACCAAACACATGCATCTTATGATTTGCTATCTTACTGTATGTTACCTCATCCCATCTAATCTCGTATCATCATACCACCACTTATAGGTCTCCCACAGGAGTTGAACTACGCAGCACATCGCACATCGGCCACAGCTGAAATCTAGCTGAGGTGTTAAAGTAGGCCAATTAGACTGTGGGGATTGGCTGGTCGGAGCCGGAAAGGAGGCCAAGACATCAGATGATGAGCATCTATTCTCCTCTGCTCTCTCCTGGCAAGACCTGCCTCCCTAGCCCTCTGATGTCAGAACATTTTCACACACATACAGTAGACAGATGTATGTGTAGTAGCTGGTAGTAATAATATGCCTGACTACGCCAACTCCTGCTTGTAAAGTGGGTAGGAGGAACCCTAAAGTGTAAACCGTATGCTCAATGTTTAACTCTGTGAAATGTGATCAACTTCCCCTTAACAGGAACAATTTATGACTGAGAGGCACTTTGTGGAAAAAATAGAACATAACTTTATTTGTACCTACAAATAACATGACAAAAGTATCATGGCAATAGGTCAGTATAAGGCAAGACTTATCTAATCAAGTGACAAGTTACAGTTACTGTAGGTTACTCTCCACTGGCTAAGGAAGGGCTGGTCGGCCTGTGCAAACGCTACTACAAAATTAACTATTGGGAAAGGGGACAGGCCTGGGCCCAGCTGGCACACACAACTCATGTAATATAATGTAATATTCAATACAAAAACATGCAGTGTCCTACACCTACAGTGCAGTCCCAAGAGAGAATTATTTCCATTATCTGTAGCAAAGTCAGAATGGCTCTCTACTGGGAGGAACTACAGTAGACTTTTATACTTCCTGGACATGTGACTATAGGTCAGGTGCAGTGGGTGTACCATTCACCTGGATTCCCACATACTGAATTCCCACATATGCACACATAGTCACACATGCATCTGTCCACGCCGGCAGGCACCCCACTGAGTCCTGTTCCAGTTATGTCATTATATAATACAACGCCTAGTTCCAGCCATGCCCTCTGATAGGTCAAAGATGCATTCCAACTTTACTGTTAAGCCTGATAATGACTACGTTCATGCGGTGGCTTGTGGATCTTTCTTGTGCATATGACTAAAACAACAATATTTCAGTCAGTATATAGTGTTAGTGTGGTCAGTGATTTGTATAAAAACAGTTACCGGTACATGCAGTATTTGGCCTATTATGGAGCCAAATGAGCATGACTGTATGAGACATGATGTGTGTGATGTGTGTGTGCGTGCGTGCGTGTATTGTACGACAATAAACCGTTGCTGTGCTCACTTGAATAATCTTCAATCAATTGTGTTCCAGCTTCGATCGAGGGAACCATCGTGTTATTGCGACCGCAGGTATCACAGTGGAAACACATTCTTTATGGTTTTAAAGATAAAATGCCATGTCCTTGTTGAAACATTCTTTTAAGAAAATATTAATGTTACACTATCATTCAAATCAAAGTGTTTACCACTTTGATTTGACACTTGCAATATCCTCAGGGCTCGCGGGCCTGGGCCCACAGGTTGAGAATGGCTGCATGCTGTACTCTATGTACAGTGTGGATGTGACAGGGGTGTGGAGGTCACTGCAGTAAATAGTAGTGGTCATGATGAATCCCCATGTCTGCTCTCTGTGTGCCTCTTTTGATTTATTCCCCCACAGGGCAAAAGGGGAAGGCAGAGAGAAAACACAGATAAATAATTCACAGGGACATTAACATCAAAGGGGACCATGGGGAAACAAAAAACATGGCTGCTGGGGTTGATATGGCTGTTAACCAGGCAACATGTGAACATGTGTGGGTCTTCACTGGTTTGTGGGTGGACTTCCTCGTGTGTGGAATATGATCTGGCAGACACGAGCGCAGTGCATTATGTTCGGAAGACACACAGAAAAGAACATCCACACACACACACACACACACACACACACACACACACACACACACACACACACACACACACACACACACACACACACACACACACACACACACACACACACACACACACACACACACACACACAAATCGAATTGTAAATGTAAATCGAATTGTAAATTTTTGTCTGATAAGAAGTGGGTTAAAACATATCCCCCTGGTGATTATTGCGACTGTAGGTCGCAGATTACTATGAAAACAGGCAAAACCTGTCCATCACTCAGGTCACACCTCCATACACATGGTTGTCAGTCCATTACGCCTCGTGACACGTCACACCACCATATATGGCCGTCAATCCATCATGCCTCATGACACGCTCCATACGTATATGGCCGTCTCCATATGAAGATCACGACACTGACCTCGTCAAACCCTGGATAGCCATACATGGAGAAGACTGATCACCTAGATCTGCAAATATGGAGCCGGCCAGCAACTCTACATCTGACCTCAAACCTCAATCCCTTAGATCTCCATATATGGATGGTGCTGAGCTGTTCTGAAATTCTATATGTTGATCCTTCCTCTTCGATGTCTCCCTTTTGACTGATACCTCCTTTCAAACTCTAGACGGGCCCCTCCCAAAGTTATTAGTACAGCTGCGCCCGGCAGCCGGCGAAAACTAGAGTTCTCAAGAGGCCCTATACCTGGGCCCTCATCAAACCCTGTACACTCAAGACACTGCCCCCGCTGGGCCGCTGCCACCCTTAGATCTCCATATATGGAGCTGACCTGTTCTGACATTCCATACATTGATCTGACCTCATCAGACCCTGTACACTCAAGACACTTCCCCCGCTGCCATGGAGCTGACCTGTTCTGACATTCTATATGTTGATCTGACCTCATCAAACCATGTACACTCAAGACACTTCCCCCAACTGCCACCCTTAGATCTCCATATATGGAGCTGACCTGTTCTGACATTCTATATGTTATTATGTTGATCTGACCTCATCAAACCCTGTACACTCAAGACACGCTACATATATGGCCAGTACAGAACGTATTCTATATGTTGATCTGACCCCCCATGCCACACATGTGGCTCTGGCATAACACACCCTCATCCCAATATACAGCAATAAGGGGTGTCATTGTTAACTGCTGGCAGAAACAGAAGCATCATTCTACTAAATGGCTCCCACTTCCCTATGTCTGTGCAACACTTCGTAATGAGTGAGATTCACCCCAGCCTGCAATGGTAACAATATCTAATTATGCCATAGTATTTAGTGTACACAGTAATACAGTGCCAAACACACAGTAAAGGTTAACTGGTAATTAACTGGTGAAGGAGTTTATCTTTCATGTAGCATAAAAACGAATTGTGTGTGTTATTTTAACCTAAATACTGTAGATATGTACAACATCTCGTAAAGCACAAAACGTTAAACTAAATGTTAAAAGACATTTTCAAAATTTGAGGATTGTGGTGGGCATCAGCATGCAAAACGTTAACCGTGTATTAGAAACACAGAACTGTGGTCACTATAGAAACTCCAATGAGATGATGCTTCCTGTCCTGGGGAACAATAGGAAGTGAGGAGGAAGTGTGGGAAGTTGCAAAAGTTGCAACTTAACAGCTGTGTTTATTCAGGAGGGAGCAACAGAAAGTGCTGCTGCTGCTGCGCACGCACGCACGCACGCACGCCATACGCGGAGCTTGAACTTGACGCCTGGGGGTGCGACTGCTTGGCCAACGCGCGCTTTGCGTGCGCGATTTTTTTTACCTTTATTTTATTATTTTAGCGTTTTTACAATGCCCTAACCCCTAAAAATGAGTTATTTAGGTAGTACAGCAGCTCACACACATACACACATGCACTACAGCCATACAGCGAGTCATCATATCATGATAAGAGAGATGATTACAAACTACAGTCAGAAGCCAGAAGTTAAGTTTAAACCCCCCCCCCCCCCATGACGCACGCACGCACACACACGCACACGCACGCACACCCTCACGCACACGCACACACACACACACACACACACACACACACACACACACACACACACACACACACACACACACACACACACACACACACACACACACACACACACACACACACACACACACACACACACACACACACACACACACACACACACAATAAAGGGCATCATGCTTTGCTACCTTTTGCACCTGTTCTGACTTCAGGTGAGGAAATTGATTCAGTGCAGTGCAGTATAGGTGTACATGATATGTATGGTGTGGGTGTCCATTCCTTGGTGGTTGATACTGTCTTTAAGCAAAGTGAGTGGAACGCTCACTTTCTTAATTCTCCTCGGTTCAATATACCGCCTAGAGATATGTAAAGTAGGAAATAAAAAGGGAAGTGGACTGCGCACTCGTCTTAAAACAATATTTTCCATGAGACCGTGCCAAACATCAGTATAACTCAAAACGGGAGGATATGAGAAGGTCTGTGTGTGTGTGTGTGTGTGTGTGTGTGTGTGTGTGTGTGTGTGCGTGTGCGTGCATGTGTGTGTGTGTGTTATACTCCTTAAATCAGGCCACTAGACCAAAAGCATTGCGTCGTATTCACAGCAAAGTTTGAGGGAATAGTGAGATTTATTCACTTTAAAACTAAATGTTGATATAATTTCACTGCATTGTGATTGCTTTCCGTGGTGATTACCAAGGTTAAATGAGAGGGAGTATGAGTGTTTCTCTCTCCCTCCTCTGTCTGATGTCAGAGTTTTTCTAAATCTGATAACTTGGAGGCGAATGGCAGTTGGAATTTTCACTGCCGGTTCATTTCCGGTTGTATCTGTTGCTTAGCAACCTAGAACCATTCATATGTTGGCGAAGAGCGTGACCTATCATAGACCACTGAAAAGATCACATGACAGAGATCACCGGCGTCGACGGTGAAGCATTGGATTAGACTTGACGGATATCTCCGTCAACGGCAGGGGAATGTTTAACAGTCTGCACAATACAAGGAAATGCCTGGTGAAGTTAAACTCATAAAGATTGTGAAATGTGGATTGTAGTTGATAATATATTAATGTATATGAATATAAAACACTGGTATACTGTTTGCTCTTTCCATTTGGCCGAACTCCGAAGGGGACATATTGACCGCCATCATGCTAGCCAATATGACCACAATCTGTCAGCCAGCAAGTGCGGCTTGTAGAGGCTGCTTCGACTATACACATAATAACCACTAGCTAAAAAAACGCTTATAACATATTTAATTATATAATATAATTAAACCATTATTAAACTCTCTTATTTTAATGGCTTAAACTCTATATAATTAGTTGACCTGAGTTCACCAGAGTTACTATAGGCCCCCTCCTGATTTCACTCGACACTAAATATCTCCACAGAAGATTGCCATGTTGTGCGGCACGTTACACGTTGGGAGCTTGTAGATCTGCTCCTATTTTCACCTATATGTTCACCAGTAATAGGTACGCTAGGTTTCATTCAATGTTATCCACAGCATGTGTACTGTCTGTCACCTTGTTTGACTCTCACACAATTACATTCATTCACACCTGAGAGCTCCCCAGGACTGTCTCATGAGCTCTGCTGAGCCGAAGGGATGAAATTGCCCATCTCAAGAGTCGCTGTTGTTGTTGAGGTCAGATATCCTCTCTTTTTTTGGCTGTCCTCTTTATGTTTCCACCACTGTAATTAGTATGAAGCAGTAAAAGTTTTAAATGCAGACAGTGTTCTCAAGTAGACCGCAGGGAAGTTGAATGAGGAACTGGTGGAGAATGACAATGTGGACACTGTCACATCTCTGTCCTCCCTCTGCTCACTCACTTAATTCTCACACTCTCCATTCTTTCTTCACCACATTATTTGCTCCAGTGTCCTCTCTTTTCTTGTCTATTGTTTGGCTCGTTCGCCTCTCTTACTCCCTCACTCCTGTCATTCCTGCACTCTCTCTTACCGTTTTTCCATACCCACTCACACAAATAAACAATGGTGCATCCTAGATCCTACACATGCACACATGAACGCTCACACGCAACTGAAGAGCACACATAAAGGGGACTAGCAGAAAATGCCTTTGAATTAACCTCCCAGTCACACCGTCGTCTGGCCCTCGCCGATCTGCCTGCACGTCTTTCTAAACGTTTCCATTTCCAGCAGGTCTATGTGCAGTGCTCAGGCTGTGGAGAAAGGATCGCTCAAAGGAGATGCTGTCCTAAAACGCCCCTGCTCTCGTTTCCATGACAACCAGAGACCGACACGCTGAAGCAGAAGCCCTAACCCGCTCCAAAACAACACCTCCTTTTGTTCGTACCTGACCACGAGTTCACGACACATCCTCCACTCCCCACCGCCATCAACAATGACAACTACAACAAGGCAACCCACGGGTGACGGGTGTGCATAGTTGAGCTGCATGGATCATTGTTGCTTTTCATTTAAGTCCAAGTTCGTTTTGACAATTTTAGTACCCTCTGGTGGACACATTTACAGAGAGAGTGACATATAGACCACAACAGCCATAATTAATGGACATTGACCATTACATTATGGACGTCTTAACGAAGCCCTTTTTTCTCAATTTAACAAATTTAACGTTGTTAATTAAATGTATTACTGAATTAATTTTCTCACCTCGAGTCAAAATACATACATCAATAATATTATCTATTAAATCACATTTCCCACACTGTACATCATTTGATGTGCATATATTCAAACGGGTAAGGACTAGTTACAATAATCTTGCATTGCTTTATGGTTCATATTTATATTATAGAATGTCAAGGATTGTATCTGAGTGTTTTCCATGCTATAATACCCATCCACTGCGGATGTGTGGCAGACCATTCAGACTCTTTCAACCTTCACAGTTCAAGACATTTTCAGCAGCCGAATGAAGCAACATTGGTTGAATTCTACAGGGAAATTATTGCACCATTTTAGAAGTGCATTTTGGTTCTTCCCAAACTGAAAATGTTTTCGAGCACTAATATCAACTTATCAACTGACTGGTTAAGTTAAGTAGGCTATAGTGGCTTGTAGTAGTAATGTGGCACAGCACAGGCCATTGCATGACTGAAAAAGTAAAGATTATCAACACCCTTCCTCAGGGGTTTGCCATAGCTAGCTTATAGCTACAGCTATTATACATTAACTCCATACCACAGCACAGAGGCATTCTTTGTTTTGTCAGGGAGGAAATGGCAATACCACTCCAATCCTTCCTGTTATTGTCACTTCCCCAACATGGTGGTGTGGCCCTCATAACCACATGTAATCGCTCTCTTAACACTCGGGCCTCTGTTCAATCAAGAGGCCTGTTAGCTTAACCAGCACAGTAATTCATGGTTTCATGCACTCTTTAAACAAGCCCTACTCGGTTGTTTAACATCCATGTCAAGTGTGTGTGTGCGTGTGTGCGTGCGTGTGTGTGTGCGTGCGTGCGTGCGTGCTTGCAAGCATGTAGTGCATATGACTGTGTATTTGTGTGTCACTCTGTGTGCATTGTACTGCATTCTCGAATTCCCCACACACTTGTACTCCTGTCATTGCCCATACTATTACATGCCTCCTGAGTCTCTCTGATACAGATATGGAATCACCTGCTGTCTCTTTTAGGCTGCCAGTGTGTAGACACACTTTTCACACCCCGGACACCCGAATCCTCATAGTTCAACACTGCTGACAGCAGCCCTTGACGAACATGTAGCAAATATTTCCCTCCCCTGTCCAGCTTCCCTCCCACGCGACCACGGCCAATTGTGCCCGTATGGACACCGATCTGGCCAAGCCAGGGTCATTACGGAGGTCTGGTCAAGCCAGGGTCATTACGGATGATTCAAAGTATTCAAGTATCAGTGGTTGTGTGTATTTCTACATGTGTATGTTCACAGCGTGGCTACATGGACACTGAACCTTGACTGCAAAGCAAGCTGAAATCCTTTACTCCGAGCTTTAGAACCCATTCTGGGCGGGAACCCATTTTGGTGTTTTACCCACTCAGATCGGGAACCCATATTTGGGTTCTGTACAGTATGTACAGTATTCAAAAATGTAAACATTTTGATTCTGCTATATAAATATTTGAAGTTTTTCCAGAAACCTTACGTCAGGATTTAGAGGCGTTTTTAGAATCGGCCTCAGGCCTAAATGGGTTAGGATGACATTTACTACAACGAACAGCCAAGCCAAGCAGCCAAGACAGGCCAGCACTGGATCAATAGTAGTCAATTCACCTAGTGTGTTGCTTAATAACGAGCCTGATGCTGAGAAGAACATACCTGTATTCATCGTAAAGTCCTTTCATTTATCATAATAGAGCAGTGGTTTTCAACCAGTGGTCCTTGAGGGGGTTCCAGGTGGTCCCCAGCTAAATGATGTAGAGTTGGTAACCAAATGGACCCTTATTAGATATTTAACCTTTATACCTTTAACTCTAAAATGAAACCAAATAGATCCATTCATTTCACGAGTTAAACATCTGCATTACTTCATTTACAAGAAGTCTACACCATTGGAAAATGTACCGTAGAAGAATTGTTATTTTGCCAAACGTTTGCCTGTTCCGTCTATGGTACCACATCAATGAAGCATGGGATTGTGGACAAAATCATATTCAACGGAAAAAATTCGCAGTTTTGGGTCTAAGAGGCTAGATCTCATCAAATGGTGGTCCGTGGCTCAAATGCAGAACATATAATGGGCCTTGAATTTGATATGAAAAAAGTTGAAAACCACTGTAATAGAAGCCGGAGCTCATTACTGTGGGCGCACATGGCAGCCGGAGCTCATCTACCTTACTGTGGGTGCACGTGGCCAATATTCGTCATCTAGGCCCAGGCCGTAGCGTAACGGTCTGGGCACCGGACTGGTAATCCAGTCGCAGTGTGCCGCGGGTTCGACTCCCGGACCCGACACGGCCTTTACTGCATGTCATCCCCCCATCTCTCTCCCGTTTCCTGTCAGCCTACTGTCTGTCCCTTCAAAAATCAATAAAAGGCGTAAGCCGCAAAAAAAAAGATCTTTAAAAAAAAAAAAATTCGTCATCTGTGGCAGATGCCACAGGAACAATACCCAATTGAGGTGAGTCCCAAGATGTTCTGACAGCTTCAGGGATTAAAAGCAAGTTTACTCTGTTCTTGACTGTATTCACCATAAAATCCTGAGTGCTCATATAACTCTGAGATTGCACAGACCCTTTTGCGCCCATTTGTACATACACTCTCAGTTAAATGAACACTCAGTGTTCCTGCGTTGGGTCCCGACTTCTGAGAGGAGGTACAATGTAGGCTCAGGAATCTAGGGCTCAACCCCACCCCTAAGCAGCTGGATATTCTGTCAGAACAATGACAAGTAGTGAGGATGGGATCAAAAACCTCCACCCCCTGTTTCTCAGCACAGGGGTGTTCTGTTCTGATCTCCCTCCTTTACCCCCTGTAGGCCTATACAATTGATCCTTGAACCTTGAATCTTCTAGCAAAACCAATTGAAATTCACTGATTTGGCCAAAAAAACTCCATGATTAGGCACACAGGGCTTTCTTTCAGCAGCACCTTGTTTGACTCTGACACAATTACACTCATTCAAACCTGGCAGCTGCCCAGTACAGCCACTGTAGTATTCTATTGGTCTACTGAGACATATGAGCTGAGATGCAGGGATGTGTCTTGTCTTTTTGTCTTAAATTACTGATTACTAATACTAATGGATCCCCTAGTCATTTTAACCAAACAAAAACAGAAATATCGCTCCATGATTATACAGCATTAACGTCATTAAATAACAACATATCAAAAACACGATCAGATCCACAACATTAAGGACTGCTACATTTTGTTTAATCATTATCAAATATGTCGAACCATAATAAAAGAAGAACACAGGTGGCGTGTTATATCTAAGTGCAGTCGAGGATTTCACTTGGACATGACAATAAGGAAAAAACGATGACATGGGAATGCGATCATGTTGAAACCATAGACTGTAAAAAATATGGACAAAGCGTTCCCCGGGTCTAACATGAACGTAAAATGAAGCCTGTAATAATATGCTAATTCCTGATGTAAGTCGCCATCTTTTGGTACCAGCTGGCCATTGGCTGGCTCCGTTTTGTACCAGCTGGTCATTGGCTGCCCAGACAACGAGGCGGGTCTTCCCCCCTTCTTCTCCGTTGGTTTTTATTTTGACTCGAGTGGGAGGAGAAGACTCTTGAGTGGGAGGGGAATCCCGATCATAGACTGTAACGGTAGCCACGCCCCTCAGAACATACGCGACTTTATGGTCATTTTTTTAATTAATGGGACCATAATTTTCCAAAAAGAATATTATGACATTAGAAATGAGACTTTAAACTAGTGACTGGAAGAAGAAAGTATTCATGACCATGTTTATTAAGGTAATACAGTCTAGGTGAAGTTGGGCCAAAATACATGGGCCTCTATGGAGCTATGGGGCTTTTTGGGTCCAGTCCAGCGCCACAACAGGCCATTATATGAACTACCGATTTCAAATGAGGCTTCACGAAATATCTGGCTGACTGCCCCCCTGGTTGAAACATGTCCTCATAATTCTTACAAACTATGATAGAATGTAGGAAAACACTACCAAAGCCTCGTCGGACAAACATGATGAATTGTTGAGGCAGAAGCAGGTTGATGCCCTTAGATCTCAGATTAATAACTGTGTGAGTGTGTATGTGTGCACGACTGCACGTTTGTCAATACTGAAAGTAGAGGCAATCCTTTAGATCCCTGGCCCTTAACTGGGCCAGATCCTGCAATTTGATATAAATAACTAGGCTGAGGATGTATTTGTATCTGTGTATAGGGCTGTCTGTGCATGCGTGCATGCGTGCGTGTGTGTGAGAGAGATATTGTGGACACTTTTACTTTCATTTTACAATGACAATGAACCGACATGACAGTTTACAATAATCAAATAAAATTATTAACCAACTAAAGAAAAACCCAGCTTCACGCATGGCAGATTACATAATTATAATCATACAATATAAAATAAAATACAACATTGGGCCTGTTACTGTACCTCACATCATGCAGTTACTTTTCAAGTAACTATGTTCAGCAAAACTTTTGCACACCTACAGGCGACAGGTGAGTAGGAGAGGGTACGGTGCCCCAAAAATGAACAAGGAAAACAACCGCACACCGTCTTCAAATGCAGTGACCAACTTTTATTTACAGGGAAATAGCAACGTTTCGGCCTATGCAGCCTTCATCAGGCTATATCTTTATGAACACAAATGAGAAAGCATCCTTTTTGTAGGCTGTCTGGCCTAAAGGTAAGCCTATCAGAACAAATTAAATGACATGACATCGCTCAACTTAAGGTGACAGGTACTCATGTGGTTAAATGAGAACAAAAAAGTCATATAAACAACTCAATACACCCGTGCAAAGTAATAAGAAAAAATCATAATAATCCATATTAATCATGACAGTATACAAATGGTAATATTATTAAATAAAGTATACAAAAATCATGATCAAGAAACATATTGCAGGTTGAAACTTCATGAAAAACTTTCCCTGTGAAAGAGAAAAGGGAACAGTTTACAGGAGGTTAAAACCAGGTACAAAATCAAATCATCAACAATACAATAAGTTAAAAACTATATGGAGCAAACGGAAGGATAAAAACAAAGATCACAGCATGACATTTAATAAAAGTTAATCATTAAGGCCTCTAGGTGCCAATGTTTGGAGTGTGAAGATCCAGAATGCTTCACGTCTTTTTAACAGCAAATCATGATCGCCACCTCTGTGTGGCGGATCAACTTGTTCAATGCCGCAGAAACGTAAAGAAGATTATGTCATGCTTGTGATCGTTGAAATGTACTGCTACTGGGTAGTCTCTATCATTTCTTCTAATAGAGCTTTTATGCTCGCTTATCCTTATATTCAGTTTCCTAGTGGTTTTGCCCACATAGGCTAGACCACAAGGACAGCGCAGCATGTAAATGACGTGAGTGGAAGCGCAAGTAATGACACGGTTAATGGGAAACACTTTGCTAGAGTGCGGGTGGCCAAAATGATAAGTTTTGTATGTATTATTGCATTGGGCGCAACTGCCACAGCAGTAATTGCCGTTGGGTAGCGGGGCTAGCAGTGTCTGGCTGGCCGGTAGAGGCGCATGCCTTTGGTCTGTATGAACAAGCATATCTTTTATGTTGCGCCCTCGCTTGTTTACAAACAGGGGTTTGTGTTTGAAAAAAGGCAGACCAAAGATATGCTTGTTCATGCAGACCAAAGGCATGCGCCTCTACCGGCCAGCCAGACACTCTATAGAGCACCGAAGTCCTGACGTAACTCGCTCATCCCTTCGATTCCCCTGGTTCGCGGAAGTAATTTCTCTATGGAGAATAACATGGGGTGATCTTAATATAGTCTACTATAAACTACAAGCTGTCTCAGCGTTATTGTCAGGGAGGTGTCTCTGTATCGTTTGCAACAGTCAGTCACTCATATATGATACAGTCTGCTTCTAGCGAAAATGTAACTAATTCAGTAGCAGTAACATTAGCGTTTTCTCTCAGTCAGTTGATTCTTCATATCCATATGAGTGAAGCGGCCGGGATGACATGTTTATTTTTCAAACACAGTTCTTATATGAAGCAATCTAAAAATCCTCCTATGGCGATTTCAATGCAACTAAAAAAATACATGAACCTGGGGACTGACGCCCTCTACTGAAAGTGACGTCAGACTTCGGTGCTCTATTAGAAGAAATGATAGAGACTACCCAGTGGCGGTACATTTCAACGATCACAAGCATGACATTATCTTCTTTACGTTTCTGCGGCATTGAACAAGTTGATCCGCCACACAGAGGTGGCGATCATGATTTGCTGTTAAAAAGACGTGAAGCATTCTGGATCTTCACACTCCAAACATTGGCACCTAGAGGCCTTAATGATGAACTTTTATTAAATGTCATGCTGTGATCTTTGTTTTTATCCTTCAGTTTGCTCCATATAGTTTTTAACTTATTGTATTGTTGATGATTTGATTTTGTACCTGGTTTTAACCTCCTGTAAACTGTTCCCTTTTCTCTTTCACAGGGAAAGTTTTTCATGAAGTTTCAACCTGCAATATGTTTCTTGATCATGATTTTTGTATACTTTATTTAATAATATTACCATTTGTATACTGTCATGATTAATATGGATTATTATGATTTTTTTCTTATTACTTTGCATGGGTGTATTCAGTTGTTTATATAATAATAATAATAATAATAATAATAATAATAATAATGAATTGCATTTTTATGGCGCTTTTCTATGCACTATGTGCCTACTCAAAGCGCTTACAATGGTTCATTCATTCATCCATTGGGAGGTGAAGCGGCGAACAGTCGACGCCAGCGTCCTCACTTCCCCTCACTATATGACTTTTTTGTTCTCATTTAACCTGTCACCTTAAGTTGAGCGATGTCATGTCATTTCGTTTGTTCTGATAGGCTTACCTTTAGGCCAGACAGCCTACAAAAAGGATGCTTTCTCATTTGTGTTCATAAAGATAGCCTGATGAAGGCCGCATAGGCCGAAACGTTGCTATTTCCCTGTAAATAAAAGTTGGTCACTGCATTTGAAGACAGTGTGCGGTTGTTTTCCTTGTTCAAGTAACTATGTTCAAAATTGATCCAAATACTTTTCATTGGTTAAATATATTATAAAAACCCACAGGCAGACTTAACCACTTCCCACCTGGCATTATAGGCAAAATCTATCAAAAGATGTTCTAAACTGCTCACGTGGAGCAGTCCTTTTTATTATTATTTATATATATACTTTTGTGTGATACTGTCATGAAAACAAGTATCAAATAAAGTGCATTTATGAAAAAACAAAAATATTAAATATGGAGATACAAGGTTTCTGACCGACAATGTATTTTCATGTATACGTGCTGTCTACTGTATGTATCTGTGTAGTCTGTGTAGATATCTACTGTAACTAAGCGTGGATGGAGGTTGTGAGGGCCTTAGCCTGTCATTCCACCCCCTCACACACCCAGAGTATAGGAGCTCTCTTGAACCTCCAGCGGTGCCAGAGAACAGAGAGTCTCATTAATCACAGCCAAAGGTCAGGAGCTAAAGCCAATTTATCCGCATGCACTCCATGTCACTCACAAGAGTAATGAATATGTTGCTACAGAGCAGAACCGTGTGTGTGCGTGTTTGCTGTGTGTGTGTGTGTGTGTGTGTGTGTGTGTGTGTGTGTGTGTGTGTGTGTGTGTGTGTGTGTGTGTGTGTGTGTGTGTGTGTGCGTGCGTGCGTGCTTTCTTGCGTGTATGTGTGTTTGAGGGTGCGTGCATGTGAGTATGAAACTGAGAGAAAATGTTCAAAGGGATTTAGTCCTTGTGAAAGATGTGACATGGTTGGTCTGCTGCCTGAACCCAACAGAAATAGGAAAGAGAGGTGACCTTAAGGTGAATACCACAGTTAGTTATCTGCTCACAGAAAGGAAGTGGGCTTCATGTTTCACACTCATACACTAACATAACTAATGTGTGTCATCTATTCCTCTATTTCTCAACTGGTGGTCCCTGGACTTCTATGGTCAATTGCATAATTGCAAGTTGTCCATGGGAAAATGTTTTACATTTTACATTTTGTAACATAAATAATAATAAAATGAATTGTACCTTTGTTAAATATCAATATCAATTTAAATATGTTTAAAAATGTCCAACACATTTAAAGAAACTAATGGAGAGACAGGCATAGTCTGCAAATATTGACTTTGTTGCAAGCAGTGTAGTGCACAGCCGTTTGTAGATCGGATATTTTTGGTGGGTTGTCCCTGTCCTTGATGATTGTATGATATACACTATAGTGGTGGCCCAGACCTAAGTCAGTATATTCACAAAAATAATGAAGAGATGTGAACTGAAACCTTGGCTGCAGTCTGTCATTTGTTTATTACACACAGTGTAATAAACAATAGGTGGATTTTCTCAGATCCAAGAACCGAGAGTACAATAAGCGGATGAGAGGATCTAGTCGTTCAGACCGATTAGAATCGGACTATTATTGAACAATTGTAGCAACAAAACCATTTGTGTTTATTCTACATTGAATCAAATGACTACCGGTATATAGGATTGTATGTCAAAGTTGGGTTGAAAATTATTGGAAGAAAAATACAACACAGGATCTCAATTCTTTAGGTTTGGAGTGCACCTCACACAAACAAACAAAAAAGCAAGAGATGCTTGCTGGGAAAACAAATTAATTGACATTAGGTACTCCTAATTAAAGCAGTTGAACTGCACAGCACATCGTGTCCTTGTCCTCTCGCTCGTCCTTCAACCGTCTAGTGTTTGTCATGTGTCTGCAGTGCGTGCCGTCACTGATGTTGCCTCTTTCCCATCTCAGTGCCGCGAATCCAATGACTTTCCCCTCATCCATAATTGAGAAGCCAAGCTAGGTGCCTGGAGGGCCTGAAATGAATTAGCTGGAGGTATTAATAGCGGCCTAAAAATACTGCTGCTGGTCTATAAGCAAGGCCAGTTTTGGGGACACTGCTGGAGTCATTGAATTTACAATGATGTTTTCCCTGTTGCCGTCTTCTTTTCCATCTAATTTTGATCCCACAATTTTGTAACCCATTTTTTCACCCAGTGTCAATATCTTAATATGTAATCCTGGGCTTTATACACTCCCTCTGCCAACCTGGGGAGAGCAACGGACTGTTACGCCGGTTGGATGTATCGTGTGGATACATCCACGTGGAAGGAACACGTTATTCCAACCAGTTCCTTTCCCCTCCATCAGGTGCCCCGGCTGGCCAGGGGGAGGCAGTTTAGAGACCAGGATTACTGCATTACCTACCCTAGGAGACATGGGGAGAACATGCAAACTCCACACAGAAAGGCCCTTCCACCAACCCTGCTGTCTTCTTAAGGAGAGAGTGAGCAGGTGTCACACTTTTTGCTCATTTCCCTTTATTTATCAGATAATTAGAAAACTGGCAGGGAGTGTTACGGATGCCACAGCAAGACAGCAGTGTTGTAATTTTATCCGTGGCCAGCTTGGTACACGAAAATAGCTTTGATCGTTGGATGCTGGTAGAAAAGAGACAGATGGGTGAGGGAAGGTATATCAATGAGATAATCGTGTTGTGCACACAACTTAACAGAGATAATTGATGAATTACAAACCAACAACTTAACAGGGATAATTGATGAATTACACAGCAAGAAAACCTGCATGTTAGGACATACTCACTGCCAGTGACTGCTCAGTGGCAAGTTTGGCAACTGCTCCAAATTGTTAGGTTGACGGGTTAAATGAAATAGATGAGTCCCTCACAGGGATCAATAATGTATACAAAGTCATTACAATATAGATGAATGTTGAAACACATTAATTTAATCTGTGCACCTTTTCTATTAATGTAACGTGAGTCGATGAGAGAGGAAGAGCCCTAGGAATGCTTGAAAACTGGAACAAATTTACATCACATAACTGTTATCAGCCATGTCAGCAGTCCTCATAATCCCATTACATAATTTCAATAAATCATTCCACTGTTGATTAAATCTGCTTCTCTTTCCATTCAAAACAGACCTACACACAGAAAAACAGGAATCATAGTAATGTTCCAAGACTTTCACATCAACATACAGAATATCTGTTCACCTTAATGGACCTAGTTTAGGCTAGTTGGTACATTTTTATCTCCTGTACTCAAGTAACACTGTCTTCTGTTAAGCCAAACCATCTGTATAATAAGCATACATTCACCTGGTTTCCAAAAACCTCCGATCAGGCTCCAAATTGTATTTCTTCACTTTCACCCACACGTTGAGCAAAAATGCTACAAATATCACTGTTTGCTGCTGAAGTGTTCACAACCACCAAATACGTGTGTCATGTGACAATGACTGTTAAACAGGTTGTTCATACTCCATACCATTTGCTTGTATGGGATTCACAAACTGTGGCCTAGCTATTTAATCCCAAAATTGGAATCAGGGGGACTCTACAGAGCGCACCTCCAAAAGCATTTCTCCAAGCGAGCTCTAAGCAGCACAGATTTCTAGTATTTTCACTGTCCCTTCCTCCTCTTCTTCCATGCTTTGTTATCCTTCCTCCCATTCTCCCTCTCCCCCACCATCTCCCTCCAACTCCCTGCCTCTGTCTCAGCAGTTGATCTGCTGTAATTACACCTTTCATTAGCCATTAACAGGGCTAACACTGGCAGGTAGATTGTCACGGCACAGGAGTGCTGTTTAAAAGTCTGCAGGGAACACACAGAGAGGGACAGGAACAACATGGGGTCATGGGCGCAGCTGATAAGAGCAACATATTTTGGGGACGATGGTACTAAAATAATGGAGGGACTCGGCTTGGAAGAGTTATTAGGTGTAGTAAATCAGATTTATTTGTGATTCCATAACGCTAGAAGACCCTGACGGGAGAATGACACTGACTAATGATGTCAGTGCTCGTCCACAAATATCCACAAATCTCTGCATTACATTTTGTCCGTCTATCTGCCTATGCCCCTTTTATGCCCATATATGGAGATCCCTGAGGTCATCAATATGACATCACAGTACTGATGTCATAGACTAGTCATGATGAAGGATACTGCACTAAGTAGACAACGGGTAAAAAAGGTAGTGGTTAATGCATAACCAGAAGGGCATGCACTCCCAACATCATCGCCCTAGTATTATTATCTCTGGCTTATCGATTGGCATAAAACGTCCCACTGAGGATTAACCCATTCTGACCTGAGATCAGATTCATACGAGGTTTCCACTGGACACACACTGGTCTGATTAACCCATTCTGACCTGAGATCGGATTCTAGAAATGTCAGTCGCTCTTCGATTTTTCAAAAATAGCAGACCTACAAGCTCGTATCGCGCCACTCGGTGGCGCGATATGAGCTTGTAGATCTGCTATTTTTCAATAGCTAAAGCATAACATGATGCTGACACCAAAATGGGTGCCCGTTCAGAATGGGTTAAACTGTATAGACGTAATATTCCATGATGCAGGAGTAACCAAGGATGCCAAGAGGTGCTGATCAGCTTCAACTGGTTGCATGCATCAAGTAATTCTTTACTCTGCCAAAATGCATCCTGTGTGCTCTGCTCTCCCTCTTCCCTTAACCAAAGCAGTCGGTTGCCATGTGATATAATGCTTCTCATTCAGCATCACTCCATTATCAATTCTCATTTCAGGGCAGCTAAAGCTCGTTTCTGGTTTTTGGAATGCAGCGCTAGTATAGGCCGTAGATCACCTGTCAGCTGTCACTGCTTTATGTGGTGAAATGGAGGAGGATAGAAAGCATTGTGAAGCTCTGGGCAGTGTGCATGTAGCCGCCTGAAGAAATGACTTCATTTTACATGGAGGAATTAGGGATTATAATGGAAGTGACAGGAGACAAAATGAGTCCTGTATGTTTAGCTCAGAATGGCAGCCGGTATAGGGGTTTTGTGGGCTGGTGACAGTAACAGATACTGTGTGTCTGCAGAAAGGACTGCATATTGAAACATCAATCGACTGCATTCTGAATGTCTTTTCCTCAGCAACAAACATAATTGCTTTTAGGACATGCCTGTCGATTGCATATAGTGGTTAGATGCACAGAGAACCTTGCACAGTCCTGCTGTTCTGCCTCACTCTCAGGTTACCTCTAATACTGATAGCTGATCAACAAGCTTACAACTCTTTGTGTAGTGAGCTTGTAGATCAGCTATGCTCCTGCTCCTGTTACATAGGATGGGTTAAATGCAGATACCTAATTTCACTGTATATTCAAAAAAATATACAGTATGTGTGTGTGTGTGTGTGTGTGTGTGTGTGTGTGTGTGTGTGTGTGTGTGTGTGTGTGTGTGTGTGTGTGTGTGTGTGTGTGCGTGTGCGTGTGTGCAGCGTGCGTGCGTGTGTGTGTGTGTGTGTGTGTGAGAGAGATAATTGGTGAATGTAATGCACAATCTACTATGTAAAGTGCCTTGGATAAAGGTGCTGAATGCACAATTTACCATTATAGTATCTCTAGGGGAAACATTAGAATTATATTAAGTAATTGGCAGAGCAGACCACAGCACAGTATAAAAATCCTGTGACTGCAAGATACCATCCAATCACATCAATACAATTAACTTGTATAGACTTGTATAGTGATAAGTCATTCATCCGCAGCACTTAAAGATGAGTGAAATACAGTGAAACCACCTGTGTTGTCCTTTAGCTGAGTAGAAAGCACAGAGAGCCCTAGTCTGGTCTGTGTTTCACATCCCCATAATTGTCCAATTGAAGAGATGGGAGTTCATTTTCCCGGCAGTTTCAGAGAGGATTGAAAGACATGCTCACTATCACCTGCCTGCCACTCATCTGTGCTGATGGACACATCACATCTCTCACTCTACCTCTCTCATCTATCTTCATCCCCTTTTATGCCTCTGTCTTGTTTCTCTTATTTTCTTATTCTCTCCCTCCCCGATCTCTGATTTACTCCAACTCTCCTTGAATCGCTCTTTCTTCCAGTTCTTCTATTCTACTGGCTTACAGCTGTACATTTAACCAGTTCTTTCCGACAGTTCTTCTATTCTACTGGTTTACAGCTGTACATTTTCTCTATCTTCCAGTTCTTTTTTTTTTTTTTTATCCCACGATTTTGTAACCCAGTTTTTCTTTTCACCCAGTGCCAATTATCGAATGTAATCCTGGGCGCTACACTTCCTCTGCCAACCTGGGGGGGCAGCGGACTGACCTCATGCCTCCTTCTATGCATGAGGAGTCCAAGCTGCTTCTTTTCACCTGACAGAGGGGAATTTCCCCGGCCGGACGTAGCGCGTGGAAGGGACACGTTATTCCAACCAGTTCCTCTCCCCTCCATCAGACGCCCCGGCTGGCCAGGGGGAGGTAGTTTTAGAGAGCAGGATTACGGCATGTTTTTGTGAGGGTATCTACCCTAGGGGACACGGGGAGAACATGCAAACTCCACACAGAAAGGCCCTATCGCCAACCCCCGCCTCAGGTATGGGCACTGATGACGCGGAGGAGGGAACACGCCGCCAGTGCCCACAGCGTCCCCAGCGGGAATCGAACCCAGGACCTTCTAGCTGTGAGGCGACAGCACTACCAACTGTGCCACCGTGCCTCTTTTTCTTCCAGTTCTTTCTGACAGTTCTTCTATTCTACTGGCTTACAGCTGTACATTTTTCTTCCAGTTCTTTCTGACAGTTCTTCTATTCTACTGGCTTACAGCTGTACATTTTTCTTCCAGTTCTTTCTGACAGTTCTCTTCCAGTTCTTTCTGACAGTTCTTCTATTCTACTGGCTTACAGCTGTACATTTTTCTTCCAGTTCTTTCTGACAGTTCTTCTATTCTACTGGTTTACAGCTGTACATTTTCTCTTTCTTCCAGTTCTTCTATTCTACTGGCTTACAGCTGTACATGTTCAGTTACTTGTCACTTGTCAGGGAAAAGAGCAATTTACCAATCTGCTGTAACCCTTGACAACCGTCATGACAACTGCCAACTGTCACACCTGGAGTGGAAAGACAAAGCAGTGACACAGATTCTCACCAGTGTTAATTGAACCATTTATAGTGATCTGGGTCAGTTTACTCCATGTTGGGTAAACATGGCTTGTTTTCCAAGTTTGTGAATGTGAATGGATGTGTTGACACTGCCAAACATAAATTTGCTCAGTGTCCTGCTGAGAGCAGGATTGGCTATTATGTCTCTCTCTCTCTCACTCACTCTAAATGCCATATCTGCTCCACTTTGTGTTCAACCTTGCCCCTAATGTGAAAAAGAGTGGCCTCCTTTTATTTATTCATCTCTTTATGAGGGCCATGTTTTCATTTATCGCCACTGGAGGCGGTCGGTGGAATATTGATTGTGTGCTTTCTTGCAGGGTTTTTTTGTGTGTGCGGGAATATGGCATATATCACCACTACTACGCTGTAGCCCACCCATGCTATAGACAATAGGCTTTCACTGGACCCAGCCACCCCCACCCCATAGGATTGTTAAGGCAAACGCTTTCCCTCTTCCCTGTCCCCAGCTGGACTATGAGGTGGAGAACGCCACAAAAACAGAAGAAACGGTCCTTAATCCTTCCTGACTTGGCTTAATGCCAGCATCCAACAATACAACCTCCACACTCAAACACAGAATAAAAAAGATCCTGCTATTTCCATGAAAGCTCCCTCCCCGTGATTATAGCTCCCTGGAGGGTTTTTTTTTTTGTCAGGCTAGTAGTAGGAGGAAGCAAGCAGATGGGAGGTCGAGAGGAGGCGATGATGCAGGAAAAACATGTGAACTACTAATCCATTTCTTCAATTGATATACTGTATGTATGGCAGACTTAACAGAGATTTAAATAATTCAGTGCACTTGGAGTGCCAAAGCTCCATAATCAGCATGCCAGCAAAGGGAGGCCGTGTGATGGACTACACTGTGTTGTGTAGAGAGAAAGATTGCTCGGCCCACATGCATAATTAAGCAGAGGCGGCAATAAGGGATGGTGTGTGTGTGTGTGTGTGTGTGTGTGTGCGTGCGTGCGTGCGTGCGTGCGTGTGTGCGTGCGTGCGTGCGTGCGTGCGTGCGTGCGTGCGTGCATAGTTGTCATGGTTAATGACAACTATGAGGTCAGATGGCCAGTGGGGGAGGCAAGTCTGCACTCCATCGGTTGCATAATGATCTGACAAGTGTGTCTATGAGGAGAACATTCCACAGAGTGTCTTATGAATGTTAAAGTAATGTAACGTCAGAAAATATATGTGGTTTTCCACATCCAAAGTGTTTGCCTCCATATGGTTCAGATTAATAGAAACTTGGTTGATGATCACAGATGGTGTTGTTTAAAGCCTTATTAGTCAACAGCACAAGGCCTGCTGTACCGTATACACGCTGAAACACTCAAACACACAAATACAAATAGACAGCCCACGAGTCAGGCTGCCAGATAAACAGTTAGCCAGCTAGTCTGTCTTTCAGAGCGCGGCTGGCCGGCCCGATTGGCCAGTGTGTATGACCTTGCCCAAAGTCCTCATGGCCCTCCCCTTCCCTTGCGGTAAGGGGAACACAGATGGCAGGGGGCTATGGTGACCATGGCAGAGGCCTGTCTGTCTGTCTGTCTGTCTGTCTGTCTGTCTGCCTAACTGCAAAAAGAACAGCTCAGCACTGTAGCCTCATTACCATCCAACTGCAACAAGAGCATACTCTACTGCAGGGGTTCTCAACGCGTGGGTCGCGACCCCTCGGGGGGGCCCCCAAAATATTTTCAACTGAATGGCTGGAAAATGGGAATTAAGAGTTTACATATAGTATACATGCATGCATAAACTTTCCTTAATGATCATATCTATAGGTTACGAAGGTAACCCAGGTTAATTAATTAGACGAGCAAGGAAACTCGCTTTAGGAGATTGTGACTTCGTCATAATCACAGAAGCATTAATAATACACTCACAGGCAATTGATTGACTGGGTTTGGGACCAATGGGAGCCTTGACCACCCCCCTAGGCTCGGTGGTATAAAAACCAGGCTCCACCCATTGTCTCCACTTCAACCAGTGAAACCTTCTCATGAGGCATTGCTCACAAGAAGGGCGTTTTAGCGAGTTTCCTTGCTCGTCTAATTAATTAACCTGGGTTACCTTCGTAACCTATAGTTAATTATAATTTAGACTCACAAGGAAACTCGCTTTAGGAGACTTGATACACTCCCTTATTGTAGCCACAAAGTCCAAGCCCCTAAGGCCCGACTCATAGCCTGTGAGATAAGGAGGGCCTAAGTCCTGCCCGCCAGGCAGTCAGAAAACCCCACTATTCGACCTGACAGTCACAGACATGTCTTATACGGTCATCATAAAGAGCAGACAGACGTAGATCTGAAAATGCTTAGTGTAGTACTATATGATCCCCCAGTCCGGAACCGGTAGGGGGAAAAACGAGAGCAAGTGAAAACCATTATGGATCCCAACATCTCCGGCCTCTACCTAGAGGCCACACTGAGGACTGCACGTGCCACAGGCGCCGCAGTCACATCCAGCCTATAAAACCTGGCAAAAGTTGAGGAGGAGCCCCAACTCGCCGCAGTACACACATCCTGGATTGATACCCCTTTACACAGGGCCCAGGATGTCGCCATCCCCCGTGTAGAGTGTGCCTTCACGCTTATGGGAGGCTGCAACCCTTTACACGAGTATGACCGCTCTATGGCTTCAACTATCCACTGTGAGATCCTCACCTTAGTTATAGCCTTCCCCAGAGTTCTGGGGCCCCAGGAGACAAACAACTGAGCTGTCTTCCTGTGCGTCGCCGTTCTGTCCATATAAATCCGTAACGCTCTTACCGGACACAGATTATACCTCTTCTTATCCTCCTCAGAGGTAAAAGGCGGTGGGCAGAACTCCACCAAATCCACCGGCACGCACGTGGCCAGCCGGTTCTTAGGCAGAAACGCCGGATTGGTCCTAATAACCACCCTCGTTCTATCCTCAGAAAAACGAGTACACTCCTCGCTCACCGAGAAAGCGTGAATATCGCTGACCCGCTTAGCGGTCACCAGCGCCAACAACAATGTTGTTTTAAGAGACAGGAACTGCAAGTCCACTGACTCCAAGGGCTCGAACGGAGGTTGAGATAGAGAATCCAGTACCACAGCCAAGTCCCACGCCGGAACCAGTGACTTGGGCACCTGGAGGAGACGGGATGCACCCTTCATGTATTGACGCACTAGGGGGTGCATCCACGCGGTGCCATCGCCGAAACCCACGTGGCAGGCCGATATAGCCGCCATATACACCTTTATAGAGCTGAAAGACAGACCCCTGTCCATCAGACTCTGTAGGAAAAGCAGAATGACCCTTACCGGAGCCTGGAAAGGAACCACACGTTCCTGAACGCACCACTTCTCGAAAGCGTCCCATCTGCCGCCATAGGCGTCCCTAGTCGACTGGGCTCTAGCGCTCTGGATGGTGTCAATGACGCCCTGAGGAAGACCCTCCGTTTCCAGATTCAACCGCTCACGGGCCAGGCCCATAGGTCTAGGTCTCCTGGTTGGGGATGGAAGATCTCCCCTCCCGCCTGGGTCAGGAGGTCCCTCCTCAGCGGGAGCTGCCATGGGTGCCCGCATAGGAGAGGTGTTATCTCCGACCTCCACGAGCCCCACCCTGGGGCTATCAGTATTACTGACAGACCCCGGGTCCTCACTCGCTCCAGTACCGGAGATATCAAAGACAGTGGAGGAAAAGCATAGAGCAGGCCTCTTGGCCAGTCGTGAGCCAGAGCGTCCACGCCCAGAGAGCCTCGACCTGTCATGGAGAAGAACCGTGGACACTTCTTGTTCTCCTCCGAGGCAAACAGGTCCATCAGTGGCCGGCCGAACCTGTCCCAGAGCTGAGAGACCACTGCGTCGTGCAGAGACCACTCCGCATAGTGGCACTTCCCTCTGGAGAGCAGGTCCGCCCCTCTGTTCAAAATCCCCGGAATGTGGGAGGCCCTGATCGACTTCAAGTGTGCATCGCACCATAGTGTCAGGTCCTGTGCCAGAACATGCAGAGACCGGGATCGTAGCCCGCCCTGCTTGTTTATGTAGCACATAGTTGTCGTGTTGTCTGTCCTGACCAGAACGTGACAGTTCCTTATGAACACCTCGAAGTGCCGTAGAGCCAGTAACACCGCCATAAGCTCTAGATAATTTATGTGTGCAGACTGTAGACTGCTGTCCCACACACCCCTGGCAGCCCTGCCCTCGTGGGTAGCGCCCCAACCAGTCATACTGGCATCCGTGGTGATTACTTTCCTCGAAACAACCAACCCCATGGTCACCCCTTCGGAAAGAAAATACCTGTCTCTCCATCGCCGCAGAGCCGTCGAGCATCCCGCTTCGACGGTGACCATGCGATGTCGATGAGTGTTGGGTACGCCTAGCGACCGCATCCACCTCTGAAAAGGTCTCATGTAGAGTCTCCCTAACCGTAACACGGTCGTAGCAGACGCCATGAGTCCCGCCATCCGTTGACACGTCCGAAACGAGACCTTGCGTCCCACTCGGAAAGACGCTGCGCAGGCCAGAGTGGAGCTCACTCTGTCCTGAGATAGACGGGCGGTGAAGGAGGTCGAATCCAGCGTCATCCCTATAAAGTCTATTGACGTAGCAGGCACCAGTACGCTCTTGGCGTAATTTACGCTGAAACCTAGAGACGTCACGTGACTCAGCACTACACTGGTGTGTTGTTGCGCTTCCACTTCCGAGCATGCGCAGACAAGCCAGTCGTCTATGTATGACGCTATGCGGATCCCCCTCTGTCTCAGGGGGGCTATCGCTGCTTGTGTGCATTTCACGAACACTCTGGGGCTCAGTGACATTCCGAACGGGAGAACTAGGTATTCGAACACCCGTCCCTCGAAACCAAAGCGCAGGAACTTCCTGTGCGGTGGGTAGATTGGAATGTGGAAGTAGGCATCTTTTAGGTCCATTGACGTATACCAGTCCCCTGGGCGCAACATGCGCAGAAGGGCCGCATTTGTCAACATCTTGAAACGAAATCTCTTCAGGTACAGGTTGAGTGCACGTAAATCCAGTATTGGACGCACACCGCCCCCTTTCTTTTTTACTAGGAAGTACCTCGAGTAAAAACCGTTTAGACTTTGATTGTGGGGAACCTCCCGAATGGCATTCTTGCCTAACAGGGAGAGTATTTCGGTCCGAAGAATCTCGGCCGCTTGCCCACTCGCCTGAGAGAATATAACTTTCTCGAACGTGGGCGGTTCCGCAGTGAACTGCAGCTTGTAACCAGTCTGTATGGTGCTCAGCACCCATGGATGTGTCCCGCATTCTATCCACTTTGGAAGGCACCGTGCCAGAGGGTTCATAATCGACACGACATCGTTTTGAGGTGTCGTGGCGTTCCCTGCTGGTAGAACAGGGACATTTCTGGCATGGTGGTCCCGTCCCACGGTGGCGGGACCTCTTGTTAGAGGCTCTGCCTCCGTGCTTATGAGAAATTTGGCGTGGAGGCCCCGTCTCATGATGGCAGTGCCTCCGGTAGGAGGCTCTGCCATCGTGCTTTTGAGAAATTTGGCGTGGTGGCCCCGTCCCACGATGGCAAAACCTGCCAGAGGTTTTGTCATCGTGTCGTCGAGGTGTCCCACTGCCGCTGATCGTTTTAGCGATCGCCGCGGCAGTGGGCTCATATCCCGTCGTTTTACACAAGGGTACAGGCAATGATTCAACTGATTTGTTCTGCACAAATTTATTCGAACCAGGGGAGGGAACATGGGAGGCAGAGCATTCATCGACACATTCAGAGACAAGTGCGGTGCAATAGCAGCTCCTCTTAGAGGTAAAACAGTATGAGCATTTAAGTCCAATACATTTGCAAACCTTTTTAACGTCCTCCTCGGCGTGAGGCCCGGGGCCATTACGCCGTGCCTGGGTAAGCAAAAACGGGGAAAGGGAACGGGGGGGGAGGCGGTGTCCACCGTCGTCTCCCCGAGGCTCGGCCGTATGCTACTTTCGCTGCTGGCCGCCGTTGGTGTTCTTAGCGCCGCCGCCTCCGCCTCCGCGCTGCCTTCCAGCGGGGGAGGATGATGGCTTTCTGCGAGGTCTGTCCCTCTTGAGGGACTGCTGACGCTGGCCGGGCACGGCAGACGGAGCTCTCGCTGCCTCCGGGGCCTTGAACTGGGGCCTGGGGTTGCGCTCTCGGCCAAATTCCCGTGGCCTGTCCACGGACCTACCGTACTTGGGCTTCTTTGAGTACGATGATTTGGGGGGCTCCGTGGGCATGTATGCCTTGAGCGTCTCTTTCTGCTTGCTGTCCCGTTCGTGGCGGGCTGTTATGTCCGGCACAGAGCCCGAGAACAGGCTGGACTGCAGGACGGGCTGATCCAGGGTGGCGGCTCTGTCCCCAAACTTCGGGGAGAGGTTTAGCCATCTGGCTCTCTCGAGGACCACAAGGTGGGCCATGGCCTTCCCGGTCATTTGTACGTTGTATTCTGTGAGGAGGAGGGTCTCCTTATGGAGCCTCCGCAGCTCCAACATGTGCTCCAGTGTTGGCTCGTCGCCCATGTCTCGGAGGATATGAGAGGTGGAGCCCTGGAGCAGACCTATTGCGTTTACAGCCTTGACGCCGAGCGTCAGAGACCAGTAGGCCTTCCTGGCAATGGTAGATAGCTCTTTGTCGTGGGCGTCAGGAAAAACCGGCTCCTTGGTCCACCGGGCCTCTGGCTGGCGCAGGAGATGGGCCGCCATCTGCCTGTCCATCGCAGGCATGCCCTCTAGGCCTGCCTTCGTCTCAGCACAGTCGAGGTCCCTCTTGTGGTCCGGTGGGAAAGAAAAAGTGTTGGGGTTCCTCCACGACGCGCTCAGCGTGTTGATGAGGCCCCTGGTCAGAGGCAGGATCTGCTTGGCACGGGGTGGGTCCTTGTCCTCGCCAAAGTCGCGCCATAGAGAGTCCTCCCTGGCTTCCTCCGGGGCTGCCTCGGTGGGCCACTTCAAGCCAGAGCGGATGGTGGCCCTCCTGAAGATGTCCAGCAGCTCTGAGCGGTCCATTTCCATGGGCGGTCGAGGGGGCCGGGCCGGGGTTGGAACCTGGGGAGCCATGGCCTCAGAAGCGGTCCCCACCGTGGGAGGCTCTGCTGCTGCCGTCGCCGCGCCCGCCAGTAGGGTGGCTTGGAGCTGGGCCTCGAAGCGGGGGGAACCATATTGGCCGCCAAACGGCCCGACTTCTTGTGGGTCGTCGTCGGAGGATTCCGAGTTGTTGTCGTCGTCCGAGCTACGGCTCTCGTCGTCCTCGTCCTCCATCGACTCCCCTGTGGTGGGGTCGTCCCGTTCGGGGGGAGGATCAGTGCGGGCAGACCCAGGTGCCGCACGCGGCTGTGGTGGACGGCGCGGTGCTTCTGGCACCTCAAGCACCGATGCTGCCCCCTGGTCGACGTAGTCCCGCTCCTTCTCTCTCACCTCGCCGGTGAAGAAAGCCTTGGCCCGTACGAGCCTCCGAGCTCTAATGCCGGCTGCTGTGGCCTTGCACAGGGCACACACGCCGGTATTGCTCGCCGCGTCGATGGCGTGTTCCAGGCCCAGGCAGCGCACGCAATCCTCGTGCTGGTCCTCACCAGCCATCCAGTTACCGCAGGACTCGCAGTGTTTCTGCGAGACCTGCTTGCGCTGACGACGCTGTTTGTTCCGCTCCGGCATCTCCTCTAGGCTTTCTGCAGGCCAGAGAAAAAGAGAGGGAAAATCAGCTAGTATCTGTAACACGTTTGCTGTGTACAGGTGTAGCTATAGCCTAGCCAACTTAGCCTAGCACCTGTAGCACGTTCGCTGTGTACAAGTGTAGCTAGTAGCCTAGCCAGCTAAAACCGAACACGTTTGCTGTGTTCGTAGTGAAGCAGTAGCCCGTGGCTACAGCCTAACCAAACTGTGCCAACTGTCGACACGTCCGCTGTGTATACAGTAGAGCAAAGTTTAGTTAACTAAAAAGGGAACACGTTCGCTGTGTTCGCAGAATAGTTAAGTCTAGCAAGCGCTAACAAGAGCGCAGTCGCGTCCTTCTGCAGGAACCGTGCTAGACAGAAAACAGAGAATAAAGTGCAGTGTGAAAATTAGGGCCGTTCGCCGGTCAACTAATGAAGAACACTTACGTGAATATTTTCTGGAAAAACAAATGTCCAAGCGCAGTCGGGGTGCCAGGATCCGCTCCTGTCCGTTGACTCAAACTGTGGACTATGTCGCAATGCTGTGTTCTCGCATGAGAAGTTTCACAAAAGTGGAGACAATGGGTGGAGCCTGGTTTTTATACCACCGAGCCTAGGGGGGTGGTCAAGGCTCCCATTGGTCCCAAACCCAGTCAATCAATTGCCTGTGAGTGTATTATTAATGCTTCTGTGATTATGACGAAGTCACAATCTCCTAAAGCGAGTTTCCTTGTGAGTCTAAATTATAATTAACTGGTTTCAGTATTCCTTTCGTCTTTCATCCGTTACTTTTGTTCGGATATTTCGAAGTCGTCTGTTTTTTAGTTTTTTATTTTCAAGTGGTATTTTACTTTATTACGTTTTTCTTGGTCCTTACGGTTTTGCTTTTTCTTTCTATCCTCTAGTTTTTTTATTCGCACCTGACTGATAACATTACTTGCACGCTCTGCTTGCGCAAGTAATAATAACTAGAACTGTACTCTGTCGAGTGCTTACTTGCGCTTTGCACACAAGTAGGCCATAAATGACCTACTAGTGCGCAAGCAGAGCGCGCAAGTACTGTCAACCACTACGAACTTTCAAATCTCTGGCTCACAATGGTGACGTAATAAAGATAGGTTTCAGTGTCGGGTGGATTAAAGGAAATGCCTCTATTATGTATATGTATTTTGTAATTTGAATAGCAGTATACTGTGGTTACTTGGGTTGTTTGATGCGTATGCCGTGGCTGCGTATGACATGATGAAGATATGTACCAATGCCAGGGTATAACTGGCTCTCGATGGTGACTTAATAAAGATATGTTTCAGTGTCGGGTGGATTAAAGGAAATGCCTCTATGTATATATGTATATGTAATTTGTAAGTTGATTAGCGGTATACTGTGGTTACTTGGGTCGTTTGATGCGTATGTCCCGTAGCAGCATATGACGTGATGAAGATATGTACCAATGCCAGGGTATAACTGGCTCTCGATGGTGACTTAATAAAGATATGTTTCAGTGTCGGGTGGATTAAAGGAAATGCCCCTATGTAGACATGCATGTAATCTGAAACCAATGCCATATCAAGCACAAATGAATCATTACGTCATACGCAGCCATGGGACATACGCATCGGAGCACCGGACAAACAACATTATTTGCACGCTCTGCTTGCGCAGGTAAGTTGATTAGCAGTATACTGTGGTTACTTGGGTCGTTTGATGCGTATGTCCGTAGCTGTGTATGACGTGATGAAGATATGTAGTTATTAGTTATATTCATCGTGAATCACTCATTATACTCAAATCTGATTTCCTGCCTGTCCAACCCAGGCTTTATAGTCGCGGCGATGTCACTGCCATGACATCGCGTTGGTTCCTGTTGTCGTGGCAACAATAGTCAAATCGAATGGATCCTAAGAAATAGAAATCACACCCGTGTGAAGTGAGGGGCGCTAATATATTAAAGTGCCAACAAAACATTAAATGCCATTAACAATAAAGAGACAATATGACGTAATGAGTTACAAAATGACGTCAATTGTCAATGGCGTTTATTAAACAAACGATGAACCTAAGACAAACATTAAACCTGTATATAGGAGGGGCTAGCGCCCCTCAAAAATAAGAAATGAAGCTGGTCTCTGTGACACTCGAGCCTGCTAATGAGGCTGCCATATTCACTTTCTAGTTGAAAAGACAGCCATTCAATTACAGCCAGCCTTACTCCACACATTAATCTGGTAGGAGTTTAATTACGAGTCAAAATATAGCTGGGTAAAGCTGTTATAGGCTTGAATGTAGTTGAACCACCAGCAACAGACATACAGTCTTATTAACTCACGTGTGTTTGTTTCTGCTCAATGTCAGCTAAAAATGACATTAAAAGTGTAGACAGTGTAGTAAAAATACTAACAATAATGATAAAAAGAGTTACACATGTCACTGAAGAAGCTCAGCTTTGGTCCAATTTATTTGGGAGTTTGTTATCTCTTATACATTTTCTCTAATCATCTCCTGCTTTTATCCATGGCCATTCTGAAAAGCAGTTTGTGGCAAACGTTGTCAAAACATTGCCTCATCATCGAATTTGCATTAGATTGACTGGATAGGAGACTAATTCTCAATAACAATATTTAAGCAGAGAGTAAGACAGGAAGCAGTGGTAGAAGAGAGAAGGGGCATATTTGTTCATGTAGTAGGGATCTTATTTTTAACCATTATATTATTATTATGTCTGACACACACACACACACACACACACACACACACACACACACACACACACACACACACACACACACACACACACACACACACACACACACACACACACACACACACACACACACACACACACACACACACACACACACACACACACACACACACACACACACACAAACCAGTGATTGGTGCCTGAATGCTGGCATATGACAGACTTTTCCAAGAGACAGACACTTGTGCTCTACAGAGTATGTTATGAGGTCACAATATCACCAGCCAAACCAAAGTGCTCATGCACGCGCGCGCGCACACACACAGAGCAATCTCTCTCTACTCTCTCTCTCTCCAGTCAGACAGATCACAGCTGTGAGCCCTGCCCCTGACCACTGCTCAAGCCAGTAGCTGATTGACAAGACCAAAAGGCTCTCATGCCCCAAAAACATATTTTCATAATCATCTTAATTACACCTAATAATAACCTAGGGGGCAATTTGCGGCTGCATAGTGAGGTTAGCCAGCATACTTGAATGCGTCTGCTTGGACAGCCTAGTTGG
Source organism: Protomyctophum parallelum (assembly GCF_964188405.1). Taxonomy (NCBI): domain Eukaryota; kingdom Metazoa; phylum Chordata; class Actinopteri; order Myctophiformes; family Myctophidae; genus Protomyctophum; species Protomyctophum parallelum. The sequence continues at coordinate 7,763,988 of NC_139710.1, read as the reverse complement.
AAAGGCCCGATTGCTTTAAGTGGAAAGCCTGTGGCCTAGTCAGACATAGACCATGGATGGCCAAATGCAGCCAAGTACTGTAGTAGTAAGTACTAAGTACTGTAGTACTAAATACTGTAGTAGTAAGTAGTCTGCCATGCTTCACTCAAGTATTTGTTTGTTCTTCTATTCGGTTTGTCTTATTGTGAGATAATATTGGTTTTGTTTTAATAATTATTATCAGCAGGACCTCAATATTATTTATTCAAATCTGCCAAAGACAGCTCTGTAATTTGACAAATGTATAATCACAGGGCAACCCTCTGGGTTATGGGATGAGCATCCTGCCATGCAGGCTATAGACTGCAACTCATATATAACAACTAGGCAATCGCAGCAGGCTATGGGATATGTAATAGTCATGCCGTGTTATTGCTGCATAAACCCTCCTACAATCCTTACAGCAACTATAACTACATTTGTGGTTGTCGACTACCTTATGTTTTATAATTGGCCCGATTTGAAACAGATTTAACAGTGCCTGATTCAACACAGCGCCTACTGGCGCAGAAAGAGACGGAGAGAGAGGGACTCTTTATTTATTTATTTACCTCAAAACATTAAAAAATAATAAGAATCTTGTTTGAATAATAATGGACATATTATAGAGTGCTGTTTCACTCCAATACCTGAGATATTTCCCACCTGCCGGTTACCTGTTCCCATACTTCCCACATAGCAGTGCCTTTCATCAAGGACAAAAGGAACACCATATCTTCTCCCTTTGGCTTTATATGTGGACATTAAAGACCAGAAAAGGCCGCTGCGGGACAGTTCTTCCTCTGGAAATGTACAGCAGCGTTTGTGCGCTCAGCAGGTCTTAATTAAGGGTCAGCCTTAGGGCCTATGTGCTGTGTTCTGCACCAGACTAAAATAAACCTATGAATATATTATATCTGTGGGCAGAAACCTTGTATCTCCATATTTGTTTTATTTTTACAGCAGGCTGTAAACTGCCTATAAGACGCTCGTGTGTGTGTGTGTGTGTGTGTGTGTGTGTGTGTGTGTGTGTGTGTGTGTGTGTGTGTGTGTGTGTGAGTGAGTGTTGAGGGGACATTTTGCATGGGTAGGTGAAAAATACAGGAGCTCTCACACATGCCAGCTCCACTTCACTGTGAATTTATGGGCAGATGGAATTCAGTCTGCTGCAGAAAACACACGTGGCAAGTTGGAGCGTGGTGGGGAAGCGTCCAAGGGTACGATTCCTTGACAACCACGGAGTCTGTGCCCTGATGGTAGTCGGTTGCCACTAATGGTCCAACCCCTCCACTCCCCCCGCCCCTTTCTCCCTATTGCAAAGTCAACATCCAGCGTGGGTCTGGGAGTAAAATACCTCTACCATCGATGTCGTAAGTCTGTCAGGGTGGGCTTGAAATACAGCCCTCCACAGACCACCCCGGAGTCGCGCCCCTGAAGAAGTGCTGATGTTAGTTTTATGGTGCAGGGTAGCGGGGAGGGTGTGTGGATTGCCTCTTTTAATTCAGCGAACTCCCTCCTTTTTATTTACCTATTCTATTCTATTTTTTGTGGGCAATCCACTCCCTTATGTCTTTGTATTTCATCATTTAGACAGAAGGCAGAAAGGCTGAGTGTCAGACAGTGTTGAAGGGCCTGATGGCTGGAATGGGGATACGGTGGCTGTGAGAGTGTTTCAGGTGGTGGGTTATCTCAACCATGCAGCGTGATGCTAACCACTTAAACCAATGCTTCTCCAAATCGGGTGCATATCTTTGGTCCGACGTACTAATGTCCTACCCACATCACGCGGAAGCCACGGGTGATTCTTAACCGGCAACGCATGTGTCTTAACCGGCCACGTATGTGTCTTAACCGGCCATGCATGTGTCTTAACCGGCCACGCATGTGTCTTTTTTTAAATATATATATAATTCTTTATCCCACGATTTTGTAACCCATTTTTCACCCCTGTGTCAATTATCGAATGTGATCCTGGGCTCTACACACCCTCCGCCAACCTAGTCCCCATATATGGGGGACATGGGGAGAGCAACGGACTTGAGTGTCCAAGTTGCTCCTTTACACCTGACAGGGGGGAGTTTCCCTGGTTGGACGTAGCGCGTGGAAAAAACACGTTATTCCAACCAGTTCCTTTCCCGCCTCCATCAGGCGCCCCGGCTGGCCAGGGGGAGACAGTTTAGAGACCAGGATTACTGCATGTTTTTTGTGAGGGTACCTACCCTAGGCGACACGGGGAGAACGACGCATGTGTCTTAACCAGCCACGTATATGTCAGACTGTTGGCTAGCTCCCCTCAAAAAGAATATATGTATCATATAAACAAATTTCCCACACTTTTCCTATATACAGCTTTTGTCCACACGCTTTTGTCCGTCTCATATTTGTCATTGACAATGAATGGAAAATTGACATCATAATATGTAGACGAGCAAATCGGTGAACCAATCACATACATTCAGTTGTTCATTAGATGATGATGTATAATGATAAGAGCGCCCCTCACTTCACACAGATGTTTACCGTGTAAACCTGAGATGTGACAATAAAGCTTGACCAAGATTGACCAGAGTCCCCCAGGGGTTTACACTAGGCCCCCTCCTGTTTTGTTTAGAGCACTTATGTCGTTTAAATCGTTTAACAGCCAAGTCGATGGACTTTAATGTTTTTTAGGGCACTAATGACAACGTAAGACGTCATGAGGCCGATATAAATACATCATGTAACTAATTTAGTATATGGGTAAAGGAAAGAAAACGTGAAGTGTGAATGTTAGCCCCAGAATAAGCATGCTTGCGGCTAGCGGGCTCGGGCCAAGTCACCACCGGTCCGATACCACCTTTTCTGTTCATTATCCTTTCCACTTGACTTCTCCCATTTCTTCACCCACTTTCTCTTTCCTCGCCCGCAGCTCGGTGGATAGTTTGTACAGCAGTGAAGAAAGAGAAGCGTGGCAGCATGAAGAAATGACTGCACTGTACCAAAGCAGTTAACATATCAAAACAGTGGCATTTCAGCCCGGTTGAGTTCTTCCTCATGTACCATCCAGTGGAACATGTCTACAAAATGAAGTCATAAAAACACATTTTGTAGACCTTTTTTCCCCCTTTTGGACTGATTATTAACCGCATGTGCCCTAGCGTCCCTATTCTGGTGCACCCATTTGGCAAACATACCAGATCTACATGGTCTGCAGATGTTGATTTGCTGTAGAGAGAAGGGGGGGGGGGGGGGGGGGGATATACAGAGCAGTGGGGGACTCCAATCAAAGGAGTATAGGGTTTAACTGGTTGATGTGTGGAATATCTTTCGTCTTTTTTGCAGCGATAGCTTCAATCACTTCAACAATGGTTTTGTTCATGGTTGTGCTGTTTATGTTTCCTGTGGGTTTGGCGGTGATGGTTTGAACAGTCGGTATGCATGGGAAATCTTGAAAAAAGAGCAGGAGCCGAAACACCCAGAGATTTCCAGGAGAAAGTTGGGACTGTGAGACTGACCGTCTGACATCAGCAAAGCGTTTGATGCCCTTGTGGCCTTCGCTTCATCCTTTGCCAATCTTCTCTGTTCTAAGACAGAGACTCTCTTTGTAAGTTGTCAACACGTCTCACTGCAGCAGAACTTCCCATGCATTCACTGTGCATGCGGTAGTGATTACTTAGAGCAGAGGAATGGAAATCATAAAGGGGGAAGACAAGAGCATAAATCCCCGAATGGGAATTCCCAGGAACTGTGCTGTGCTGCTATTTTGTGTGTCGTCATGCAGGGTTTGAAAAATTCAAAAGATAGCTAAAATAGCAGATCTATAAATTATGCTCACAACACGTCACATCATGTTACGCTGTCAGCTTGCAGAGAAAAGTCCTTTTTTCTTTTAAAAGTAGAACCCTGGCCATATGACTTACACTGTAGAGCCTGATTTATGCCTCTGCGTTAACGTGCTGTACTGTACGTGTTGCTCCACAGAGATTATATATTTTCAGCTGAAAAAGTGATGCATCATGTGATGCACTTGGTCATCGAAGCACACTGTAAATCAAGCTTCACTGTTATATTTATGGTCCATGTACAGGATGTGTTCAATGTTGATTTATACTTTGCTGTGTGTCATTGTCACACGCCTAACATAGCAGTTCTACACATTGCATATAGCCTAATAGCCTATATACTTAAACTCTGTTGATTGATGGACCTCTACAACAGACCTCTACAACACAAATATGCCTTTACCTTGTTTAAACACGGTATGAAATGTTCATAATGTCCCATAGTACATACTCTGCATACTTCTACCTGTGATTGTCTTTCAATGGCTCACTCTCAGCTTTCTAAACAACCTATATAAAGTACACATACAAAGGGGAGCATCTATCTCTGTCGACCACACTCCCCATAGGGAAATTCATGAACTCTAGTACTCAGTTCTTTTATCAATATATTCCTGAATCAATGCCACCACAAGAAAGAAAATGTATTACAGAGCTTGGCAATTACTTGCATTCAGTTTTCAGCCAGAAAGCAAAGTCTTTCACATGGGTTTTATCATAAGCAGCAGACCCTCTTATAGCGACAACTCTTCGCGACAATAAGGAACATTTCAGACCCCCTGACAGGAGTAGGGATAAGATCCTGACTGGTTGAGAAGTGCTTGACACATGCTGTTAGCTTGTTTTGTCACCCCCCTCTGTCAGGGAGGGCCCCTCAGCTGCTGTCACACTGAGGCTATCACTGCCATGAGCTAGTAAACACTAGGACCTTTTGACCCCTGGCAGAAGACCATCCTCTGGCTCACGAATTCCTCCCCTGCTGTGTCCCTGTTTCACTTTCACCTGCAGGGTCACTGCCCGGTGCGTGTGCGTGTGTGCGTGTGTGTGTGTGTCTGCCCAAGTAAAAAGCCTACTGAGAGCTATAGCAATTTATGCAGTGTGCAGAATAATTAAACCACACTTTCTTCTTATCTGGCACACAAGTCAGCTTCTTGGATTTCATCACCACACGATCTGCAGCCACGCTCGCCAACTTCTGTCACTCCAGCAGGTGTTTTATTCTACGGCCGCCGGCGCCCACGCGTACAGTACATCTCACATCTTTATTCTGCCAGTGTGTACACTGTGTTTGTATGGGCAAGCCCTCGATCCACTCAAATAGGCGGCCGTTGCACCTCACTCCAAATGTTGTATCACAAAGACATCAAGACACATGAATTATGTAAACTGAAACCACACAAGATCCGGATCTACGTTATTGGACACGGACACACACACACGTGCGCGCGCGTATTGGGGAGGGTTGGGAGGAAGGAGTTCTCTAAAAGACACTGAGGAATCCCACAACCAATTCTTATGATTATTATTTTGTTATAGAGCTTAAAATAAGTTCCATGCACACCATGTTGTCACTTGCCAGACAGCATGAGAGCCGGCATAGAGACCGCAAAATGCAAGGAAGCTCTGATTTGATTCTATCCAAGGGCTGCGGGTTTTCAAAGACCTTCTTCTGTGGGTATGAATAACTCTTTAGAACAGTAATGTTTATCTATAATAGCAGTCACATGTTGGCCAAAATATCCCCCTTAGTGAATAATAATATCTATCTCCTGAAAATGGGTACATTTACGCTGTACATTTGCAACTGTAATGGGTAACGGTTAAGCAGTAATTGTTTGAAATTCCTCTTCACTACCAGGATGTATGCTGTGACCTGAAGCAAATGCAATTTACTTTATGTTACAAGAGTTTCTGTGCCGTATTTAATTGCCATTATACCCTCTCACTCTCACATCATACAAAGTAATTAAAATTTTAGGTAGTTTTAGGTAATTATAAAATTGCATTGTGAATGATATATTGAATCGCCATTCAGTTTGAAAGTAATATTGCATTAGTCAGATATTTTCTACCAGAGAAAATGGATGGATCAGTGATCAATATTAATATGACGAAGCAGCAGACATTCTCGGGAATGATGCAAGCCAGGGACGATGTCTTTTGCAAACGCATGCTCCTCCATCGCGGCCACGGAGCATGGGTGTAGGCAGTGCTTCTGCATGCTCAGCAAAGCATGCATCACAGCCTATGACTTGCCGAACTGAACTGTGCACAAAATGTTCGTGGACAACTTGTTACTGGCTCAAATGTACATACAGTATGCACTGTATTGCACTTGTTTGTTTTCCTCAACCACCGGTTGAGTAAGGTTCATGCCACAAGAGTGTCTGCTACTGAATGTCTAAATTGTAATGGTAAAGCACGATTCATAAACTAGATTTAGTTACGGCTAACGGCTCATACTGTGTATATACCTTCCTTCTCCCTTTATCGTTCCCCATCTCTGTCACACTTTTCTAAGCCCCTCTTCTCTCACTTTTCTTTCCACTTTGCCCTCTCCTTTTCCGTTCCCCTTGCTGCCTTGTTCTCTCTGTCACCCCCAACCCTCTCCTTTTCCCTTCCCCTTGCTGCCTTGTTCTCCCTGTCACCCCCAATCCCCACCCTCTCTCTCCTCCTGTCTCTGTGGTGTTGTTTAATGAGCTCTCTCTGAGCTGTTTAAGCTCATTAACCTTTGCGAGCTCTGGGCCCCACAGAGAGGGGAAAGCCACGATACACAGACAAGAGAGGGAGATTCTAGCACTTCTGACATAATGGAGATTTTCAGACAATTAACAGTTGAAGGGGGTGCTTAAATTCCTCCTGCTTTAAATACTGAGTGTAGCTATATTGGTGATAATTGCTTTAGACTAATATTTATGTTATCTATACAAATATATAGGGTAGCAATAGAGAGGTGCAAGAAAGTGACAGGGCTAAAGAGAAAGCGATAGACTCTGCCAATGGCATATACAAGCCATGGACTAGCTGGACCTAATTTAAAAAGGGAATATGTCTGAACGACAAATTACATCTGTGCTTGCCTTTTGAGTCATTACAGTGACTTTCTGTGATAATATATTATGCTGGGTGCAGAAAGAAATGTCAAATCTGTGGTCTTGAGTCATCCATTGTACTCTAGAGCTTATTACAACACCATTTGTCAACAACATACTGTATTGTGTGGTTGGGCGATATGGACAAAATCAAATATCACAATATTTCGGACCAAGAAAACACACCACGATGGGATGTGTATGTGTTATTGTTAACTTACGACATATCACAATATTACGCCATACCCAAAATCCCAGATGATAGATTCAGTGCATATCACAGGGAAATTTCACAAAAGAAAGAAAGAAGAACAGTCAGTCAGTCAGTCAGTCAGTCAGTCAGTCAGTCAGTCAGTCAGTCAGTCAGTCAGTCAGTCAGTCAGTCAGTCAGTCAGTCAGTCAGTCAGTCAGTCAGTCAGTCAGTCAGACAGACAGACAGACAGACAGACAGACAGACAGACAGACAGACAGACAGACAGACAGACAGACAGACAGACAGACAGACAGACAGACAGACAGACAGACAGACAGACAGACAGACAGACAGACAGACAGACAGACAGACAGACAGACAGACAGACAGACAGACAGACAGACAGACAGACAGACAGACAGACAGACAGACAGACAGACAGACAGACAGACAGACAGACAGACAGACAGACAGACAGACAGACAGACAGACAGACAGACAGACAGACAGACAGACAGACAGACAGACAGACAGACAGACAGACAGACAGACAGACAGACAGACAGACAGACAGACAGACAGACAGACAGACAGACAGACAGACAGACAGACAGACAGACAGACAGACAGACAGACAGACAGACAGACAGACAGACAGACAGACAGACAGACAGACAGACAGACAGACAGACAGACAGACAGACAGACAGACAGACAGACAGACAGACAGACAGACAGACAGACAGACAGACAGACAGACAGACAGACAGACAGACAGACAGACAGACAGACAGACAGACAGACAGACAGACAGACAGACAGACAGACAGACAGACAGACAGACAGACAGACAGACAGACAGACAGACAGACAGACAGACAGACAGACAGACAGACAGACAGACAGACAGACAGACAGACAGACAGACAGACAGACAGACAGACAGACAGACAGACAGACAGACAGACAGACAGACAGACAGACAGACAGACAGACAGACAGACAGACAGACAGACAGACAGACAGACAGACAGACAGACAGACAGACAGACAGACAGACAGACAGACAGACAGACAGACAGACAGACAGACAGACAGACAGACAGACAGACAGACAGACAGACAGACAGACAGACAGACAGACAGACAGACAGACAGACAGACAGACAGACAGACAGACAGACAGACAGACAGACAGACAGACAGACAGACAGACAGACAGACAGACAGACAGACAGACAGACAGACAGACAGACAGACAGACAGACAGACAGACAGACAGACAGACAGACAGACAGACAGACAGACAGACAGACAGACAGACAGACAGACAGACAGACAGACAGACAGACAGACAGACAGACAGACAGACAGACAGACAGACAGACAGACAGACAGACAGACAGACAGACAGACAGACAGACAGACAGACAGACAGACAGACAGACAGACAGACAGACAGACAGACAGACAGACAGACAGACAGACAGACAGACACACACACACACACACACACACACACACACAGACACACACACACACACACACACACACACACACACACACACACACACACACACACACACACACACACACACACACACACACACACACACACACACACACACACACACACACACACACACACACACACACACACACACACACACACACACACACACACACACACACACACACACACACACACACACACACACACACACACACACACACACACACACACACACACACACACACAATGTGTTAGCCTGAATACTGAGATTTATCAGGAGCAGGAAGAGTATGGTGGAAGTGAAGTGAGAATGGTGTCAACCCCACATTGTCACATACGCCTGTCGTCTGCTTTTTGAACAGAGGAAGTAAGTGGCCATCATTCACTCCACATTCAGTCAGAAACCACATGCTCCCTGAGACCGTCAGTGACTAAGTATAAAGGGAGTTACAGCATTGTTTCCACCATGACATATTATGTTTGTTTATTAAAGCTTTACATAAGTCATGTTTTAAAGATTTAATTCTTTAATCACATCTGCATTAATGTAAATGTAATTCGTTTATCATGTTTCTGTGTTTATTTTAGTTAGTAGGCTACTGGAGTTGAATATTTAGCATCTAATAATAATAATCAAAACAATGTATGTAGAAATTGAATATGAAACAAAATGCACCACTAAATACTAAATAATACTAATACTAAATACTAATACTAAATACTTATTTAGTTTATTAGACAGAAATGCAAACAGCACAAGGTCAGACATTTGGGCTAAAAGGTGGTGATAGGTATTTCGGGACTCATTTGTAGATCTGTTATTTTGTGAATGAATTTATGTGTCCTGCATAATTTTGAATTGTTACATATGCGATATGCCCTATGCCCATGTATTTTTCATGTGCCACAGGCCACACAGAAACTGCTCACCACAAACAGTCTGCTAGAGTTGCTGGAATAAGTACAGTACAGTACAGTACAGTACAGTACAGTACAGTATAGTACAGTACAGTACAGTACAGTACAGTACAGTACAGTACAGTACAGTACAGTACAGTACAGTACAGTACAGTACAGTACAGTACAGTACAGTTTTTTAAATCTCATAGTGTACAAAGTAACCATATTGACCCATTGTCCATTTGGTTACTTTTGGAAATTCCTCAGAGTTACAAATGGATAAATTAACGCTGGTGAAAATGGATAAATTAACGCTGGTGATTTTACTGTGTTATTGAATCACTATTTCCCACTGATGTACCAGCCGGGCCTGGGATCTAAAACATGACCGTGGGGTCAATCAAAACCCCAGCATCCCTGGTCCAGTGCCTACCATCTTCCCATTGGTCCAAGCATCAATACCCTTTTATGACCTGAGCTTTGGCCAATGATTAGGGAGGTCATAAACAGGCACTTTCACATCCCTCTCACACCAACAACCAAGTGAATTGCCACAGGTTCAAAGTCGGCTTCCTGCGTTATGCATGTTTGTAAGCACTGCTGTTCCAATAGTAACTGACCGTTAGTCCTTTCAAAGAGATTTGAAAGGAAATGATTGTCCGTTTGTTCTAAATGGATGGCAGTTTGTCAGTCCACTCCCCCCTGTGTCTTTCTTTTCGTTCAGTTGTCTTTCAGTTTCCGTCGTATAGGACAGACAACACACTAGACTAGAGTGTCCATTGATGGTCTGATCTCGATAATATCTGGAGGCGAGCCACTTTATAACTGATAGGAGTAGGCTTTCTTTTTAGTGACGGTAAGAAAACAGACAACTGGTGGGACAGCAGGTGTAGCCTATATGGAAGCAGAGGCAAAACATTTAGTGATCCTGGTAATGTCAGTGTAACAGCTGGAAACGACAATGACTATTACGGTATGGTCTATGGTGACACATTATTAGCAGCAAACAAAACACTGAACTATTATTGAAGAATAATACCATTTTTGTTTCATGGCCAGAAGGCTATAGGCCTACTAATAATAAATAGTAAAGGAAACATGAATCAAGCTCATTCACATCAAATTAGAGTGACTCTGAAGCTATGAGCAGCGTTGTGGAGTAGTCCTAAGTGGTACACACATTACATTTCTACACAGAATGACAAGGAAGTGATAAAACAAAGCTGGTCCCTCTCTTCACAGCACTAAGTCCCTAGAGACTTGTGGCAATGATGGCTCTATGTTTGTTGTAGTTCGTTCCATTCTCTGGTGGCTGTCTCGATTCCTCTCTCTTCCTCCCTCTCTCATCCTCCTCCCTCCCCCTTCCCCCCCTCCCCCCTCTCTCTCTCATTGTCTTTTACGGGCGCCCTCTCCCAGGAGAGCCGTCATATTGTTTTCTCCCTCCAGCAGATGCTCTCCTCGCACAGTAATCTGTCTGCGGCTGAGCCAATATTATCACACGCGTGGTTTTTTTACAGGGAGGAGGGGAAAGCTTGCATATCTACACACACCTCTACATGTGCGTGCCGTGGACTCCCGGTGACGGCCAGGGAAGGTTAAGAGCTAGCGAAACGGGAACCGGGGCAGAGGATTAGTGCAGAGTGAATTGCTTTTTATCACTCTTAAGGTCAGAGAGCCATATTTAAAATCCATGAGGCCGAGGGAGGGTGGTGGAAATGGGTGGGGGTGGACCGTGGCCGGTGGCGAGGTGCTCTAGCTGTGGCCAGAGGAAACATTACCAGTGATGAGTGATTACCACTGAGCCTCAGCCTGCGCCTGCGAACCGCTGCAGAAGCAAGCAGCAGCTGTGGCTTTGATTTCATTAAAGAGATGCCTCCTGCCTGCCGCAATGCTTCTTCTTTTATGAATATGAGATAACAGCAGCAGAGTAATCAGGGAGATAAACTACACAATGGTGCAGTGAGCAATCATAGGAAAATCAAAGTAGGCCTACACTGACACAGCTGAAGTGCAGAGGAGGGGAGGGGGGTGCATAGCGGGGACAGATCTCTGTTGGGTGATATTTATAACGGTCTGAAAAGGATTACGTCATTGCTTGGCAGTAACTGGGAGCATGTGGAGAGAGAGAAGACAAGACTGCCACCTGGTGGCTGTAAGGTCAATTCAATTTTAAATTAGGAGATGCTCCGTGAGATCAGTAACACAGACCAGCAATGCTAGTCCAGCATGCCACCATTCTCAACATTATTATAATTGGTTAATGACGCCTATTTTGAATGCAACGACAGAAAACCTATACAACATGATCATCGCCAGTGGGGAGGATATGCAGTTTCAAGTACCACTGTGCCAGGCAGTGCCTGTACCACTGTCCACTGGCACATCACACAGCAGAGAAATTCAAGGTCTCCTGAATCCACACAGAATATTCTGACAGGGGTGATAACCGTCTAATAGTTCAGGGAAAGAGAGTGATGCTCTTCGCCGGGCCAGCGCACCAGCGGCCCAGTTGCCACCTTCCCCGCACACCTCACTGTCAGGTGTTTGAGGGCAAACACCACTCCAGCAATTCGTACTGAGTACAGTACGGTCAGGCAAGTGTCTGCATGCGCTGTCACTCACAAGGTCATCACAGAGCCACACAGACCTTTCTTCCCTAAGGCTATCACAGCCATGAACCAAACTGCCAGGTCTTCAACTTTTTTTTATCACAACAGGGCACACATGCTTTTCATTATTTGTTATTAATCCAACTTTTGTGTCAAACCTTCCAGCGACAACATTTCACGGCACATACTTGGTACTACCCATGTTTCCAGATGTGTTTACACAGTTCCACCAAATAGATATAAGAGACTCTACAGATCCAATTCACCGCCAAACCAACATTTATATATTGCTCATTTTATATTCAATAAAAATATTGTAATCAATGTGTGAGTTGACCGACTGAAATATTTTTGAATCTTTTTATTAATCAATTTCTCAAAAGTCTCTGTTTTAATTACCTAAAACATAATTTGCATGTGGATGAGAGAGGCAAAAAACATGTGTTGTGGAAAATGTCCATGCTTGTTGAGCAGCGGGTTTAAGTAAAACATCACAGGTTTCACATTCTTAGATTACTCAATGGTTTTGGATGGCAGCTGGGTAGCTCAGTCAGCGTTTAGAAAGCGACGGTCCAATAACTAAAAGGTCACAGGCTTAATCCTTGTGACAGGCATTGTGACCTTCAACAACTGTGCTCTGTCAAGGGAGTCCTTAAGGAAGCCAAAAGACTATAAAGGGAAAAGCTACGAGAGCACAACAGTAGAGATGAGATAGAGTAGGCTCTTATATATTGTATTGCTTTTCTATTTTGAGGGGCTCCTAAATGTCCAGCTTTTGGTGTATGTAACCCAATTTTTGTCCCAACGCAAACATTACATGCCATTGACAATGAACGGACAATTTTGAGTGTTTGTGTGAACACAAACATTGCGTAACACAAACATTGATGACGAAGGGGAGGACTCAAATTGTTGGCCGGAATGAGATGAGGTACGATGATGATGATCCCTTACTTCACACAGGTGTGATTTTTTGTAGATCAAACCAGTGGGACTACATCACAATATATGCACACTTACTCAAGTATGCCATTTCATCGGAACTTAAAGCATTACACGCTTCCTTCCTGCCTCTATGTATCACTCTGGGTAAAGCGTTTAGGAGAACCCAGAGGGAACATGTTTGGTCATAACTGTCATTATTAGAGACACTATTGCCACCACCATGGTAGAGCCAGTCATTAGTCAGGGATTAGGGCCTCATGTTTGAAGTTGTCTTTGAGAAGCTTTCTATACATCCCAGAGGGAGTGATCTGGCCTCCCTCCCTCGTCAGTTGATGACTCGACATGCAGTCTCTCTCTCTCTCTCTCTCTCATGTTTCCTCACACAACATTGATTTGTGCTTGTGTTTAATTTCCAAGCCTCACATGGAGAGTGGAAAATCTCAAAAGAGGCTCTTAGTGGCGTTTTACAAAGCTAATCGAAAAACGTCTTAAAAATAATCTGGCTTCCCCTTCAATGCGATTCTGAGAGGCACTTTGCAATACTAACAGCATGGAGTCTGGTTCTCTACTACTTAATTAATGTTTGGTTCCTCTGACAGTATATATACGCAGTCAAACCTCAGAGAACAAGGTGGCTCTTATAATTGATTGATTTGGAGATACAATCTTTTCAGAGGCTTATATGCTATGTTAGTGAGTAGTACATCTGCTTGATAAAGACACCATGAGGGAAATCTACTGTATCATTAGTTGCTGAATGGAATGGTGGCTATGGCCTTCGGTGATGAAAACACACTTGCTGAGCCAGAGTCAGTGCCTTGCTAAAGGGCACATTAACAGAATTACTGCTTAGGGCTGGTGGAGCATCCTTTCCTAGGTGGTTCAGAAGCCACTCTATCCATCACATGGACCACCAGGCCAGTTTGGGAGTTTTATCCCATTTATAATATACGGTAAGCAAACAGTAAGTAAGAACTTGCATTTAGCAGTCGTATGAGGACACTGAATCAGGGAGCTGCAGGTCTATAACAGTTTATATAATAAATGTACGATATACTGCATTGAGCCTGTCACATTTGAACATAAAAGTGAAACTGACTGCTGAAAACACAAGAGTGGGGTTTCATGTGATTTTCAGAATTTTTACATTTTTCAAGGCATTCGCCTGGTTGAGAGATCCCGACAGCGGCAGTGGTGGCGGTGATGTAAAATATGTCATCTCAGGCCGCCTCTCCACTCGGCACTTGCTCATTCTATGAGCTATGAGAAAATGTAGCAGAACTAATAACTCTAAATATTAGTTCAATCATTCACAGCAGCTAACTCCCAGCTCCGCTGGCTTTCAATACTCGAGTGGCGGAGAGCTATTTCATCCTCGCTGTATGATTTCACGGCTACGTCGCAAAAAAATGCAAGCTTATCATCTCATTTCACTTGCTAATGCATTCTCCCCCTTTTTCCTTTCCTGCTTTGTTCTCAGGGAGGAAAAGTGTTTAGTGTGTCCTGGTAATGATTACAGAGTTTAACAGCAATGCCAAAAGCAGAGAAAGAGGGGGGGGGGGGGGTCATGGGTATGCCTTATGAGGCCATGTGTAAATTGAATTAGGTTTTCCATGCTGGTTGGTGTTCTCTGCCCTGTTTTCCTCAGCCTCAGACCTCCAAATAGAGATGAAAGCTTTACAATGTGTGTTTGCACGGTGAGCAAAGCCACAAGTCAAATCAACAGTTCAAACTGTATTCCTTTTTTTCCTCTCTGTAGTCTATATTGTAGGAGTGCATAGAATTATAACGATCTTTATTATAAAGATGCGCGCGCGCGCGCGCGCACGCACGCGCGCGCACGCACGCGCACGCACACACACACACACACACACACACACACACACACACACACACACACACACACACACACACACACACACACACACACACACACACACACACACACACACACACACACACACACACACACACACACACACACACACACACACACACACACACAATACTGTATATTGCTGTTACTGTAAAAAGGCACATATTTGTCTTCGTTTACTTTTGGTTTGAGATTGCCATTGAAACTTTGGAAAAAATAAAGTCAGACAAAGCCCTATGTAACAGCACAAATTGAGGGAACGCTCAAATTGTTATTCAGGTCAAGTGTAGTACCATGCTATTGGATGAGCACATTTTAGCCCTGAGGCAACAGACTGAAATTCTAATTCCAAACACATTGCCATTATTTGCTGACCTTGAGGAGTCTTGCTTGTGCAAATTGAAATTAAACAGCAACGAGGGAGACAATTATTTTGTAGTTTAATTCCCCCCCGAAGAAGTATACAGACCATGCTGTGTGTGGTTGAATATTGCTTTCCATCATAACTAAGATAATGAACATTAGCTGGGTGCTTATAAATGAAGTATAGAAAAGAAAGACATTAAAGCGGCATCCATCAGATTGACAGATAAATGCACTCTGCGAGTGTAGTGGAATGCCTAATGAGTGCCAGGAGGTCATCAGAACATGTTTCAGAAAATGTTTTGTAGGCTATATACTGTACGACTTATGTCCCTGAAATAGAGGGGCTATGTCATGTGTGTGTGTGTGTGTGTGTGTGTGTGTGTGTGTTGGGCAGTGTCTCCAGAGCTACTATAGCTATTAAGACTGGATCCACAGGCCCCTGTATACTATGTCACTGAAGTGAAGTCCTGCATTACTCAGCTGCATGCCTGACCCCCCCCCCCCCCCCCCCCCCCCCCCCCCCCCCCCCCCCCCCCACACACACACACACACACACACACACACACACACACACACACACCCCCACCCCTGGAAATATCAGTGTGCTAAACCCCCACCAATGGATTCCAATGTGCCGGACCCATCCGTGTCAAACGCCATTACTTTTAATCCTATCTGCGCTGAAATTGCTCTTGAAAGGTAACTGGATCTATAACTGTCTGATCCCCATCCCATCTCTACCCAGACCAGCTCCCACCCTTGGGGGCTCTGGCAATACTAAATCTCTTTGTGTGCTGACGCTTGGCCTCCTAAAGGTTTATAAGCAGGCAGCAGAGCGGGCTGGGTGAAGGAGTGAATGTCGTGTGCCACACTTTAGAGTTAGTGCACTTATGTTAGCTCAGTTAAAGGAGAATTCCATACTAAAAGGCTTTCTTACCTTTCTTTGTAGTTGTTACGTCCCCACCAAAGAGGTCCAGGTGTTATTTTGTGCAAAAGCTCCTTATTGGCTATTTCCCCTACCATAAGCCCTAAATTAATTGCATTGCATTTAATGGGAATTGAATGGGGCTATGGGGTGTTGTGCTAATTCGCTTATTTCCATTGCTCAAAATTATTACATTTTTGTATATATCCTCTCTTCATAATGTAAATAATATCCCAAGCGGCACACTTTACTACTTATTTTGATGGAAATAAGCGAATTAGCACAACACCCCATAGCCCCATTCAATCCAATGCAATTCATTTAGGGCTTATGGTAGGGGAAATAACCAATAAGGAGTTTTTGCACAAAAAAACACCTGGACCACTTTGGTGGGGATGTAACGACTACAAAGAAAGTTAAGAAAGGTAAAAAAAAGTATTCTAGCATGGAATTCTCCTTTAATGGAGCCACTTTGCGGGCTGAGATGAGATTGTTTTAGTTTTTCGGAATGCCAAAAGAATACAGAATACACCATACCCTGTAAATTAAATCCTAGTGTTAATTTAACTCTTAAAGTGTATACTTTGGGCCAATACTGTACACTACTGGAGCCTCTTATGGGATCAAACGGAATAGACAATCTCTTATGGGGTTCCATGGCACAGTTGTTTTGGGTGTCCTTGACATGATAATTATTTACTTATCTAAACAAAAGTTTAGAAGCATACAATATATCAAAACGGAACGGAACAGAACAGCTTGTTGTGCAACTTTATCCTGTAAAAGAACTTTGGGCTTCAGGGTACCGTACATACCTCCTATCACATTCTGTGCTCATAAAGTGGAGACCTAGTACCTCCTGACCTATCACATTCTGTGCTCATAAAGTGGAGACCTAGTACCTCCTGACCTATCACATTCTGTGTTCATGAAGTGAAGACCTATCTCATTCTGGAGACTTTCAGTCATCCTGTAGCCTAGCAGGTCTGAGCTTGGGAGAAAGTATTTATTTACAGACACGTTTGTCTGTGTTTAGTCATTGTGCAGTCGCCACAAACTGCTATCTGGCCTCATTCTACTGTATGTCTGAACCACTTCCTGCCTGAGACACTTAAGCGGATGCTGGGAGCTACACTCCACTTCCCCTTTCTGTGAGGAATGTGGTTTTCCGGTGGCTGTCATGTGTGCACGTATAGCACTTAACAGATTTGCACCCGCAATCGAGTACAGATGCATTCATACCAATAGTAAACAAATAAAAGATTAACAGATGAAGTTATAAATGAGCTAATGGATTTGTTAAGTTACAAATGTTGTTTACTGAGAATGCATAAAGTGTGATTGTAAACAGTAAAATCTTTATAGTATCTATTTACTTTCTAGCACTTTCTTTACACTATATTTACGTGAACATTTATTTACCATGATTGTTAGGGCCCAATGACCATACTTACTTGCACTTTACTCTAGAGCATTTGCTAAATGCCTAAAACCAACAAATGTGAAGTTTGTGGCAGAGAGACTTTATTCAAAGTGTACACCTTAAGTACTATTTAATGACTCACAGTCACAACAAGATGACCATACCGTTGACATCATAAAACATGAATGTATTTCCTAAGAAGATAAAGCAATTTGTAATGTCTGTGTCCACTTGACTTCTGCCTACCATTCCAAACAACATGCAACTGTCTGCATTGTATGGCTGACTTCACCATCCAACCAGACACGAGTAACCATGTTTGTGTTTCACCCTCTCGCTGCGGTTGCAGTGATTGCATTAAAGTGCTGGTGAATGGAACATCGGCCGGCGCAAGCCAACCTATGCCTCTCTTTCCACCTCCCTGATGTCATATAAAGTCCTCTCAGACAGCACAGATGCTGCTCAATGGGTGGGTTCAGGCTGCCAGGAAGTCATCATTGACTGGGCATCACAACATGGGTTGAGTCTGTTCCCTTTACGCTGTGTGTACTGTGCATGTGTGCAGACTGCACAAGCTTATTCAGACACACAGTGTGTGTGTGTGTGTGTACACACATTGTACATGATAGCTATAATTATGTGGGCCAAATGTCCCCACAAGTATACCGGTAGTAGAATTTGAGACATAGAAAGGGATGTCGCGATCCGATCACGTGATCGGAAATCGGGGGCCAATCATGTCATTTTCAAATGATCGGAATCGGATCGGGAGCAAAGAACTTGATCGGGACATCCCTATTATCAACATTATATCCATATCATGATATTAGACTGGATATTGTCTGTGATTTTGGATATTGTATTGTACTATTGCGTGATGTGGCATAAGAGTTTTTATAAAAATATAAATATCGGATAGGGATAAATCAGTATCAGCAGATACTGAAAATCTAATTATTGGAATCAGACGGGAGCAAAAAAACGTGATCGTGACATCCCTAGAACTTAGCACCATTTTCCTGGTCCTCGCAAGAGGTTGTTTTATGGTAAAATAAAGGAATGTGGTACTCGCAAAAGGTTGTTTTATGGTAAAATAAAGAAATTGAGTATACCTGATGAAACGTGTGTTTTTTCTGCTTTTGGTAATACATATTTTTTGGGAGCATTTAAAACAGACTGCAGACTCCTTTTCAAAATAAATAAATAGACTAAGATACAATTTAGGTTGGGGTTATGATTAGGATTAGGCATTTAGAGGTTAGGTTTAGGGGTTGGGGTGAGAGCAACGCTTTGATTTATACTTACTGTAGTTGCATGTCGGTGGCACACATCAGAAATAGTGGATCAACAAGCTCAAAACGCACCACGATACAATGCGTTGTGAGCTTGTAGATCAGCATTTCTTCACAAAAAAAGAAGTACCCCCAAAAGTTTAAATTGCATTCATAAAATCGCCGTCCTAAAATGTTGACTTCCTCACAAGTATAGTTATACAAACGTACTGTGCGAGTGTGTGTGTGTGTGTGTGTGTGTGTGTGTGTGTGTGCGTGCGTGTGTGCGTGTGTGCGTGTGTGCGCGTGTGCGCGTGTGTGTTAGGCAGGGGTAACATAAGCCATTGGATATGTGGGCAGACACACCACATTCAATGGCCACAACTACACACACACACACACACACACACACACACACACACACACACACACACACACACACACACACACACACACAGGAATCATAGTAACGATTACTGAAGTCCTAATTTGGGACATGAAGGCTAAGTTTCTCCCTAGCTGGTCTGAAGAGCAGATGGCCCTTCTAAAGCTCTGAGGTTTCCATATTGGACTCTGGTTTTGGAAACAAGCGGGCTTCACTGGTAAGGCTGTATAAGACCAGACAGGAAAGTATGTGCACACAAGGGAATTTCCACTGTCCCAATACATTAAAGGCCCTTTTGCAGCATGTTGGTGACTTGGTGCTAGGTATAGGCAGTTTGCTATTCAACACTTCACCACATCAACCAATTGCCAATGCCAACTCAACTGAGTACTAGCATCACGACACATTGTGACTCAGCTTGTAAAGAACTAAATATATTAGGTAGGTACATTCATTTAGGCTGGTAGACTTTTTCAAAGTCTTGTCAAAGTCCAGAGTCCCTCTGTGATACAAAAACCTGGCTTGTCCATAGACAAGGAGTTGGTTGGGGCCAAATATAGGCACCAATCAATGGTTTCAGGAGTACTTTCCTGATAACCTATTTAAAGTCCTGGAACCCATTTTGATGGTTTAATCCTTGAGCAGAACTACGTGAGAGGGCTGATTGTGATTTGTTTGTGGTTTTCTTAATAAAGAACCTTAAAGTGTATAGTTTGTTATGTCCGATTGTCCATACTACCCAACAAGTATGCACCATTGAAAAGAACATGTAAAGAACAAAACATGGACAGTGACAGTGTTTGGTCACTGTCACAGGCATGTGCATATAATGGGCGTATACTGACGACATCAGAAATCTCCATATATATGGGCATAAATGGACACTATGACTCAGACATATCGGATCGGCAGTGCGAAATAGGTGCGAGGGTCGTGTATAGCAGCCCAAGATGTGAGCTCCGCATAGTGGCCGAAACCTCTAGTTTCCTAGGATAGCAAGCAAATAGCTGATCTATGAGCTAAAAGACTAGGCTATTCAAGAATGTTTTGAAAATATATTAAAATTCATTAAATTCATTCATTAAATAATTTGCCTATGATATGGCCAATAAAACAGGGAAAGCTGAGAGGGAGACTCGTGAGAAAAGGTTCTGGCAGGATTTGATCTGAGTCCAGGAAGGAATGCTTACAGTGATTGTTTGTACATAACTGCCAATGACTAAAACGACCTGAACAGCAGGCTACTGCCAACACTCCAAAACAAGCTGCAACATTTCGTCACTCTCGGGTGGAAAACTCTATGTTATTTTAACCCATTCTGACCTGAGATCAGATTCATACGAGTTTTCCACTGGACACACACTGGTCTGATTAACCCATTCTGACCTGAGATCAGATTCTAAAAATGTCAGTCGTTCTTCGATTTTTCAAAAAATAGCAGACCTACAAGCTCGTATCGCGCCACTCGGTGGCGCGATATGAGCTTGTAGATCTGCTATTTTTCAATAGCTAAAGCATAACATGATGCTAACACCAAAATGGGTGATCTAAGATCTACAAGATATCAATACATCGCAATGTGACACGTTGAGATCTTGTACACCTGCTATTTTCAATACTTTTGTGCAGCACTCACACTTGTATGAAGAAGTAGGTCATTAATTTACAAAAAAAAAAGTTGGAGAATATGGAGATACAAGGTTTCTTCCTGACAGTGCATTAGAGAGCAAACCCCTCACCCACCCCTACTAAATGTACAAATAAAATCCTTACACCTTGTAGTCTAATAAATCAATTGTGAAATAACACCCCAGCCCTTCTGGCAAGTTAAACAAACAACCATTCAAATGTAACACTAGGATAGATGAGAGAGTGAGAGAGAGGGAAAGAGTGCACCGCTTCAACAACAAATCACATTTAAACCATAATTCATTCAGATTGTGGTGTCAAATGTATTCAAATTCGACATTGGATATTCTTGCGGTTGCCAGCCTTCGTACATGATACTGAATAAAACATTTCCCACCGCCGCTTGTCTGGGTGGGCGGTGGAGGTGTGTGTGTGTGTGTGTGTGTGCGTGCGTGCGTGCGTACGTACGTGCGTGCGTATGTGTGTGTTGGTTGATGGTTATGGTGGTATTGCATGAGGTTGAGTAGATACTTCCATAGTAATTTACTCAGGCCTTGGGAATGAAAAGGGAAGGAGAAAAAAAAAACATTCAGCTGCAACCTCTTGTGGTCTCTCATCCGAAAAAACTCATATGGAAGCAAACAAATAGGAAAACAGGAGGGATGATTTGCTTTGGCTCCTCTGTGGTGTTTGTTTTGCAGTGTAGGCTCGTGACATTTTGCACTGTGCTGTTGTATGGTTCAACTTATTTGGTATTTATGTGGTTCAGTGAAACGGCTAGGGACGAGGCTTCTGTTCCCCCAGAGAAAGCCAGCTTCTCGAGCATGACACATCACTAACACATCCAGGGTTTTCCATTTTCTTACCTTAATCTTTTAATATCCAATAACTGTACAGGTGCGCTGGGTCTTAGGCTAAATCGTGCCACTCAAGTGACTACTGGGCAATCACAGCGCTTCTTTTCCCGGACTTACGCTACGCTCGCTTCCGCTATGCTTCGCAAGGAATCTCTGGAAAATTTTGCCCTCTCTCTCGAGAACAGACACCCCAGAGCCGTCTGCCTTTATTATGTCTATGGTGTATCCACTGATTGTTGGATATAATAAAATGCAGATTACGGTAAGAAAAGCGGAAATTTTCCTTTAATGGGGTAGAAATTGTGGTTCTCAAACCATGTATTTCCAAGGATCCCAATAACTCAGACAGTGTACACTCTCTGAGTTACAGACATAAAGTGTCCATTTAGACCTAGAACCCCCCCCCCCAGGAACGGTGATATTAGAGCTCACTGGAGTAAGAGCATATGGCTCGAAACGGTAGGGGTTCCACTACTTGCACGGCTCAATGGTCAAAGCAATCACACACCTTAATTGTTCATAGGCTCTGGAGCAAGGCATCAGAGCTCATGATAACATTCCAAGTATTGAATTGTGATGAATTATTTGAGGAAACACTGCTCTCAAGTGTTTATTGAGGGAAGTACAACACATCAAAACCAACACTGCACAAACTGCTTTTCTCAATTTGACAGACTCATGCCATGGCCTAGGGCGCATTAGGAGTTGCCATGGTGGATGCTGGGCAGTCATGGACTCAAGGATCACCACAACATAATCATTTGACCGGTGTTCTTTATACTGTATGTGTAGCTTCCTCTGTAGCACTTGTTTGTTCTCAACGTGAGGTCCAGGGAATATACCAGGGGTCCCCAGTGCCAGTGGTCCCCAGCTAGCCTATAACCAGATGTGTGTCTATATCTCGGACAGGATGTTCAAAAGGAACCAGCGGGGCTGCAGTGGAGGGGGAGTGCGGGGAAGTGGCGTCCCCCCACTTCTAAAAGTAGCACTACAATTTACAATTTACAATTTACAATTTACAATTTAGGCATTTAGCAGACACTCTTAATCCAGAGCGACTTACATTTAAGCAAGAACAAAAGCATGGGAATACATCACATAAAAGCATTTATCATGAAACATGCGTAAGCTAAGAAGGTAACAGTGGAATATCTATATGATGAAACTATACATACACTATACATAATAAACTATACATATTCACTACTATGCTATACATATGTACTATGGCGTGCTATGACTATATACAATACAATTATAGTGCTGTCTACATAACATGCTATAAGTCTGTGTCAAATGCTATCTAAGCCAACAGAAATGCTATCTAAGGGGTTAGGGTAAGTGCTATGGGCCATGATGGAGTCTGAAAAGGTGTGTTTTCAGGCTACGGCGGAAGATTGAGAGTGACACTACAACACTACTACACTGAGAACCGTCAGAGTTAAATTAACACTGAGGTTACCAATTCTACCATACAAATCCTTGTATGTTTAGCGGCTCTGATAAGAATCACATTATAGCGACATTGACAAATGATATAAATGAATAGTAAATAAATGAATTAGTTTGAAGTAAAAACTGTGAAATCCCATGGGGGCCTCGGTCAATCCAGGACCTGATATCATGATGTTGTCCCCGGCTCCCTGCCTGTCCATAATAAAAGTATTATTGGTGCAAAAATTGGACTTTCTAGCTGAAGCTACTTTGCGATCCGTGTTTCTGATTATCAAACATATACTAGCCTACTATAGATAGATAGCAAATGATAATATCAAAAATTACTAGCCTATATTTAAAATATAGATACAGTAGGCTACATGAAAAGTGCTCTAATTAAAATATACACATAAGGTAATAAGATTCTATCTTGCCTCTTGCAGTGTTGACTATTTATTCACTGTGCTAAGTGGGGTCTGTGTAATGGAGAGTGAAGTGTGGAAATCAATATGCTCTCTGCTGGCTATGTGAAAGAGTCAGTGAGTTGTCACTTGTCAGCACATCAAGTAGATATGGCTCTATTGCTCTAATATGATTCTATAACAATTGATACTGAATGAGGGGGAGAGAAGAGCGAACGAGAGAGAGACCATCAGTGTCAGTGAGAGAAAGGAGGGCATAAGACTAGAGTCTAATGAATAAGACTAGAGTCTAATGAATAAGACTTGAGTCTAATGAATGAGTCAAGAAAGCCAGCGAGGTTGAAGAACAGAGAATACAAGAGGGGATAAACTAGCTTACTAGCTCATTAGTCTAGCTCTCCAGCTGCTAGACTTAAGTTCTATATCCAGTGCCAGCAGGGGGCAGTATCATCCTGTCTTCCATCTGCCATTCCAAAGTCTAATACTACAGCAGGGTTCCCCAATTAATTTTCCTCAAGGGCCATATTTTGACTTGCGTACCAGGCTGGAGGCCGAGTCTGCACGCGCGAGGTCGAGGTCTTGCCCTGAAAATGAATTTTCAGGGCAAGACCCCATTTGAAAAGGATGCCCAGTTTGACATGCATATAGGCTACTGACCCCCATTTAATGCCATTTATATCTGGGACCCTTTTTTTAAATTCTTCCATGGGCCACAAGGGGGCGCTCCGTGGGCCGCTAATGGCCGCCTATTGGGGAACCCTGTACTACAGTATGCATATGAATGAACCCTCTCCTCAGTCCTCATGTGTGTTGGCTTCATTCATTTGCTCACACACACACACACACACACACACACACACACACACACAAATTATGTGCTCAATTGATCAGCTGAACCATTTCCGCTCTGTCTTCATTAGTGGCTCATTAACAGACACCTATAAAAGTGGACAGATTGTCTGCTGTCGCTGTGGTCCCTTGAGGAACACAGGAGATCGCTGCCCTTTAACACTGAAGCCCTGCATGGCACTTTACATTTAAATTCTTATATTAGGCTACATTTGTGGTTAGAGATCTGTTTGCTTTTGCTCTGTGTGCATGTGTTCATGGGCTATAGATTAGCCATATCCACTGAATGTGTGTGTTGCATAAATGGCCCATCAGACAATTACTACTGTGCTCAGTATTATTGCAGATTGATCAATCTGTATTTCCAGGTGCACTAATGAAACGTCTGGGACAGTCAATCAATGCACAACATAACACAGGGGCCCTGCAGTGCTCCTCTTATTAACCCATTCTGAACGGGCACCCATTTTGGTGTCAGCATCATGTTATGCTTTAGCTATTGAAAAATAGCAGATCTACAAGCTCATATCGCGCCACCGAGTGGCGCGATACGAGCTTGTAGGTCTGCTATTTTTTTTTAATCGAAGAGCGACTGACATTTTTAGAATCTGATCTCAGGTCAGAATGGGTTCATCAGACCAGTGTGTATGTCCGGCGGAAACCTCGTATGAATCTGATCTCGGGTCAGAATGGGTTAAGGGAGTCAAGGAAAACAGACATAAAGGTACACCTCATCTGGGGCACAACTCGCAGCGTCCAGAAAACCAGAAATGCTTTGCCCATGCTGACAAGTTTCAGCGTGGGTGGAGCTTCATTTCCATCCACCAGCTGTTTAAAAACCAGGAAGTGACTCCTGCTCTAAGCTGCGTCTTGCATCTTCGTGACGCGACTGTCTGGATGCAGCTTATCTCGGGCACCCTAGACAAGTCCTGAAAAGGACGCACTGTGTCATTGGCCAGTAGTCACTTTGAGTGGCACTGTGGCAGCGTGCCTCCCCAAGTATGGCAGCCATGATACAGGTCGCTCCAATGAACTGCAGCGATGAATAACCCATTCTGACCTGAGATCAGATTCATACGAGGTTTTCCGCCGGACACACACTGGTCTGATGAACCCATTCTGACCTGAGATCAGATTCTAAAAATGTCAGTCGCTCTTCGATTTTTCAAAAATAGCAGACCTACAAGCTCGTATCGCGCCACTCGGTGGCGCGATATGAGCTTGTAGATCTGCTATTTTTAAATAGCTAAAGCACGACATGATGCTGCCCGGTCAGAATGGGATAAGGTGCATACTGTATATGAAGGAGAAGACTCTGCTTCAATTTCTTCTGTATTCAATACTTTTACTTCTACCTCACTTACACCTCAGAGGAAATAATGTAGGCCTACTTTTACTCCACTACAACTTGTGAAAACTTTAGTTAGGCTACTAGTTACTTGTAGAATTAAGATTTTGAGCATCATTACAAAACACGCTAACCACTTCAGCCGTATACATATTTCGGCCATTTGAAAATAGCAGATCGACTATTTTCAAAAGATTTTTTAATACATTTTGACAATTATGAAATGGGACACTGCGCAATGAGTACTTTTGGTATTTTAGGTATATTTTTTGCACTTTAGTACTTTTAGTTAAGGTTCGACTCCCGATCCCCGACAGCCTTTACTGCATGTCACTCCCCCATCTCTCTCCCCATTTCCTGTCAGCCTACTATAAAAAAATATAGGCGAAAGCCGCAAAAAAACCCATTAAAAACAGATTCTTCATCTTGATAATCTAATTGGTTTAAGAAGCATAAAGGAAGGGAATATTCCATTAGTGTCTCTTTGCCAATGAACAAATAGTACCCTCGAACTGGCCCCGTCCAATCACGCCGGTCACCGTGTCCAATTTCCTGTAAACAGACGGGACTGTCAGGAATTGGCAGTGGTAGACGGTAACTAAAGTGCATTTACTTGAGTACTTGAGTACTCAGGTGGAGGTTATGTAACTCGATGGAGAACACCAAATTGATCCATTTTAAAAACAGATTCTTCATCTTGATAATCTAATTGGTTTAAGAAGTATAAAGGAAGGGAATTTTCCATTAGTGTCTCTTTGCCAATGAACAAAAAGTACTCTACCCTCGGTTGTATTCCTAGTAGGCCGTATTGTGAGGTCCCTTTTCGTTCAGTTCCGTTCCCACGGAAGTGGGACTACACAATTTTTTCTCCAAAAGAGATTTATAGGTAGAAAGTCCAAATAAAAAAGTTCTACTCGTGCCCTCCTGCAGTTTTTTTATAATCCGTGATCGAAGACGGGACTATTTCTTACAAGGCGTAATAATATGTGCAAGGGGAGTGGTGTGGTTTTGGTCACGTGGACCAATCGCGTAGCCGCTTTATTTAGGCCGTATTGTGAGGTCCCTTTTCGTTTCAGTTCCGTTCCCACGGAAGGGGGACTACACAATTTTTTCTCCATAAAAGAGATTTATAGGTAGAAAGTCCAAATAAAGAAGTTCTACTCGTGCCACCCTGCAGTTCTTTTGTGGTCAGTGGTCAAAGACGGGACTATTTCTTACAAGG
Organism: Protomyctophum parallelum; assembly: GCF_964188405.1. Lineage (NCBI taxonomy): Eukaryota > Metazoa > Chordata > Actinopteri > Myctophiformes > Myctophidae > Protomyctophum > Protomyctophum parallelum. The sequence goes on along the minus strand of NC_139710.1, from coordinate 7,736,887 downwards.
CGTACTAATATGTGCAAGGGGAGTGGTGTGGTTTTGGTCACGTGGACCAATCGCGTAGCAGCTTTATTCCCTTGAGTATGCGTGACGTCATCGTATGCGGAAGTTTTTGTTGTCCATAGCAACTCACTGACAGTCACTGTTGCGGCGCTGTTTGTTTTCATTCACTCTAAACACCGCGCAAAAAAAATGGGAAAGAGTTGTTGTGCGATTGACTGTACAAACAGATTAAAAAAGAACTCAGAACTATCCTTTTACAGACTGCCGAAATGTAAAGAAAAAAGAAGTAAATGGATCGCTGCACTTCTGGCTACTCCAGACACCACATGGATTTGCCACTTTCACTTTGTGTCAGGTATGTTGCTTTTTTGTAAAACCATACGTTCAATGTAAAAGGGCCTTTTCACACAATGTCCCGTTTTAAACGAACCTAACGGAGATCTCTTCTTGTGGACCAAAAAGTGGATTAACATAGTCCATTCCCCTGAAAGAGATCTGGTCAAGAGTAATCACTCATCAGCATGTTGTTACGTGTTTCTACACACACAGACTTGTCCTTGATGTTAATGTTCTTATTCTGATCAACACACCCAGTTACTGAATGTTAAGTCTCCATGGTTTTCCTCAGAATATCGTATGACACTGATTTATATGACACATTAAGAGTCCACTGACTAGTACAGTGGTTATCAAACTTTTTTTTTGTTTTTTTTTCACATAACTTTTGTTACCATGTTACCATGTAGGCCTACCACTTGTTTTGTTCAAGAATTATTAAGATGTTAAAGAATTGCCACACTGCCTACATCCATTTAAATGCAATGCATAAATGCAAACAGCACAGACTACTTACACAGCCAACAGAAGGTTTTATTGTGATGCATTTGTATGCTGTATTTTCATATATTTTCTTGGCAGGGGGGGGGGGGTGGATGTACAAATGACAGATGCTGTGACACACTTGCGGTACTTGTAAATAAATAAATGTTTCATACAATTATGTTGTAATCATTCTGACCTCTAGTACTTTAATTTTTAGTCTTGTGCATTTTTTGCATTATTCCAATTTAGGGGGCGTGGTAACATTTGGATAGATTTTCTGCCATTTTGGTCCAAGGTGCCCTGATTTTCTTGTCTACCTTTCATTACACAGTAGGTTGAGACATTTTCTATGTATGAAACATAAGCTTTTGGCACAATTTACTGTGTAGGTTTCATTGTACTGTGTGGAAAACACTTAAGTTGAAGCATATTATTTAACAAATATGCTACATTTCATGATCTAAATTCACATATGAGTAAACTAAAGGCATCAATACTTGTTTCAGATGTTAAGTATATGCATTTGACATTTGAGAAAGATTTTGTGTTGCCAAAAACACATTTTACAAGCAAAAACAGCAGCACAAGATTTTCGTTTTTTGGTTATACACCGTTTATACATGTCTGGCTTGTGACAAAATACTGCAGGATATTATGAGTAGAACTTTTAACCCAAAGTCCAGAAGGGTATTATCTATGAAAAAATGCATTGAATGAGTAGTTCCCATGACATGGGAACGAAACTCATTTTCTAAGCACTTTTTCATGGGTCCCAACACGGTCTATAGGGCCTGCAGTTTGATGACTAGTTTACAGGGGCGGATGGAGTTGAACACAGAGCTAAAGTCAACAAACAACACCCTGACATAGATGTTAGGGTTCCTCTCTAGATTCTCCAGGTGAGAGAGAGCCTTATGTAGCACTAATGTGACAGCATCGTCCGTTGATCTGTTAGCCTGTTAGGCTGTTGGTCATGGGGGGGGGGGGCATACAGGTTTTGATGTTGGCCAGCACCAGTCTCTCAAAGCATTTCATAATCACCGACGTGAGAGCGACCGGCCTGTAGTCGTTCATGCAGGTGATGGCTGAGGCTTTGGGGACAGGAATGATGGTAGTGGCTTTTAGACAGGTCGGAACAGTCCCTTGCTTGAGTGACAGGTTGAAGATGTCTGCACAGACTGCGGCAAGCTGGCCAGCACACGCCTTCAGTGCTCGGCCTGGAACACCGTCGGGTCCAGCTGCCTTGTTGCTGTTGATGTTCTGGAGGACCTGTTTGACCTGATATGGCTGAAAACTCAGTTGGTATACCCACCCTGTGTCTGTGATGTTAATGTCTGGACCTGCGTTGCTGCTATTCTCAAACCTGGCAAAGAAAGCATTGAGCTGGTCTGGGAGGGTGGGGTCCGTCAGGGGTGGGGTACCGGGGGTCTGTTTGTAGTCTGTGAGATTTCTGATGCCTTGCCACATGGTGCGGGAGTTGTTGTCTCTGAAGTTGTCCTCAATACACTATTTGTATTGTTGCTTTGCATTTTTAATGCCTCTTTTCAGGGCTGCTCTGGCTCAGCTATAAGCCTCCCTGTCCCCTGATCTAAATGCACCTGGGACGTATCCTCAGTGATGTATCCCAAGGTCATCAGGGTTTTGGGTCTGTCGAACATCATACCCCTCGCTCAGGCAACCCAGGCAGGGTGATCAAGTCTCGACTTATGTCCCAGTAGCTACCCTCGATCAGTCCCATTAGGGAAAGACCAAGGCCACACAATCCGTTGGAACTACTCCAGAACTACTCTGCCAGGGCTGGGAGGTACGCTTCTGGCGCATGGAAGGACTAGGCTCTGTGGGTTGACTCCTGTCCAGGCCCCGCCTACGTCTCACCAGGTCCACTCCTGCTCTCACCAAGCCCAGGACCTGTGCGTTGCACCAGAGTCCCAGCACCAGGCACTTCATTCAGGAGTGGTGGATTCCTAAGCCGCAATGTAACATGTAAGTGATTGCGGCAACCAAAATTGTGACTTTTCTAGTTAAGATATGTCTCTACACATCACACACCATTGGGATATAGGTATAACTATTATGCAGGCATGTTTGACTGACTGCAGGTCAGTGAAAAGAGTATAACCCTACCCCAGCGGTAATACTGGCTGGTCTCGCTGCCCTGTTTCATCGATAAGGTGGCATTGTTGCCGGAGGTGCTAAAGGTCCCTGACAGCCACCACTACCCACTGTTTGGTTCTGCCAACAAAGCGTCACTTAGGGAATGTGCCATATGTTAGCTGATTACAACAGAGATGGACACACACACACACACACACACACACACACACACACACACACACACACACACACACACACACACACACACACACACACACACACACACACACACACACACACACACACACACACACACACACACACACACACACACACACACACACACACACACACACACACACACACACGGCGGAGGAAACCGTGCATGGCACCAACCTGCTCAAATATATTATGAGAAATATATGGGGTTCAGCGTCTTGCTCAAGGACACTTCGACTATATACGCTGGGGAGCCCGGAATCGAACTGGGAACCTTCCTACCTCCTGACCCGTTTCCATAGATGAAGCCAGAAAAAGAGAGCGTATATGACAATATAATAATAATAATCTTTATGTCAAACCCATACTGTAGGTCCAAACAAACAGGCTGGCATTATAAGCCTATGTTCAAGCATTCTCCATCGTCTAAAATGTTAATCTGAATCTGAAAGTATATGAATGTCGAAATTTTCTAAACTGAAAAAAAAAGAGAGATTGCCAGAGTTGAGAAAACAGGATGAGAGAGAGAAGGGGAGACAAAAGTAAATTAGATCAGTGGGAAAGCATGCAAAACTAATTTAGCTTATTCGGCAAATTAAGCAGATGTAAAAAACACATTACAATTTAGGCTCTGCGGTAAGTTTAATTATAAGGTACACTAACTGTGTGTATTTGTGTGTGTGCGTGAAATGTATTCTACCAATCGATCTCTTTCTACAGAATCTATCTATCAAACCTGCATGTTGCATCTTCTGAGAAGACGGGAGTCGCCCTACCATATCATGGAGTACTGAGCCTCCCACTGTCCATCTGACCATCTCTAAACACATAGGAGGCTATGTACACGCACGCACTCACACGGGCGGGCACACGCACGCACGCACGCGTGTACACACACACACACACTTCACTTGGTGTATGTGTGTGTCCCCTCGTTTCAACCACCCGTGGCTGCACACTGAGCTTGTTTCTATTGAGAGACGAGATGAGACGAGACAGAGAGAGAGATGAGAGGGAGAGGGCCCTGGGGTGGAGAGGTGGAATGCGGGTGAAAGAGTAGCAACTACTTAAAAACTACAGAATAACTGAGACCATGTGAAGGAGGTGTGTGACTCCAACTGGCCCTGAAGTGTGATCGCTCGCACACACGTGCACGTGCGCGCGCGCACACACACAAACACACACACACACACACGCACGTGCACACACCACACACACGCACACACACACAAGGTCCAAAAGTTTGCTCCGATGCGGTTTTATCAACATTATTGAAATGAGTTAGTTATATAGACTATTTAACAGCAACATTGGGCTAAAATAGCTACCATTGTACGACACAGGACAGGTATTTACCCAAGGGATAAAGGTTATATATATTATTATCATCTAATAACAGACAGACAGACAGTGTCGGTGCAAGTGCTCTCATTGGCTGCAATACAGGACTTCTCATTTCATACTGTACGATGTCCAGTCGGCGACAGAGCCAAATATCAAACCTGCTAGATATTCAGAAGACGTCGGGGAGACATCGGCGAGCACTTTTATCGGCGCTATATCTTCTCGCAGAGCCTCTCACACACAGCGAGCAAAATCTCGGCGATCAAAGCCTGATCTTGGGTCAGATCGGGAGTTTTGTCGAGGAGCGCCAAAAATGTAACCTGACGCTGCCAGATCCAAGAAGCTTGCTACACAAATTCGTTTCACAGCTTATTGGGATCTGGGATCGCGGAAGCAAATTCGATGACGGGGCTGTTCCTTTTTTTCAAGATACTTGGTAGATGATTGGATGGGACCGTCTGTCTATCACCGTGTGGGCGTGCCAATCATATTGACGTGTCTATATAGCTTCACATCCGGTTTCGCACATATCCCGCCCTTAGCTCACGCTGATTGGTTTGAACCGAGAGCGGTTCGGTGTTAGCTGAACTCCCTGAGAGGTCCCAGATGGTTGTGGTGTTGGGGAACATGGTTACCCAATACCGCCCCCATCTGGCAAAGTCAGGTTACCAAAAATGGTCCACGACAGCATAATCGGAGCAAATATCGTGCAGTGTGTACGAGCCATAAGGATGAATTCAAAATTAATATTAACATCCTAATACTCTCCAATCTTTAGATAGGGAGGGGGGTGAAATTCTGACAGGCAGTATCTGCTGTCAGAATATAACCCCCCAGTCAAAAAACATATGCGTTTTAAATAGACCCTCGTGCTTTCTAATGGCCCCTACACACTGTAGGAGTTTAAAAAATTTCGGTGAGTCATCAGATCGTCTTTTTTTTTTTTTAATCGTCCGTCATTATATCTTTATGGCTATACACATCATTTTGACGTCTCTCTCTCTCTAAGCCAGGCTACACAGGGCCGAAATGTTTGTGATATCGTGTAGCCTACTGTACGTGGGCTGCAGCGAGACAGGACGTTAAATCTTGATAGTCATGAAATAATTCTCCGCGCATGCACACACACACACACACACACACACACACACACACACACACCCCTTTATTGCGATTGCCCTTGCAGTATTGTGTCTGTGGACATATACGCACTTTCCTCCTCTGTGTGACGCATTGCAGTTAGCGTGCCAGCACCGTCTGCGAGTGTCTGTGTGTGATAGCCGGTGACAGAATAATAAAGTCACACCAGCCCGTGTTTGAAGGTGAGCACTGAGAGAGGAACACGTGGCTGGGAAAGGGAGGATACGCACTCTCCCACTTTGAAAAAAAGAGCCGTTAATGCCGGCCCTCTGTTTTATTGATCTGCAGGGACATCAGGAAGGCACACATTAATTAAAGCTGCACATGTGGGATTAATTCAAAGAAAGCGACGAGTCTCCTTCTGTCTTCATCACCAGCTAACGTCTCTCAAGAGAACACTAATTAAAACTGGTTCTTAAAACAAGCGTTTTAAGAACCTGATTGTATTAAGCAGATAAGTAAACAAGAAAAGAAGGGCAACCCAGACTCCCATAGTTCTGCAGATTTGAGCCATGTGGCTCATTGCTCACCTAGACCACATCATCCGCTGAGGCAGCATCCGTTTTTAAAGCTCAAAACAGATGGACGGACGGATGGACGGACGGAGTGCAAAACATACTCTCCCCATGCCTTCGGCCTGGTGGAGACAATAAAAACCAAATGTTTGGATGTTTTCACCACTTTGCATATTGAAAGATTGTCCTTTTCCTGATGTCCTCTTTCAAGGCCGCATTTCAAAAACTGCCCCGGAGGACCGCATTATAACTGGGCTCTTTGTTTCACAATGACATTGAACACAACATAAAATGCTCAGCCACGCAAAGGCCCCTAATAGCCTCCAATGTCTCTTCATTACATTCCAAGGTGTGTTGTTTACAGGTCAACCTGTATGCATTATGTGGGCTGTGTGTATATGTGTGTGTGTGTGTGTGTGTGTGTGTGTGTGTGTGTGTGTGTGTGTGTCTGTGCGCGCGCATGTGCGTGCGTGAGTGAGTGCGTGTTGCCCATTCATTTTCAAAGGTGCTTAATTCCAGCATTTGCTGCAAAGAATTCTGATGCAATTCAGAGACATAACTCCTTCACAGCACTGCCTTGGATGTGATTAGTAATAAACAGTGTTGGAACTAAATTATTTTGAAATGTTACTAAAGGATACTCTCTTGAGTTGCAGCAACTCGTTTTCAAGGGGGTCCTCAAAACACGAAATAAACTACTTTTTGCTGTAACTAGTAAGCTGACTAGTTACCGTTTCCCATTCAGTAAGGCCGTTATATTCAGAGAAGAGGGCTATTAAATTAATAGGGTTGAAAGAACTGTCATATGAAGAAAGGTTAAGACACGACCAACGTTAGTGTATAGGAGGCACAGAGGAAATATGATCGAGGTCTATAAACTTGTTCACTGGATATATGACTTTACAGCCGAGCCTGTTGTCCATTTCTGGGACAGCAGGTATGAGTTGAGAGGTAATTCCCTTAAACTCTTACCACTAAACTGTCATTCTGAAAAGAGGAAGAATTTACTTACACTGTCAGAGGAAGTGGTCCAGGCTCCTTCAGTTAACACTTTTAAGAATAGACTTGACAACTTTTGGACAACAAAATATTTTTTGTATAATTATAGGACTGGCTTGTAAGGTCATAAACTGGTAAATATGGGATTTTTGTAACTGTATTAGGTATATGTATAAGAAAAAGAAAGAGGAAAAAAAGTGTGTGGGTCCATATGAACTTGAGTTTATTTTAAAGTGTAATTTTTGTATTTATTAATTATGTATGTACTTGTGTACATTGTGTTTACATATGAGTCTGGTGTAGAAGATTTTATCCTGCGATCAAGGGCATCATCATTTTAAGGCCTACCCAATAAGCCTTGATGCAGGGTATGAATCCGACAAGTTCAAGTGCTGTTTGGTACATCCATTTTATATTCCAACCCACAGGTGAAACTAAAAACATAGTTTCAGTACTTGTTCTTGGTCCATGATTGGCCAACGGACAACACCGACATACGACCGACATATGCAGCCGATTACAGTACTTGCGCACTCTGCTTGTGCAAGTAATAATGTGCAGAAATACTTTTTCCGAATACCTGGACAGTGAAAATTCTAAAATGTTTTATTGTTCCACCACAGTAAAGTAACTAGTAACTAGAACTGCACTCCGTCGAGTGCATACTTGCTTGTTGCACACTAGTAGGCCATAAATGGCCAACTAGTGCGCAAGCAGAGCGTGCAAGTCCTTTCGACCGCTGTAAACTGTCAAATCTCAGTATCTCTGTGAAGGAACGTTTGAAATGTATACTTTTTAGATGTAACTATTTGCTACCTACCTACTTTATGCATATAAACACCTAGTATTATTAAGTATGATTCAAGTTTCTATCTATATAAGTTTGGGTGAAGAGCTAGTCATATATATACACACCACGTACTCTGGTCCCAGCAGATCAGGCACAACTTGCTATTTTATTTTTACTGATTATGTATATAGTATACGTATGACTAGCTCTAAATGATGACGTAAGAGATATGGTCATTTGTGGTCGTTTGGTCCCAGCAAAGCAGGCATATACTATATAGGCATATACTATATATAGTATATATATAGTATATAGGCATATACTATATACGTATACATATATACTATATAGAGTGTGTAGTTGTAAGTTGATTAGCGGTATACTGTGGTTACTTTGCGCCAAAAACTGTGACAGCTGTCCCGCCATTTGATGTTTATGCAAGAAAACAGCAAATCTGTGCCTGGTTTGCTGGGACCAAACGACCACAAATGACCATATTTCTTACGTCATCATTAAGAGCTAGTCATACATATACACACCACGTACTCTGGTCCCAGCAGATCAGGCACAATTTGCTATTTTATTTTTACTGATTATGTATATAGTATACGTATGACTAGCCCTAAATGATGACGTAAGAAATATGGTCATTTGTGGTCATTTGGTCCCAGCAAAACAGGCACAGATTTGATGTTTTTCTGCATAAACATCGAATGGCGGGACAGCTGTCACGGCGGAAGAGACCGGGCGAAAACATTACTTGCGCGCTCTGCTTGCGCAAGTAATTAGTTACTTCTATAATTTAGTAACTAGTAAAGTAATAAGTTGGGATGTTTAAACACAAACATTGAAGACAAAAGTGAGGACGCAAATTGTGATTGGCTGGAATGAGATGATGTATGATGATAAGAGCGTCCCTCACTTCGCATGGGTGTGATTTTTAACCATGCACCTTACTTAACTTACTATACTGATGACGAACATTAATTTGATTGTTTGTTTCCCTATTTTTTACACCTTTTTTCTTGAAAAAGCAAATGTTGGGAGCTGCACATCACGTGCCCATGCATATATTGACATTTTATTTAATTTAGGATAGTAAGCCCCTTGAGAATGCACCATCTCGTTTTAGAGGGGGTCCTCTAAAACGAAGGAGACAACAGATAAATCGCTGTTGTTGGGCAACATGATAAGTGAATGACATCACATATCCATATATGGAGATCCACAATTACGGAGAGAAGAGTAGGAAAGAGGGAGAGCATCACACTGTAGGGAGAGGGGTGGTAATTAAGTGATGGGGGAGGGAGCGAGCTAATGAGAGTGTTGAGAGAGGGAAGAAAAGGGAAAGGGAAGACCTTTTATCTGCAGTCTGAGCTCGTTTATGTTTTGTCAGGATCAAGGTCATCCTTACGTATAAAGAGTGTGATGAACAAACAATCTGAAGTACTTGCTGTAGTTTTTTGTTCCCCTCTTGCTTTTGACTTTATCAGCAAAGTTCAGTCTTTGCCCTCCATGTATACAGTCTGGGAGTCGTACTCCCTTAGACGTTCCACTTCAGAATCCCAGAAGAAAAACATTTTTTAGCTAATTTGATATAATAATTAGAGCTGGGACTCGATTAAAAAAATAATCTAATTAATCAGAGGCTTTGTGATTAATTAATCTAGATTAATCGCATTTTAATCGCATATCATTATTTGACCCGAGAACAGTGAGAAAGCAATTTTTTCAAATGGATTTTGGTATACTAGTGAATCAATGAATAGTGAATACATAAGTTTAAGCAATAAAACATTGTTTTTGTAGTGATAGGGGTAATAATTCTTTATTGAATAATTGCACACAACTGTGCTGTAATCCACGCTACCATCGGATAGCCTTTTAAATCCTATTTCCAATCCACGGGGACAAGCAAAGTGATCTCAGCGGCTTCCCCCAGTCTGGTGAACTGTCTGCGGTTTCTGGTGGTGTTATTGTCTGAAGAGGACACGGACACTTGGGTCCTGATTCTTCAAAAACGAAATGCGTCAGAGTGTAACGGTGGCGGAAACAGATATCGTATTTATCCGTCCGATCAAGCTACGTTGAGATGACGTGTTATTCAGAGAGTGGTGTGTACCACAGGTGCGCAGGTGTATCGCAGGTGTATGTCATACTGAATGCAGCGGGTGCAAAGTGATCGGAAAAGCACCCGACAACCTCATCTGCATTGATCCACGCCCAATTTCATACCATAAAAGGCTTCAAGCATGACTCAGCAGACAGCAGTTTGTCTGAGATCACAGCCGCGGTCACTGCTATCCAAGCTTGCAACGTTGCGTGCTCCGCTGAAGCAATATAATTATAATTTATTTAATTAAGTTCGGGACCAAGGCGGGTGCTCACTCACACCTTTGCAGAGGTAAAACATATCCGATATTTAAAATATCGGATATGTCAATGCAAAAGTCGTCTTTTCAGAGAGAGCGAGAGAGAGAGAGAGACGAGAGAGGGAGGGGGGCTGCATGGGCCCTCGACACTGTTGCGCGATAAAGAACAGTAGCCCATACATTAATAAATAAATATATTATAGGCCTACCTCGTAGGCCTGGGATCCTCTTGTCTGAAGAAATTATAATCCAGTGAGTTTATCCAGTGAGTTAAAGTTAAACTATTCTGTGTGTGGCATCCATGTGATCAATATCAATATACATTATTATAAATTCTGTCTGTGTGTCCGTCATGTTCACGAGTGGAGGTGAGCTGGTTTAAAACTGATATGACTGGCCGACTTTCAAACACGCTGCATTCATTAGGCTAATATTGGTCTTCTATTTTTTATATAGGGCTAATTAGCCCTATTCATTTTCCAATGTGAATCGGATCGGCAGCGCTGCTGTCTGCCCTCCGCCACACACACACACACACACACACACACACACACACCACACACGTACACACACACACACACACACACACACACACACTGCAGGCATTACTGTCTACACTAAACTATGTTGGATTCGTACAGTGCAGAATGCAGATAAGCCTATGTTCTTATTATAACTGTGAATTTGTTTTTTAACATGCAGCGCGAGTCCGCGAGATCCGATCTACAAGCTCACAACCGTTGCACTTCGAGTAGAAGGCTGCCGATGCCCCAATCGCGCATGGTATAAATATCCTAATAAATAAATAAAAAGGTTTCGGCTTGCGGGGCAGTTTCTGTATATGGGACTCTATAGGCTAACTTGCCTATAATGCATGCATTTAAGCATACAAGTGCACTCGGCTTTTATATATAGGCCTATATATATATCGTTTTTTGTGCTGATTTTTTGTGCTGATCGACCAATATGTTGGGGGCACATGCCTACATATTTTATCTGAGATTTGGGGACTATTTATTGATTCAGCATGAAGACTAAAGCCTTCTGAATAAATCTATATGCAAGTGTATGCTTCCGCAAATTTCTCCGCCACCTAAAGAGGTGGCGGAGGATTTAGCGGAGTTACCGACGAACCAAAGTCAGCGTCAAGTTCACGGCCATTTCCATGAATTCCAAATTAATGTGGGAAATCCACGTAAATGCCTTTCCGCCAGCGTCACGGCAATATATCAGCGGAAACACGTTGAAGAATCAGGCCCTTGGTGCGCAGGTCCGTCTGAAAACTGTGCAGTGACAACGTTCCGCGGTGAAAAAAATAGTGCGATTAAAATGCGTTTTTATTTTTTTAATGCATACATTTTTCTGTAGTTAATTAATCGTAAAAATAAATCACACTTGTGAGTGAGCAGCACTCTTATCATCATACATCACATTCCGTGCTCAGCCAATCTGAGCACATTCCGTGCTCATACAGACACACAGAGCGGTGCATAGGCCACTCAAAAAAGGACAATATATTTTAGGAGAATAATTACTATAATCAAATTGAGGATTTGTTTTTAAAACATTTCATTGCACAATGTTTTCTTTGTTAATTGTTAATTTAATTAATTTCTTGTGCTTATGCGTTATGTATATGCATGTGTTTTTATCCTGTGTTTGTGAGCATATTTTGTGTTTCTGCACAAACACAGACACTGTGTTAGATGTGTGTGTGGTACTGTGTACAGAACTGTTGGTTTCTATCTGTCTATGTCAGCCTGCTCTGCTCTGACACCCGAGGACCTCAGTGGGGACACCTGACCTTGAAAAGCATCTGAAAACTATGCCTGCGATCTCACACCAGCTTCCCATGGTGCACTGCTCACCCATGCATGAGGCCTTGAAGGACACCGGAAAATGTATGTGTGCAAGAGAGAGAGAGAGAGAGAGAGAGAGAGACACAGACACAGGGGGGGATTGGGGACAGGAGGAGGGCAGTGAGGCAGAACAGGAGTTCTCTCAACTCAGCAAACCCACCGAACGTTCCATCTCTCTACCCCTTCCATGCAGCGATCTCACCTTTGCCCCCTAATCACCAACACCACCAGCAGCTGGCCAGCGTTCTCAACGTTACCATGCCCTCCATCACCCCTCACATCCCAGCAGCGGAGAGACTGATCGAGAGAAGGGTGAAAAAGAACGCACAGTTCATGCAAAGCCCAGTGATTTTAATGGTCTGCTGATAGTGAGATAGAAGTTGAAGATGACTACCGCCTTCGCCTTCCCCTCCCTCTCTCTCTCTCGCTTTCTTTTTTCTATCAGTCCCCCGCCCCCTTCCTGCTGGCTTGCAGCTTTGCTGTGATTGAATTCCGACGAGGGAGGATTTACAGTCGCAAGCCCAGCACCAGTACAGAGCTCTATCTTAGAACTACACACCCTCCTCTGTGCCCCCCCTACGCACTGTCAGCCTTTGTCCCCATTTCTTTCATCTCCAGCTTCTTTTCTCAGTCTCTTTTCCTACATCTCTCGTCTTCACTCTCTGCATTTCACTCAATCTCTCTCTGTCTCCCTCCCTCCTTTGTACCTATATCCCAAGGAGGCAAAATGACACGCTGATGCACTCTGGGTAATGGGCAGAAGAGATGGAACAAGCTTTAGCTGTGTGCCCTTGAGATTCCAAATCAAATAGCTCCTTAACCCTTACACAAATTGATTTCTTAACCCCTCTCAGCCTGTAGCTCTTGAACCTGCCATTATGCCACTGAAGGCAGGAACATGTGAGAACAACGTTTTTGTTTTTCTATTCTGCAATAAATAAAAATGGGGAAAGTTGAAGGAAGGGGAAATCAGTGTCTCGTTCCTCTTCAAAAAGAGACTTTTTAGTTTTTTGTTTCCTTAAATAGCTGTCAAGGGAGCCTGCAGCCTCAAAACTATAGCTTTTGCAAACCCGCTGACACATTCACATTTTTGTTTTGTTTTTTAACGATTACATATGGTATGCAGTATGCACCCTTACCAGGTGAGCCCTCTCAAATGTGTCCTTTTCTCTCTTTTATTCAGCACAAAGTAGGCACAAATGGAAGACAGAGACAGCCCAGCAAGCTAAATGACGTCATGATGACGTTATCATGACGTCCTCCGGTGACGTTCCAGGACTAGGCCAGGTCACAGCCCATATGGGGATGATCTTTACGTCATTTCCAGGACGTCTTCACCAGTTGAAATAATATAGCTTATTCTGGGCCAGATCTGACTAGTTATATGACTTAAGTTGATCTGGCCTCGATCAGACTCTCTCCGATTCATCCATGGACGCCCGTCTTAGTGGGTAAAATTTATGTTGGTTGAAATCAGGTGATATTGGGTCAGATGTGACTAGTCTTGGTTTGACTTGATCTGGCCCCAATCGAGACGTCACTAATTCGTCCAGGTCCTGACCGTGCTTGCTGGGAGTGATTAAGTCCTTTTGAGTGTTGATTGAGTGTTTTGATATGTCTTCAAAACCATTCATCAATCAGCAAACACTGAATTTATCACTTTCCCAGTACATACACAATCACAACATTGTGGATCGTGTGTAATATCTTTTGTTACAGGTCACCGTCTCTCCCGCCAAATATTATTTTGGTTTCCCTCCACTCGACAATCAAACACAGCAAGCATCTTGAGGGGGTATAGACAGAGGATAGACAGATAGTTTCCTTCAGTTTGAGGGATGTCAGTGTCAGCCCTCAACGGCACAGAGAAATACAATTCCATTGCTCATTTACTCATGTAACCTAAACCCCCCTCCACCATGTGATGTGGTAGCCTACGCATCCACCCCCCAAACAGGATTTCCCCACCACATCAATAAGTGTAGGTTGATGCAGCAGTGTGGCTGGCTCCTGGGCTGCCCTTCCCATGACAGGGGCTTTATTAGAGCGAAGGGACGAGGAGTCAGAGAGATGGATGCTGGTGGGCTGACAGAGGACAAACCACAAATGGCTTATCACTGCTGCTTCATGGCTCTAGGGGAAAACCATGTAACATGACATTCAGGGTATTTTTTCTTCTTATTTTTTTCTTGACTTGAAAGTTGACACGGTAATTTATATGGCTTAATGAGTTTCACCCCTAAGGCGTGTAATAAGTGTCAAAGCCCTCTTGTTTGATTTAATAACATTTTCTTTCATTCTTTCCTTTAAAAAAATGTTTTCACCCTTTCCAGATACAAGCTTTCCATACGACAACAGTTCTTCCTTCTGAGCATGGTGGGACCTGGTGGGGCTAACTCCAACCTCACACTACAACTCCCAGGTGACCCAACCTACTTACTTCCTGCTCCCTGCTGTTACCGGGGCAAATCAAGGCCCTTGCTGAGAGACACACAAAAACAAGACTGGGATGCTATTTAAAAACTCCTGATCCACATTTGAGGCCTTTTCACGACCTTCCAATGGGAGCTGTGAAATGCAAAGTTCATTGCTGGAGGGGAAAAACTGCTGTACACAAGGGCCCCTCTGCCTTTATTTATCCTGGGTAAGTTGACTGATGCTCTTTTACAGCGATGCCTGGTTTCACAGACCATACAGTTCTACATGTCTACACACCTGGGAGCCGCCCAGTACAACCATATAGTCTTTTACTATTGGCCACAGTGCAGCTCCACTGGAGCAGTTGGGAATCAAGCGTCTTGCCCAAGGACAATTCAAAAGTAAGTAATCTGACAGAAGAGTATTCGTTATTTTATTTACTCTAGACCTCTAGAAATATTACAATATTTGATGTATTACAAACTTACATCCTACACTTAGTTGATCAGATTCCCAAGGGCTCCCCTCCTGTTTTCATTCCACGTGCAATATATGCCAAAAACTGCTGATCTACAGTACAAGCTCGCAATGCATTTGCGATACGTTGTGAGCTTGTATATCGGCTATTTTTTCAGTCAGGCGGTTATCCAGAGGGAGATGGCTGACTAGTGTTTGAGTTAACGCGTTTTGAGTTACATGAACCGCTGCAGAGATCCCTGCTGGCAGCACATGTCTATGATGACACAAACTGAACCTGCTCAATGAACTCAACTCTGCCACTTCAATGGCAAATGAATTGAAGTTGGCAGGTATAGACAGTGGCTACATTCAAACCCAAACACCACGGGAACAGTGAGTGCAGGGGCATGTTTGTTCCAAACTTTAACACAGGTATTTTGGGAGGCTAACTGAGAATTATTTTCTCCCACTTGGTACGCAAACAATGGAGTTTTCAGCATTACTTCCCACTTTTTGACTTGCAGTCACAAAATACAAATAGATAAGGAAAGTATAGTACAAAGTGAGATAAGTATTTAAGATTAAAATTGTTGGTTCATAATTAATATAGGTACTGGTAGGTTATTTCAATTGAGAAATGACAAATGCTACTCATTGTAGTAATAAATACATTATCATATCCATTACACAACTATTACACACTACATAGTCAAGACAAACAGGTCATTCACTACACTTGGCACGTGGCAACATTACCTCAGGAAAATGCCTTTGCCGTGATGAGGCAGAGCCTTCAAAGAGCTTGTGCGATGGTATTACCCAGAGCCATAGAGTAAGACAGTTACGCAAACTCCGTTCACTTCATGGGGCCAGTCCAATGGCATTTTATGCAGCGGTCTGTCTTTACCCTGCTGCAAAGGGTCCATTGTTTTGAATGATTGCCTTGCATTGTGTGATACTACACACCAACAAAGGTAGGGAGCTGCATAGGTCTACTGGACAATGGATCTTTTCCTGTGTAAACACAGGTGTGTACATATGATTTAAGTGTACCAAGCAGTTAGTGAGCATTGACTACCGGTATACTATTGACCACTGTCAGTTCATGCTCTTTGGCATACCTTAATCAAATATTTGCTAACCAGTCTGTGAATTTCTCTTGATCAATAACACTGTCGTAGTTTGTTTTAATTACCACAAACAGTACATTGGTTACCCAGATGCTCTTGGATGATTCCAGAGTTCCACTACTACAGGCTGCTGCGTGGTTTGACCGAGGCTCATATCAGCATAGATGAAACCAAATACACCATCTAGTTATTCTAGTATATTGCAGCTCACTCATGCACAACATCAACATGGGCCAAATGTGCACCATTCTACCTCTGGGCTGAGTGGGCTCGATGATGTGGGTATACTGTAGGGAAGGCTATATGCTATAAACATGTAGTCAGGCAAAGCAAGTGGCTGTGTGGAGTATACTTTAATCATAATTCTTGCCTTTAGTTGTTGTTGTGGTATTTTCTACAGTACATTTGCACTTAGATAGAATGTTTCCTCTGCAGTCTGCACTTACAGATCTTAAAGGTATATTCAGTGATTTCACTCAAAATACCTTAGGTTTCGTTTTTGGCTGGGACCTAAGCCTTTCATCCAATCAGGATAGAGAGCCAAAAACGAAACCTAAGGTTTTTTGACCTCCAGGGGTTAACTGGGGACAGGGAGGAACTCCTTATATGGTCAGCACACTCTATAGTAGAGAGGATTATCACAACAAAACAAAAAAACAAGTGATATTTGAATTAAGTGAAATCAGTGAATATACCTTTAACTATTAGGGGCAATGTTTACTGAAAATATTGTGCCTGCATGGCTACCACCAACTTAGCTTATAATAGTTTCTCAAGGCTCTGGTTAAAACATGTTCTTCTTCTAATATAAACAAACATTTCCATTATACCTGGATTGCTGAAATGAATTAAATATAAGCTAAACTAGAAAAAGTGCCCCTCTGGGCACAGGTCTCCACCAGGGTCAGGTTGTGGCCTCCTGGTGGTGCTATAATATAACCTGACGCTGCCAGATGAGGGCGGTATTGGGTAACCATGTTCCCCAACACAGCCTTCATCTGGGATCTCTCAGGGAGTTGAGCTGACAAAAATCCGTTCCGTACCGGACCAATCAGCGTGAGCTAAGGGCGGGATATGTGCGAAACCGGATGTGAAGCTATATAGACACGTCAATATGATTGGTTGTGTTTGCACGCCCACACGGTGATAGACAGACGGTCCCATCCAATCATCTACCAAGTATCTTGAAAAAAAGGAACAGCCCCGTCATCGAATTTGCTTCCGCGATCCCAGATCCCAATAAGCTGTGAAACAAATTTGTGTAGCAAGCTTCTTGGATCTGGCAGCGTCAGGTTAGCTATAATAGGCCAATGTGAAAAGGGTGACATTTCTTCTTATGCCTTGGATGGCATTTTGTTCGAGAAATGTGTTTTGAGAAAATCCACCTGTTGGTGGCGCTATAACAGGCCAATGTGAAAAGGGTGGGATATATTCCTCAGCATAGTAGGAAAGTCGGTGAAAGATTTCACGTAAATTGCACGCTCCGTTCAAGATTTTTATTCAAAACGGGCCAATCCTGCAAACTTTGAAAGCCAATGTTAGCCAATTAGGATTGAATCTGAAATATCGGACAGATCCATCTTGAACACATGACTATAGAGGTAGTGTGTAACGATTTGTGTGATTTTTGGACAGAATCTGGAGGAGTATTATAAAAAAAAAAGTTTTTCACCTCCTGGTGGTGCTATAACAGGCCGTTCTGGAGATTTTAGGGCAGTGGTTCATCGTTGGCATCCAGGGAGTGTGTGTGTGGAGAATTTGGCATTGATCGGGTAACGTTAACAGACGGACGGACACACACACACGGACTCACACACACACGGACGGAGTGCAAAACATACTCTCTCAAGTGATTGGCCAAATGTACGGTATTATGCAGTGTGTGAATTAAAACATTGCATGTAAATATACAATTTATTGCAGTTCAAGCAATCATTTGCAGTGTGTGTGTGTGTGTGTGTGTGTGTGTGTGTGTGTGTGTGTGTGCGTGCGAGAGAGTGAAAACATGAACAAAGAAAATCATTGGGGAGAATTGTGTATTGGAAACAGATGCATAGAAACTCCTCATACACCATGACAGCTATGGCTGGAGCAGGGGTTTTAATGGGGCACTAAATCAGTGTTTCTCTTGGCTAAGCAGGCTAGTGTGTAAAGGTCAAAGCTTGATTACATCAGTTCCTGTTACCAGGAGCAACATTGTTGCAAGCAAAAGTTAGCCATATTTCATTCTGTAGCAGTATAATGTATTTTCTGAGGAGTTGATATAGGCTAGCACAATATATGATGTTTAATTATATGTTATATACTATAACATAAAAAACACACCTGTGTGAAGTGAGGGGCGCTCTTATCATCGTACGTCATCTCATTCCGGCCAATCAGAATTTGCGACCACACCTTCGTCGTTTCTGTTACGCAACGTTTGTTTGTTTGTTTGTGTTTGGACGGTTTCTGAACTGCCCACAGCCCTCCTATGAGACACAAAATTTGTGAGGACCTATTATATGAAGACAGGTTGAAAAGTGGTGAAGTGGGCCTTTAACATAAATCTACGCCTACCAGGAGAAGTCAAATGATGCGTTTTAATTTAATTTATTTGTTATTTTATTAGGGGCCAAACCCGAAGGGGCCCCTATTGTTTTTCTACCATCTTTTCTGCTTACGCCACTTTTTGCAGTTCTGGCAGTTATGTGCTGTCATTTTCCACTATATGGTAGACTCACTAGAGGGTCATGGGACACGATCAAGAAGAGCCTGGACCCTGCTAATGCATGGTTGGCTGCGGGAGTACAGCATTCACAGATAACCCCTTCAGCCAGTCAGCGTAACAAAGAAGGTCATGTCAGTCTCCAATTATTGCTTTTATGGCTTGGCCCCGTTGCTTGGCTACTTGCACGTGTGTACAGAATTCCAACTGTAGGATTGGTTCTTTTCAAGGACAGAAGTGATTCTTTCCTTTTCCAACTGATTTTGCAATTTCATGACTGATCATCACCAGATTGTTGATGTGCTTTGGCTTGATCATAATTATTCATATAAAACAAATGAGGTTTGAGGGCAATTCAAATTTTAACGCTGAATTCAGTTTCCAGTCTTCCCCTGCTGATCCATGTTTGCCTGGACTATGAATTGGCTGCTTTACACTATAATGTCATGTCATGTACTGTATGTCCTAGTGATGACAACATGCAACATAATGTTTAGATTCATTCTCCCAAATCCCCATTGCCCCATGCCCACATGCACAGTTGCACACACACAATGCGAAAACATTGTCATCACATGACCCAGACAGACAGACAGACAGACAGAGGGAGGCAGGGCATGCCTCGTAGGGAGCGCAATTATTTCCCCCCACATTAGCTCCCCAGCATAATGGTAAATGGTGCATTTATATAGCACCTTTATTCATCCATCCTTCATCCCATTGACACCTGAGGTCAGAGGCAACCATGCATGACCCCAACATCAGGAGCAGTTAGCGGTTTAAGTGTCTTGCTCAAGGACACTTCAACATCAAGTCAGAAGGAGCCGGGGATTGAACCAGGAACTTTCCAATACCAAATGTAAGTGTCTGGTCTACGTCCTGAGCCATATGCCAATAAAAACAACCAATTCTTTGCATTTTCGAATCACAAAGAAAAACAATTAAAATAATAGATTAAACTAGAAAAAGTGCCCTTCTGGGCACAGGTCTCCACCAGGATTCTTCCTCAGCCTAGTGGGAATATGCATGCACAGTTTCATCGCAATCGGACACTGCGTTGAGGAGTTGTGGCGATTTGTACAAAGCGGGCTACTCCTGAAAACTGTAGGAGCCAATCGTGGCCAATCAGGATGGAATATGAGAAATCAAACAAACCTGTCTTGATCACATGACTATGGAGATCATGTGTACCGATTTGCGTGAAATTTGGATAAAATAAGAGTAATAATATAAGATAGAAGAAAATAAGATAAAAAGAGTAATAATAGAAAATGTGGAAAAAATTTGAAAAATTCCAGACAAAGGTTTTTCCTTGGCCTCTAGGGAGTTGGCATACAAAGTTATCCACAGATCCGTGCAGTAAGAGGTAAAAACACTTTTCGGCCAGTTATAGCGCCACCTTGAGGCTGAGTTGAAATTGTTCATGTGGCATTTCGTCCTCGGCCTAGTCACTAGAATTGTGCACCCACATTCCCACTAGGCCCTAGTGGGAATGTGGGTGCACAATTTCACGCAATGTGTTCATGATTTGCAGCATTTTGTTTGAAACTGAGCACTCCTGTGAACTTTGGAAGCCAATCTTAACCAATCAGGATGTAGTGTGAGAAATCTGAAAGACCGGTTTCGTTGAATGGCTCTAGAGAGACTGTGTACCAATTTGCGTGATGTTTGGACAAAATCTGTAGGTGTACTGTGCAAAAACTTGTTTTGCACAAGCGGCCTCCTGGTGGCGCTATAACAGGCCGTTCTGGAAAGTTTGGGGCAGAGGTTCATCGTTGGCATCCAGGGAGTGTGTGTGCAAAATTTGGCATCGACCGGGTTAACGGTGGCCGAGATTAGCTGCTCACGGACACACGGACGGACACACACACACACGGACGGACGGAGTGCAAAACATACTCTCCCCCCATGCCTTCGGCCTGGTGGAGACAAATATAGCAAAAATAAACCAAAGAAAGACAAATAAAGAATTGTAAGCATATCTGAAAAGGAGTGAGAAGAAGTAAAACTTGTATCCCAATTCCCACACCTCTGTAATTACATAATTACTCGCCGACTTCTGTGCTTCATACAGTAGGCTAAATACATATCCCTGTGTGTGGTAAATACAGACTGCCTTTCCTACTTATATATCCAGCCTCACATGGTCAGACTCAGCACCAAACAATTTGAATGCTACATTGTATGCTAGCTATACGTATGTATTCAGGGAGTTTGTTTTCTCATCCTGACCAAGTTTGCATTTTTCATATTTCCCATTCCTGTGTCAGGTAGTAGATAGGGAATAGAGGGCACAATGCTGAGAATATCTGCCCTTAAAGACAGTCAGTGGAGTGGAGACAGACTAGCTCTAGGTCTGTTGATTTAGGCAACCCTCATTCAAAGGTAGCTCTAGTATATGAATTAAGCCTAGTAAGTTTGCTGTTTATTAACACCATGCTGAAAACACTGTGCTGTAAAACACTGTAGAACTGACATAAAAAAACAAGACAACAAACAAAACAACAAACAAAACATTAACTTGGACGTTCATACAATTACATTAATAATAATAATACATGACTTTCACAATAAGGCAAACAAACAATACTGACCACTTTGCCTGGGGGGGGGTGTCGACTTGGAACCTTCAGTCTTGAAAAACCTTTTAGTTTTCTCTTCTTTTCTCTATTTTACTTTACTTAGTTTCTTATTTTCTTGTACTTAACTTCACTTTCTTATGCTTTACATTTTATAGTTCACTTTACTTCGTTCACTTTACTTCTCCTAGTTTACTTTACTTCTTCTTGTCTACTTTGCTTTCTTCCTTCCAACTGCTTTCTTCCTTCTAACTGCTTTCTTCCTTCTGCACAGAGCTCTCTCATGTGATCTGCACAGTGCACTCTCCTTCAATGTAATGAGACTTCTGCCCTCTCTCACTCACAACAGGTGTAACCAACAAGCTTAATTAGCAGAAGCACAGATGCAACAAAGACACATAATTGAGAACCCTCAACACATAGAACACACGTAGAGCGCCCCCGAAAGGACAAATACAGAAAAATGAAAACCTTGACATGGCTGCAGTAACAAAGTTTATTGTCTCCACCAGCCGAAGGCATGGGGGAGAGTATGTTTTGCACTCCGTCCGTCCGTGTGTCCGTCCGTGTGTCCGTCCGTCCGTGTGTCCGTGAGCAGCTAATCTCGGCCACCGTTAACCCGGTCGATGCCAAATTTTGCACACACACTCCCTGGATGCCAACCATGAACCTCTGCCCCAAACTTTCCAGAACGGCCTGTTATAGCGCCACCAGGAGGCCGCTTTGTGCAAAACAAGTTTTTGCACAGTACACCTACAGATTTTGTCCAAACATCACGCAAATTGGTACACAGTCTCTCTAGAGCCATTCAACGAAACGGGTCTTTCAGATTTCTCAGACTCCATCCTGATTGGTTAAGATTGGCTTCCAAAGTTCACAGGAGTGCTCAGTTTCAAACAAAATGCTGCAAATCATGAACACATCGCGTGATTTCCGTGAAATTGTGCACCCACATTCCCACTAGGCCGAGGACGAAATGCCACATGAACAATTTCAACTCAGCCTCAAGGTGGCGCTATAACTGGCCCAAAAGTGTTTTTACCTCTAACTGCACGGATCTGTGGATAACTTTGTATGCCAACTCCCTAGAGGCCAAGGAAAAACCTTTGCCTGGAATTTTTCATATCTGCTCTTTATAGCGCCACCAGGAGGCCGACATATGTAAAACACATTTTCTATTATTACTCCTTCACATTTTATCCAAATTTCACGCAAATCGGTACACATGATCTCCATAGTCATGTGATCAAGACAGGTTTGTTTGATTTCTCATATTCCATCCTGATTGGCCACGATTGGCTCCTACAGTTTTCAGGAGTAGCAAATGGCCACAACTCCTCAACGCAGCGTCCGATTGCGATGAAACTGTGCAAGCATATTCCCACTAGGCTGAGGAAGAATCCTGGTGGAGACATGTGCCGATTGGCACTTTATCTAGTTGTTTTTCTTTTTTTAATTACCTTTTTTGTGAAACACTATTTTTTTATAAGAAGAAAAACAAAAATACATATTTGCAATCTTTGTTTGTCTATTCTGTAGTACACCTAGCCCTCATCCAAAGGATGATGGTGTTCCCCACCAAATTACCTTGTGTGTAATTACTATAAATGGGCACAATATACCTAAGGGATGCTTAAGTCAAACAGTTAGTGGCCATCTTTCTGCACCCTTGCATCTAAGTAAAGTAATGCAATATATTTTGATGATGGCATTTCACTCATTGTCCAGTATCTCAAACCACATTTAGTGCATAACATATGACATGTGGTGCACAATGTGTGTGGACCATAGACTGAAAAGGTGTGGACAAACGCTAGATATAAAGCCAGTCACAATTCTCAGGTGTCAACTCCCATGTCAACTATATTGTTCTATCTGCGAGTTATCGATCCACCTCACCTGGCAACAACCTGACAGCAACCAAAGTAATTGCCTTCTCCTTGCAGAAAGTGGACCTTGCTGAATTTAAGATGATGTATTGTCTTTTTGCATTGGTGTGGACTATTTGATGTAGTTTCAAATAGAATAGGACAACATGAGGACAACACAGTGACTTTGATGTGAGCATCTAATGGCAACATAACATCTCAAAGACAAGAAGCAAACTTTCTTTTTTCACATGCATATAGTTTATAGCTGAAAATAAATGAAATGATTCATCAGGCCCACTGAACACTAAAAGCTAACAACACAATGTATGTGTGTAGTGTATACAGTGGTGGAGTACAGAATAAAGGTAGAGAGAGAATGTAAAATTCTAAAATGAAGAAGAGGGACTAATGAAGAAAGGAGGGGGTTGCAGTATCTGTCTCAGTGTTGCAGTCTTCAGAAACTAATGGTCCATAAACTATCATAATGTCATCTGATTGCAAATAGAATCAGGGATGATTACATTTATCCCATTTAGTAATACAGTATAATTCTTGTAATCCCTTTTCATGTAAGCATTCAAGATTCAAGATTTATTTATACTTATGAGAAGGTTTTGTTTGATCCATAACATTGTAACAATAATAAACTACATCAAAGAAATAATGAAGGATAGCATCAATAGTTGCGACAGTATCGCAGATTACTATGAAAACCTGCAAAACCTTTTCGTTTTCTTTTCGTCCGTCCGTCAAGCTCCATATATGTCCGTCAGTCTGTCACGCCTCGTGACACACTCCATATATAGTATGGCCGTCTCCATTTTTTATTTTATTATTTTTTATTTTTATTTTTATGATTCAAAATTGTATTGCTTTTTCAATTTAGTCACACAAAAAATTAAGACAACAAATGAAACAAAACTAGACAAGAAAATAATAAATACATTACATTGCCGTCTCCATTTTTGAAGATCACGACACTGACCTCATCAAACCCTGGATAGCCATACATGTAGAAGACTGGATCATCACCTAGATCTGCATATTTGGAGCCGGCCAGCAACTCTTTGACCTCAAACCTCAAACCCTTAGATCTCCATATATGGAGCTGACCTGTTCTGACATTCCATTATGTTGATCCTTCCCAACCTGTCCTTCCTCTTCGATGTCTCCCTTTTGACTGATACCAGTCCATTCAAACTAGACGGGCCTGCATGCCCCAAAGTTATTGGCACAGCCACGCCCGGCAGCCGGCGTATCAGCCTTGAGAATGCCCCTCTCTCCATCCCGCAGTGATCTTTTATTTATTTTAATAAATAATACTTCCTATTAAGAAGCCCTCCCATCAGAGCTACTGCCAAGAAATGCCTTTGTACATTTGGCACAAGTGAGGTACTTAAATAAAGGTAATTTAGGTTTTACTCAGTACAGTACATTAGCAGCATTGTAGCAGTACAGTACATTACACTGCCAGTGCCACCACTACAAAGTGCAATTGATAATGACCTATTTTTTTAATCACAAACAGTGCTAAAGTATAATATCACTATAGTATGTATCTCACCATGAATGAATAAAGAGCTGCCATGCATCACCATTAAACATGAATTACATTTCTATTGATGTAATGAATTTTTATATTCATCATGCTCTTTTTACTGAGATGAATGGATGGCAACTGGAGCAGCTGAACGCAATAGTCTGTCTGCAGAGATGGGCAGTATTTGAAATACATGTATTTGAAATACGTATTTGAAATACTTTTTTGTATTTTGTAATTTGTATTTCGATGGGGATGGAAGATGTATTTTGTATTTAGATACATTTTTTGACCCAGTATTTGTATTTTGTATCAAAATACATTTTCAATGTATTTTGCCCATCTCTGTCTGTCTGT
Source organism: Protomyctophum parallelum (assembly GCF_964188405.1). Lineage (NCBI taxonomy): Eukaryota > Metazoa > Chordata > Actinopteri > Myctophiformes > Myctophidae > Protomyctophum > Protomyctophum parallelum. The sequence continues at coordinate 7,711,675 of NC_139710.1, read as the reverse complement.
CTGTCCTCCTGTCTGTCTGTCTGTCTGTCTGTCTCACCCCCACAGCGCAAGTAAAGAGATTGCATATGGCGTGAAACCCAGTTACAGTGATTCAAAGATCCTTTGAATGAACATAATTTCACCTGACAATGCAAATATGACAATAACATATTTTTTACTTTGTTTTTATTGAAGGTTTACAAGCATATGATAAATAAAACAAAACAAAGAACGACTTTGTAGACACACAATAAAACACAGAAAATAAAATACAAAATAAATAAATCATCATATCATCATATCATACTATAATTCAGTCAATGTCTGTCTGTCAGAAACACCACCGTATCTCCTCATTGCCTGCACCAATCATTCCCACTTTTAACACAGGCATTGACCATATGAATATGGAGGTCTTAACGAAGCCCTTTTTTCGATTTGACACAATAATGATTAATAATGAATTTATTAGTGAATTAACCTTGCACCCTCACACACCTCCGCCCCTTAGCGACACCTGCATCACAGGCCGTTCTCACCGTTACCCCACTGGCATGCTTCCTCTAGCTACCGCCGCAACACAACAAAGAGTGCCCTATACAATTTGGCGCCGCTGACTGTGTGTGTGTGTGTGTGTGTGTGTGTGTGTGTTGCATCCTTTGGCCGTCTTCTCCTACTAAACTACATCGTTTGCACACATCTCACCATGCACAACAGCAACAGCTAGCCTGTCCACACATCAACCACCACTTTGCATTCATATTCATGTCATATTTACAGTACTACGGTCTGCAACGGCCAGGAGGCGGTGTGTGTGTGTGTGTGTGTGCGCGCGCGCGCGCGTGTGAGAGGGACGATAAACAGTCAGCAACACGTTAAATTTCTACTTCTACTAAATGAAGAGGCAGCGATGGAGCCATAAGTCCATATCCATAAATTCGGGGACATAAATTGCGCAAAATACTGTTAAACATGACGGCAGCAGCCTGCTGCATCCTCCTGTCTTAATGACTATAGGCCTGTTGCCCTAACATCTGTCATTATGAAAGTCTTTGAGCGACTGGTCTGTAAACACCTGTCCAGCATAGCACTAGACCCCCACCAATTTGCCTACAGAGCAAATAGGAGTGTAGATGATGCAGTATCCCTCTGTCTGCACACTTTTACCCAACACCTAGAATCCAGATCCACCTATGCTCGTGTACTTTTTGTTGACTTCAGCTACGCATTTAATACAATAGTGCCTGGGAAGCTGATCTCAACCCTACAGGAGCTAGGCGTCAGTACACATCTATGTAAATGGATCTTTAATTTTCTATGTAACCGGAAACAGGTGGTCAAAATAGGTGATCTCGTCTCGCTGTCGAGGCTCCTAAACACTGGGCCCCCCCAGGGGTGCGTCCTTTCTCCACTTCTCTACTCATTATACACTCATTTCTGTCAATCTCACTTTAGTACAGTTATGATGTATAAGTTTGCTGATGACACATCCTTAGTAGGTCTTATTACCAACGAGGTTGAAACCGACTACCGCAGAGCAGTAGAGGAGCTGGTGAGATGGTGTGAGAGTTACAACTTGATTCTAAACATCTCTAAAACCAAAGAGATGTTTATAGATTTTAGGAAAAATAAATCGAGTCCCCTCCCCCCCCTCTTCATCAATGGGGAAGAGGTGGAAAGGGTTTCCTCCTTCCGGTTCCTAGGGACCACCATCCATGAATCCTTATCATGGGATCTTAACACCAGTCTCATAATAAGTAAATCACACCAGCGTCTCTATTTCCTGCGGCAGCTTAAGAAGTTCAAAGTCAGCCAAGCAGCCATGACTCACTTCTATTAGGGCCACTGTTACGCACCTTCGTCTATAGGGTGAAGGTAAACAACATAATGTGAGAGGAGACAGGGTTGAAAAAGAACTGAAAAAAGTTGAAAAGCTTTAGCGCCTCCCCTGGTCGAAATTTCCAACTGACTTCAGTTCACTCGACATGCACGCGCACACGCACACTTCCTTGATAAACATGGAAGCGACTGACAAAATACGGGACGTAAAGGCTCAGTTCAAATCTCTAGTTGGATTTTCTGGGCCGATCCTAAATTTGAATTAGTGTAAACCTGCATGGGCCCTACACGTTTTGGATTAATGGTGTGGTAAGGATAAGAAACACTTATTGTGGAAACTTGCGCCGTTTCTGAAACGCGGTGGGAGGGGCCCAGTGTGTGACCTCATCTCGGAGCTACAGAATGAGCGTAGGGAGAGGGCACATATGGGGCTAAGTATATACATATAGATATAGCACTTTAAAAGAAACTGAATGTACTGTAATTTCCTATGCTGCTGGTTTTTGTTTTTGTATTGTACTGTCCTTCTTGTTTGTGTATCTATGGTTGTCTGTATATGTTGAGTATGAACCAAGACAAATTCCTATCACTTGTTGACATGGCAAATAAATTATTGAATCTTGAATCTTGAATCTAGCTGTTGTGTGCTAAGCTAAATTACCATACGTAACCACAACAGTCAACATGGCTTTGACCAGGGTTGCCACATTGACTGAGAGGGAAACAAGCAACCAGGTCTATGAAAATGTTAACAGGCCAGATCAAGTCAGAAAATCCGAAAAAGTCAGAAAATAAATCTAGAATAAGAAACAATATTGCTGACTGTCAAACATCATTGTCCAATGTTGTTTTAGAGCAGTGGTTCTCAAACATTTTCATGTCATGGACCACTAATATTCTATATATATATATATATATATATATATATATATATATATATATATATATATACTATATATATATATACACCGGTATATATACAGTATATACACACACCGTATATCTAGGTGTGCCCTGAGATTTTTAGGCTATGAAAAGTGTGCCCTGGGACAAAAAAGGTTGAGAAACACTGCCCTAGCGCATTCTCCAACGCACCTACCCTTTTTCACACCGCCCCCAGGCAGGCATCTGACCACACGGGGAAAACAACTCAGACGCATACTACAGCTATTCCACACCTTCTTAATGTTCGCAGCAACCAGCGCTGGCTCAATAGCTCAGGAACGACACATTCCTAAATCACAAAAAACATCTCATTCTTAACCTGATTAGTTAAAGAACAAACTACAACTTGCTTTGAAGCCCCAAAAGCCAACCTCAGAGTTTAATACCAGTAGCTTATATGGATCTCTAAAACGTTTAATTTATATAGGCCTACATTTATTATTTTTCCCATTGACTTCACTAGGAAAACCAAACACTCCATTTCAGGTACTTTTCCCTCGGAATTCGCTTTTGTTTTTATTTGCACGGTTCACCAGTAGCCATTAGGGTTATCGCTTGGACACCCAGCAACATATCCATCTATCCATCTCTATTAGCCTACTTTTGTGCCGAACCCAACTTCCCAAGACCATCTGTAAACAATTCCCCACACTGAACATAATTTGCTGTTCATATATTCAGAACGGGTAAGGACTAGTATAAATAAAATGACCAAATAAATTATATTCAATTAAAACCTTTACAGGGGGGCACCTTTAACACTATACTCTTAATGCCCAGCGTCATTTGGAACCATTAAATCAATGCACCCAGCGATTTGCATCTTCAGAGGTGGCACGGCGCCATCTTGGATAGTGCTAGATATAATAGCATGTAGCCAAAAGACCCAATGGAGGATCGACAACCAACGGAGGTATGATTACGTCTAACATGACTAGCAACGGGACCTCAATGGGCCGTCAAAAACACAATCTTTAGTTAGAATTGGAATCATTGGCCCAGGCCGTAGCGTAACGGTCTGGGCACCGGACTGGTGATCCAGTCGCAGTGTGCCGCGGGTTCGACTCCCGGACCCGACACGGCCTTTACTGCATGTCATCCCCCCATCTCTCTCCCGTTTCCTGTCAGCCTACTGTCTGTCCCTTCAAAAATCAATAAAAGGCGTAAGCCGCAAAAAAATATCTAAAAAAAAAAAAAAAAGAATTGGAATCATTGATTTAGATTAAGAGTTATTCACGTTTTAAGATTTTTGATCCCATCCATTACATGTTGCTCAATAGACGAGACCCTCCCAGGCTGTAGACTGGTGCGTTGTGTTATGAAACGAGTAATGTTCCGTCTTTTGATTAATCTCCACCCTGGGCGATGGGCGTAATTATTTGATAGGGCAGAGATCTCAGTCTTGGCTTCTCCATATTATTTCACAACTCTCCTCTTTTCCATTTATACATTAACCATTTTCACCATATTTTTTCAAAGAGATCTTCCCTTATTCTTCAGTATTGTCCATGACGGTTCACCATTGCTTATAGTCCGGTATGACAGTCTTGAGCCAGTTCCTTGTGATCGCTATAGTATTGGTCTCCTGGATGTACAGTTTCTTCCATATGACCCAGATATAGTACAAGACAAGAACGGGAATTTTGTATCCTACATGTGTAACCTCGGGTGAGTGTACTATATCCCGGAAAGGCTGTATCTTTGTACAATTCCAGAAAACATGTGTGTGATTGGGGTTCATGTGGTCACACTTTTTCCAACATGGTTGTTGACTTTTAAGTCGTTTACTTTTACTTTTTGAGCGTGATAAAATACAGAATTAGTTTTTTCCATGTGAATTTTTGCGCAACAAATTTACCACAAAGGACACCATGATCAGGCAGATGATGGTGAAGGCTCTCATCATGATGCTTTTGACCCTGTCACCCCTACCTGGACCGGGCACCTTGTCACCTGGACTGGGCCATTTCAGAGCCATCAGACCAGCCAGGTTTTACAAGAGAATCACTGAAGAATAGATCCAAATAAAGATAAAAGGAACACAACAACTTCCATCAATCACTCTACAGAGATACATCCCTGGAAGACTGGAAACCCAGTGAACAGGAAACCATTTGAGTGAGGACGAGGTGTAAATGATGAATACTCTTGAAATGAATGAGAAGATGCAAGGTGAAGACAATCTCAAGTGTACTCAGATTAAGAGTGAATAACTCTAAGGCCGTTGTACCAGCTGCTCTGGTAAACAGAATGTGTGTGTTGATGTGACGTTCCAGGACCACGTTGATTGTGGTACTGTCTCTATCTAAAATGTCCTCTCTGTTGCAGAGGGACGACTTCTTTGATATTTGGTTATTGTCCTGGGCTCTGGCAGTTTGATGACAGTGGAACGGAAGTCTATTGTACTGACAGACAAATGGACAGAAAAGGGACTCAAGACAATGATAGTGGGTAGCACCACTACTAGGTTAAGTAGTGGTGCTGTAGTAGTAGTACAAAGATCTTAATAGTGGTAAGATATACTTGAATAGTGAAAAACCCAAAACATAATATTAATGAAATTGCTAATTAAAACACTCTACAATATAATACTAATTAATACTAATAAGTTACTACATTATGAGTTCCTATACACACCATTTGTTCCCAACCTTTTTATACTGAAGTACCACCTAAGAAAATATTTGTCTCTCCATGTACCACCATAATAAATAACATGTGTTATTTATTTGTTGTTCCATTCCTAAGCCAATAATGCTGCTGCTGTGACAAAACTCAGTCTAACCACTAATCAGCACAACTGATGACATTTATGTGATTAATCCGTTCTCAAATCTTCTACTAGCGGCTATAGATGTGCTGTCATGCCCATGTCAGCACAGCTGGATAGAGTATGCAGCCAATACGACTTCACGTTGCTGCGTTTAGAGTATGGGTTTTATGCCGTTCAGAGTACGGGTTTTATATGAGCAACAATATTATGTAGTTGTTGGTTCTTTTTATTCAAACAAGAGTATACACATTCCCTGATTCCAACCCTGTTACCATGGTAACACACACACACACACACACACACACACACACACACACACACACACACACACACACACACACACACACACACACACACACACACACACACACACACACACACACACACACACACACAGACACACAGAAATCTAACTATTAGACAGTCTCTCTTTGAAACACCTTCAAATAGAATAACTAATGCCGCAGCCCGCAGGATGACGATTTATTGTGTGTGTAAAGGTTGTCTTAAGATAAGGAAAGGAACATATAACTTAGATTTTTGTATTTTTTATTTTGGGGGGACCGGGTAAAGGTGAAGGTATTTTTTTTATGGTGGTCATATATTAATGCAGTATAACATGACATTTGTAGTCAGCCGTAATAGCTCTATAAATTGATGAAAGAGAGAGGGGGGGGGGGGGGACCTCATAGCGAGAGACAGAGGATGAGAGCGCGGAGAGAGAACTGAGAGGTGATGAAAGGCAAGAGAAAGAGAGAAATTGGGAGATTGACAGAAAACATGAGTACCGAGACAGACAAGAGACAGACAAGAAGAGTGTAAAATAAAGAGAGAGTGACAAACGGAGAAAGAATGAGATTCGGAGAGGGTGAGAAATAAAGGGGGGGGGGTAAAAAAAGAGTAGGAGAGTTTTATAGGGTGAAAAGACACAGACAACCAGCCCAGCACATCCAGATCTTCACACATCTCCAATTCAAATGGACTCGATTTCCAATAACTGAAGTCATTACTCTATCAAACACACATTATGAAAGATTTCATGCTTTGAGCATGCCAGCACTGTTTCATGCTGAATTGCTGAATCATGCATAAGGCTCCGCTATAAGGCTTTGAGTGAGGGTACACATTGTCATTGTCATTTGATAGCACCGCCGGTTTCTCCTAGATTGTTGGTAATAGGGTGTTTCTTTCCCCAGTGAGTGTTGTGGTTAAAGGGGAATTACACCAAAAACACTCAAAATGAAACACGACAACCAAATAATTGATTTAGATAAACTTAACTAAACGTCATCATAGTCCCAGGCTTCCAGCCTTCAGTATAAATGGCTAAATCCAATTATACAGCACTTAACTTTGAGATACTTCACGGCCAAGTAAAAATGACAATGAAAGACTCCCTCTTAAAAAGATAAAGATGGGTGGGTGAAAAATACGCTTTTTGTCCCCCTCCCCCCTGCTGTGCTGAGTGGGCACACCAGCAGCTGAATCTGCACTCCGCAGCTTAAGGCCTTTTCTCTCTCTATCTGTAATATTTTAGCACATTAAAGCTATTAGCTTACAACTCCCATCCCCTCCACCCCCTCTAGCTAGCCACACACCCTGATCTACAGTATGAACCCATACTGTAAAAAAGAAGAGGGGTTTTCTTTTGCTGCTGAGCTGAATCTCTCTTGAGAGATTATTACACACAATCACACATCCTGAAATGCACCTGCACCCAGTCTACTTGCACACATCCATGTGCACTTGCATGTTACACACGATACACCTGCACATACTCTGCCGCCCTCCTGCTTCAAATCATCGACTACTTTCCCGGTGCAAAGCAAAAAAAGCAAAGTAACATGCTTAAAATGATTGCTGTCCTGTTGCCCATGCTCCAAGTTTGCAATTGCTTGAGAAGAATGTAAAGGAGCTAAGTAGCATGTTACCACCCAACCAGGATTCTCATTAATCTGCTTACTCGCAAAACAGATGCATGGAATATTGGAATAGCCATAGCCACAATTCTACTACTCTCACCCATCGGGAGAAGAGCGAGGGACTCTTATGTGAGAATGCTGTTTGTAGACTTCAGCCTTCCACACCATAATCCCACCCAGAATTGACACCACAGACCTCCGTCTGTGTAGCCTCTTTGACCCTTAACACAGGAGCCCCCTGCATGGCCAGTTGGCCACACACAGCTCCAACTTGGTGATTTAGTTCCCTGACAACACAACAGTGATAGACCTGGTAATCAACAATGACAAGACGCAGACGACCCATCGGTGAGAGGTCAACAACCTGACACGTGGTGCCAGGAGAGCATCTCAACGTCAACGGGACCAAGGAGCTGATCATGGACAACAAGGAGAGTGAGACTCCATTGCCAACAATGGGTCTGCTGGAGAGCGATTCAGAAGCTTCAAGTTTCTCTTCACATCACCATAGGATGAGCTCACCAGCTATGCAATGAAAGGCACAGCAAATGGCTTAAGAGGTTTGGCATGGGGCCCAAGATCCTACTGGCCTTCGACAGAGGCACCACTGAGAGCACTGGATGCATCACCGCCTGGCATGGGAACTGCAATGACCTCAACTGCAAAGCACTGCAGAGGGTGGTACGGAAATCCCAGACCATCAATGGATGTATACGCTTTCCTCCATCCAATGTGTATGTGACAGTAACAGTAGGATTGTCAAAGACTCCATTCTCTCTAGAGGTGTAGAGATAATGTATTAGGGGCATGTGTCCACAAAAAGTGATTTGACAGTGCCTGATTCTCATGCATATGGTAAAGATGCACTGGTGCGCTCCTCATCACAGCACTAAGCACCATGATTAAGCGCCCTCGACACCCAGCGTTGTCGACACCCAGGAGCGCCGGTCATTTGATCCTCCTGATAGTGTCTGACAACCTCGTAATTCACAACCCGATTTTGAATCGTTACCGTAATCCACAAACCAAGTCCATTTGTATGTTGTTTCAGTTATTTTGTGATAATAACACAGATGACAGGACTATTCAAGCACAGCAACGGTTGGACGGTTTGAACGTTGTGCGAATCAATAAAGGCTGTGTGTGAGTGCTCTGGACATGATATCCAAAGTGCTCCTCTGCTCAACAACACAGACATATTAGCCACTTGTGTATTCATTTGTTTTATTTTAGTACTATTTTTTAATTATTTACTTTAAGATATTTTGGCAATGTCAAGCAATTATACACTATATTAACTGTATAATGGGATGTAACAATAACATTGACACACGCGCACGCACGCACACACACACACACCAGCAAAATAAATGGATCAAATGCCCACTACCAACATGGAGGCTTAGAGGAAATCCAATGGCTTTCTTGGGGCAATTGATTTTGACCCTCTAGAGCCAAAGTCTATCAATCTGTCTATGGCTCCAAGGCTTTTAACAACAGAAAGAGAAACTGACTGTATAGTCTACTGTTGTCTCCTTGACAGCAATGGAAAAAAGGACATTGATTCCAAATTAACCGCTTACCTCTTTAAGAGGTATAAATTGCTTAGTGATTATTGAGGCCTTATACAAGGGTCTGCGAGTATGCCATGCCAGGCGGCTGTGTGGAGTGACAGTGTGGACAGCCGATAAACATTCTGCTCCACATGTTTCAATGTGATAATGGAAAATTGGAATTCTGTGCAACATGTTGTGTTTTCCTCTGCAGTGAATTTCCATTAGCATGAAATTAATATGTGTACGTCGATTGGAGGAAGAGGGAGGGAAAGAAAATGGCTGAGCATTCAAGTTAAACTCATTAGCAAGCCCAGCAGGAACATTTGTTCCACAGCTATCAGGGAATGCTCGGCAGCATTTCATTATGCATTCTCTTCCAACGCTTCCAGTCTGTGTTTGGTTGGATAAAGACCATTTAGCTGCAAGAGACGAGGAGAGAGAGAAGTGGGTGTGAGCAACACAGCTGCCTCTAAGCAACACTTCTAAAATCTCTATACATATAGGCCCTCATTTATCAACCGTGCGTACGCCAAAATATGGGCGCACGCCGAAATTACCGACATTTTCGGCATTTAACATTTCCGGCAAAGCTTGAAATTGAACGTGACAACGTTCAAAACCCACGATGATTTTGGAGCGCATGCGGTGATGCGGCATATGTGATTATGATATTATTTTAAAAAAGGCATAAATGGACTGCACGCCTTTATTTCCAAGTGACAATGACAAGCATACAGCTTGCCTATTTGTAGTAAGTATACTAGCAGGCTATAGGCGTAAGGGGCTTAATCATTCACCATTTAAATAAGTGCTTAGACAGGTTTTGACAGTTCAGATAAAAGCGAGATCATTTTCGGGGGTCGGGAGCCTGAGGACGGGACCGCGGCGTGCGTCGCCAATACATACCAGCACACATGCAAGCAAGCCTTCATCCATATGTTTATGATTCGTTCATCAATGATCAAATCACTACATAAACGTTGATTATGACTGCCTTGACGACATGATAGCCTATCTCTCATGCAGGCATCACTGACACTCACCCACAGGACTTTAATATCACAGCAGTGCGCAGTCTCACGCCTTCGCCGTGCACTGCGCACGAATGGGTAAAATTAATATAGGCCAGCCCAAACGTATTCCATTCATGGTGATGCGATGTCGATGTGTCATGTAGGTGCGTGCGTGCGTGGACATGACAGCAAGGCAAGCGAGGTGAGAGGGAAACAGACAGGGTAGGCCTACAATTTTATTTAATTCATGCAGGTGTTCGTTCTTTATTTGTTTAACAACACACCAGTTAGTTGGGCTTGCAAGTTGCGTGTGCGTGCTGTGCGTGTGTATGAGAGAGGGGGGGTGATGCGGGCAGCAAGGCACGGGAGAAACCTATTTTTTCATGTAACCATGGTTTCAGTAAACGTATTGCCGTTGTTCATGTCGCAAAAACGAGGGCGAGGCTAGATTTAATAGGGCGTGCCAGATAGATTTCAGCCGTGACATTTATTAACGTCAGAACGAAATTAAGGAAGGATCAGCTGTTTGCGATCACTTTATAAATGCCGTGGCGACGTGGGTGTACTACGAAACCTGCACTCGAATCTGTGGCAGATTTTACACTCGATTGATAAATGAGGGCCATACAGTATAGGCACACACACACGCACACGCACACGCACACACACACACACACACACACACACACACACACACACACACACACTTGTCTATTTCCAAAAAAGTGTTTTTTGACTGGGGGGTCATATTTTGACAGCAGGAATTGCCTGTCATAATTTGACCCCCCAGTATTAGGATGTTGATATTCATTCATCAGCCAACACTCCCCACTGACAGGTAGTACCCCCCCCCCCCCACCCCCCCAGAGAGGACGTATAGGGCCTTAGTCCTACTCCTCCTCCCAGCCAACACTCCCCACTGACAGGTAGTTCATCCGTAGGACCCCAAATCAGGCCTTGGAAAGCGTGAGTGTCTATTTCAAACAAAGTGTTTTTTGACTGTGAGCTCAAACCCAGAATTCAACATTCTGGTTTTAAGATGTTGATATTCATTTTGTATTCATCCTTAGGACCCCAAATCACTAATCTGACGCTGCCAGATCCAAGAAGCTTGCTACACAAATTTGTTTCACAGCTTATTGGCATCTGGGATCGCGGAAGCAAATTCGATGACGGGGCTGTTCCTTTTTTTCAAGATACTTGACCGTCTGTCTATCACCGTGTGGGCGTGCAAACACAACCAATCATATTGACGTGTCTATATAGCTTCATAACCGGTTTCGCACATATCCCGCCCTTAGCTCACGCTGATTGGTTCGAACCGGGAGCGGTTCGGTGTTAGCTGAACTCCCTGAGAGGTCCCAGATGGTTGTGGTGTTGGGGAACATGGTTACCCAATACCGCCCCCATCTGGCAAAGTCAGGTTACCAAATCACACCTTAGAAAGCACTAGTGTCTATTTCAAACAAAGTGTTTTTTGCCTGTCATAATTTGACCCATCAGTATTAGGATCAGGATGTTGATATTCATTCATCAGCTAACACTCCCCACTCACAGGTAGTTTCGTGCCATACATAGATTACTGTGTAAAGGTGTATAAAGGTCACCTGGACAGAGGCAACCACCTAACATTCAGCACTTTACAAAAAGTGGCTCCAACTGGGCACTCTCCACTCATCAGTAACCTACTGCCATTTGACCAAGTTATATTTCATAATTTAGTAGGCCTAATTGAATGAGTTGAAAACCCCCACTATCTGAACAAGTTGTCCTAGTTCTTCAGTTGTAGATAAATTGGATGGAATAATAGGGTAGCCTAAAACGTTATAATGATGCGTTAGCCTGAGATTAGGACAGTATGCTACTGTATGGTTCATCTCTGTCTCTCTCTTTTTTCCTCCTGCACTGAATATATCTTTCAGCCTGATTGGGTTTTTATCTCACCAGCAGTAGGCCTACCTAGCCTACAGTATTAATTATGTCTCTCGTGTTATTTTCATCATTGCACAAATACATTAATCTACACTAAATTAAAAGCTTGTCTAGAGTGAAGAATGTAAGACCTGAGTTGCCACTCTGCATCTGAGTGCTGCTCAGAATGCATCTGCATCAAAGTGTAAATGGATCTTGATTTAGTTTGACAAATGTCTTGGCAGACAGGCACTCCGGCACTCCGGCACTCAGGCTTGCAATGCTCACACCTTCCTAGCCCATACCCGTAAATACAATGTCACAGTGAGAATAGCCAAAGTGACGAGGCAAAAACACCCACTTCCTTATTTGTTGTGCTGCAGACGGCGATATTCAAGGAATCGATCAAGGACAAGCAGCCATATTTAGTTTGGTTGGCAGTTCTCAGGGATCAATATTTACCTGTTTATGATGCCATGGAACAGTGTTTCACACGGCATCATCGTTAATGGTTCCTGAGGCCAACGAGTCAAGGACACAGTTGATTAGATTGATCAACTGTGTCAGTGAAATAGATTTTCAATACATGAATTACATGTTGATTATTTTCTGTATCTCTAATCTCCATAGTACAGTGTACTATCATCTGCATGGAGTAAAATAGGCTAGCCACATTGCCACAAAGTGTTCTCATGGGAACCCACTGAGAATGTTTTAGATTAGATGCCGGAGCGGCAGGGGCGGTATTGCAGTCGCTATACCGCACTGTTGTGACGAAAAGAGAGTTGAGCCAGAAGGCAAAGCTCTCTGTCTACCGAGCAATCTTCATTCCTACTCTCACCTATGGTCATGAAGTGTGGGAAATGACCGAAAGAATAAGGTTGCGGATACAAGCGGTCGAAATGAGTTTTCCCTGATGGGTAGCTGGCATCTCCCATAGAGATACCGTAGGGTGAGAAGTTCAGTCACACGAGAGAGACTCGGAGTAGAGTCGCTGCTCCTTCGCTTGGAAAGGAGCCAGCTTAGGTGGTTCGAGTATCTGGTTAGGATGCCTCTCGAGCGTAAAGAATGGCCGTCTAAAAATGGGTTATAAAATAATGGTCTAAAAATGAAAGTTTTTAGCGGCCTAGGCTTAGATTAGACGTTGAAACAACATCTATATATGTAGACGTTTAAAAACTGCTAATCAACGTCTAAGCTAAGCTTAGACCACAAAAAACCTTTCATTTTGAGACCAGTTATAACCCAATTTTAGACCTATTTTTTTGCTCAGTAGGACAGGACAGTCAAAACAAAATGGTGGGTGCACAAAATGCACTGTGTGTACCCATTTCGACTCCGAGCCGGACAGAGTGTTTGCTGTGTCATTCCCTTGCTCCCTGTCTGCCTTTCCTGTTTCAGTGTTTCTGCTGAAATAAAGCAGAAACGCCAGACATCTCTAAGAAAGATGCAAGAATGAGAACTAGAAAATAATGTTCCTGAAGAAACAGTGTGCTCGAGTAGCTCCCTATTCGATGATGATGTATTGACCCACATGATGTCCCTCTGTCTTCCTATTGGTTCCACATGATGTCACAGCCCAGCAGGAAAACAGGCCTGGGAATAAAGATGTACGATAACAATAGTTGGCTCACTACTCATGCCCACAATTACTTAAAATATACAGTATCTATGCAGGATTTTCACACAGAGTAGAGGCCGAAACACAACCCCATGGCGGCCCAGCAAAGCTCAGCAATGCCTGCATTGCCTCTGCCACCGGAAGAAATTCAGAGTGAGTTCCCGCATCGTCAGGTTGCTTTACAACAGCAGCATCAAGAGCATTCTAACGAGCTGCATCAGCAAGTTGTATCACCCTCGACCGGAAGGTCAAGGGTTTTACAGTCATAGGACACCACCCCAAGCACAATCTGTTCATGCCACTTGTGCGGCCATGGCCAGGCAGGCGATACGTTGTAGCCAAAGCAATAACATCAGATTTCCAATGGAAAAAAGGACAAGCTCCAGAATGAATGAAGAATTTACACCTCTTTTCTATGGGAATTTTGCATTCACCTCCATTTGTGGTCTCCGACCTAATAGATGATTATTCAGGCCAGTTTTGAAAGAAACCAGAATTGAGGACTTCCCCAACTTGCATTTTGTCCTCGCCCGAGACCAGGGGTGCTGAAACGTCATTGAACTTAAAAACTAAATATGGATCCCAATAGAAACAGGCTTTAGACCACTGTGCACTGCTTTGGCATTTCATGTTGTACAAAGATTATCAACATAGAAAACCAATCAACCACATCAACCAGATGTGGGCTCACCAATGAGCCATCAGTGGATTCATTCGTCAACACTTAGCCTACTGTCTAATTTATTGTTGTGCTGTTTTCTCTTCTCCTTTCTTTTCCTTTCTGTATTATTATTGACTCCATATAATAAGTTAATCAACACTGTCCTCCTGGGTGGGTAGCAACACGTAATAGGTTCCCTGAGAATGTCAAGTTAATTTGCCTAAAACAGAGACAGGCAGTAGTGTCAAGGTTGTCAGCAATAAAAAGGAGAGGATATTTATATATGCGTGCGTGCGTGCGTGTGTGCGTGCGTGCGTGCGTGTGCATGTAGTGTTGGGGGAGCGGGTGATGGAATTCAATTGCATGAGATGAGTTGCAACACTTAATGCGAGAAGTCAGCTCTGCTGATGAAATGGATTCATTGTGACGGCCGCAGATAATGAGCTTGACTCAATCAGCTAGAGAGTGCTTCCAAATGCCATCTTTGATAGTTACCGTAGCGACAGTATAGGCACACAGACGGTCACGATCAGGGTGCAGAGGCAGATTTAGCTATGTTTCAACCGTTTAATGATAACACCACCAGGGGGCCCAATGACCACCACCCACACACACACACACACACACACACACACACACACACACACACGCAGACACACGTCTGCTATCTGCTTTGTATATAAAACCATATACTTAGTTTAGTGTTGCAGTCCAGGGGTTTCCAAAAGTCCCCCTCATTTTTTCCCTCCACACTAAAATATATAGGCCTATCAGATCAGAGGAGAATGGCCTGAATGTTTTCAGCTGAAGCCGTGAAGCCAATCTCCCATTCTGTGTGTAAGAAGTAGTAATTATTTACTACCACTACTGTTTTTTTAACTATCAGTATCAGAAGGGGGAAACTGATTTAGTAAATTAAATGATTACACAAATCCACACCACACGACTAGCATACTAAAAGAGTGTAGTATGCCCCGAGCAACACCTGCATTAGTGGCACACACCATGAAAATTAAATGTCATCATACCTCACTGTAGATAAGTCTGCATTTGGTAGGATGTTATTAAATATGAACACACCACTGGTCCCTCGCCCATTGCATTACTGCACTTTTACACATTATTTTTTGTTTGGGAGGTGGGGGATCCTAGGGACAAGGCTAAGTAGCAATGTCACAGAAGGAAGAGTTGGAACAAAAACATTTATGCTGGGCGAGTGAGGGAATAATTACCTGTGTGTGGTTTAGAAATGGAAACAGCAGACTAGAAAGGACTGCATCCTCCAGCACCCATTAATCAAACACAATGGAATTAACTTTCAATTGACTTTCTTACCCCTTGGGTATAAAATAGATGCCACGGCTGAAAAATTGAGTAAGCAAGCAATCTTAGGTTAGTCATGCTGGTGGAAAAGGGCAACAACAGAGGGAGCTTATGCTTTCATTTGGGCTTCAAAGAAACCATGTTCCAATCTGAGACTCTAATGGGTGCTTTCATTTGGTGTAGCCACACCTTTTCACATCATACTATAATTAACCGAATGTCTGTCCGTGTGTGTGTGTGTGTGTGTGTCTGTCAGAAACAGTGCCGTAACTCCTTACTGCCTGCACCAATCACACAGGCATTGACCATATGCATATGGAGGGCGTAACGAAGCCCTTTTTTCGATTTGACACATTAATGATTATTAATTTATTTATTAGTCAATTACAAACGCACCCGGGCGCAGTACCCTTCACGGCCACAAGGGGGGGGGGGGCAAATATCTCACAACGGGTAAGGACTAGTTATATTAAAGCACAATTGGGGTATTCCTTTATTGATTGATTGAATACTGTAGACGATGATGTAAACAGCACGGAAGTAACACAGTGTTCACTTGGACTAAAATCATAATACAAAAAAGTACTGCAGACTTGTTTCCATTGTGGTCCTATGTATTCAATTAATCAACAGAGCATAAAATATATTAACACATTAATACATGTCATAAAAACAATACACAGCTATAGTTTCAGAGGAGGGAAAAGGAACAACAGGGGTGGCCGTGGCAGTTTTTGTCCCTGAGCAATCTGGGAACCGAGCTGAATCTGTTTTGAGAGATTATTCCCCTCATAACAATGGGATGTAATATCAATCTCCACTTGTAATTTTCTGACATAGGCCATCCTTTTTCAGAAAGGTAAAATCAGTTACACGCACACTCAGAAATAGATATTAATGTTTACTTCCTCACTTCTTTCTTTCTTATTATAATATTTTGCCAATTCCTCAGCAAGCGGACAGCCACGCCTTCAGCCTGGTGGAGACAATAATTAGTGTGCCCCCCTTAGCAAGCCCACAATAATAATGTGAAAGACGTTCTCTTCTCTTTGCCATCTTTGTTTCTTCTCTGTCACTGTTCATCCCAATCTAATTGTCGTCAAATCCCCCCCCCGCCCTTCTTGCTCTCTCTTAATCAATCTCAGCTTTAATCAGCCATCACCATTGGGACCATAGGGGTATCACGTGTATGTTTGCACGCAAGCGTGTGCGCTGCCGATGGCAGTGAGTAGAGATGAGCAGTGACATAGAAAGAGGTCTCCTATGATCCCCTGAACACGCACACACTTGAATTTTGAATTTCCGTGTTTTCATGTCCTATTAAAGCATGCAGGGAAAAGATTTTCTCCTCTGGTGAAAAGCTGGAATTTGCGCGATGGCAGGCTCTCAGTCAAATCTGGTCACACTTTGTCTGTCCACCCTTCTACTTGTCAGTCTACCTGAAGAGCACTTGCAGATAACCTCTCTGCACCTCTAAGGCCACTATTAGACTTGCAGCCCAAATCCAGCCTATAGGCCTATATTATACAATTATAAATGTTTTAATCAGATTAGTGCAATTTGGTCCATGTTTTCGTTTTTTCCCGCAATGTGAAGGATGACACTTAAGTGGGTGACAGAGGGTAAAGGTTCATTTTATTGAAGAGGCCGTTAGGTGCGCTATGCAAGTGTCATATCGTAAGGGCCACATGTGAATACAGTAGTTTGGAACTTTGTTAAAGTTCCAACAATGTATCTCTGAAAATCTCCTATTCATGTTGCATTATTTGCATTGTTTGCATGTGTTTTTAGTCTTAGTTTTTGGTCTTAGTGGAAACACAATGCAAACAATGCAACATGAATAGGAGATTTTCAGAGTTACAAAGACCAGCGATGCCTGCCTGTACGATGCGTGAGGTGACTGCATGCCAGTAGATTTTGCATATGAAATATTTTGCATGTCAATTTACAATTTAGGCATTTAGCAGACGCTCTTAATCCAGAGCGATTTACATTTAAGCAAGAACAAAAAGCATGGGAATACATCACATAAAAGCATTTATCATGAAACATGCGTAAGCTAAGAAGGTAACAGTGGAATATCTATATAATGAAACTATACATACACTATACATATAAACTATACACATTTACTACTATGCTATACATATGTACTATGGCGTGCTATGACTATATACAATACAATTATAGTGCTGTCTACATAACATGCTATAAGTCTGTGTCAAATGCTATCTAAGCCAACAGAAATGCTATCTAAGGGGTTAGGGTAAGTGCTATGGGCCATGATGGAGTCTGAAAAGGTGGGTTTTCAGACTGCGGCGGAAGATTGGGAGTGATGAAGATTGGGCTCTCGCCACATTGAGGTGCTTACCTGTCAGGCGGTTGCCCAGCGAGACTCCACAATATGGATCGGGCCAATAGGTTCTGCTCAATGATCTGTGGATATAGGATGGTTAGGAGTTGGAGATTCTTAAAAGTAGAGTCTTGGAGGTCGTGTTGGAGTTAGATTTTGAAGAGTCCTGAAAGCAGTATTGTTAGAAATTTGTGAACTGAAACAGAGATCACAAAAGCAATCATTCATTTCATAAAGTTGTTCCAGGAAAAAAGTATGATGCCTGTGTGCATCGCTAGGATGAATTATTCTCATGCTGATCAAATCAACAGCTCTGTGACTTATTTCAACTGTTTTTTTAATGGAGTTCTATGACTAACGGATATGAGCTATAGTTGGCTAGATGGACCATATTGTTAGTACAAATGCATGTAGCTAGTTTGAGAGCAATAAGGACATTTTCCATTTCCCCTGCTGAGAATTGAATAGTGGACAGTGGACTGCACACAGAGCACATTGTACTATATCCCATCTGTCATTTACCATAACATATAGTATTTTCATACAGACAGAGTGCAGTACAGTACAGTATGTGTCTTGTTGTTCGATCAAACCATACGTGTAGTGGTATATTGGATATGACACTCTAAAGCCAAACACCCCTGCTGGCAACAGATTGAATGTACCGAAAGCCTTCACTAGATAGAGATTTTTCATTTCAATGGCCAAATGGGTTTGAGACAAGTATGTCTCAATACTGAGTGAACTCTTTCAAAACTCTTCACAGATCACAGGAGCAGTGGGTGTATGTGGATGCATGAGACTGTTTTTTTTGTTATTGCTTTGACATAAAATGCATTGTGACTGCACCATCAAATGTGATTGAACTGATTGTGCTGCACATGCCCACAAGGAGGTCCCACAATGGATGACCCCCCCCCCCGACCCCCAGACAGAGGGTTGAACCCTGTCAATTTCTCATAGTCTGCAAAAATATATCTATTTTTAGCACACAAATCTTATTTTTTGGACACCTCGTACCACATTAGGTTGGTCTATGGACAAACGGCAAGCTGCAAGCGTCTAGCCTGGCTTCCAGCCTGCTTCGCTGCGTTCCGCATTATACGTAAGAAGTATTTGAGTTTGATTTCTATTTTCAGATATGGTCTCCTTTGTTTGTTTGATAAAAAGGAGAAGAAAAAAAGGAGAGTAGCCATACACAAAGTGAAATCATCATAAAGTGCAAGGTGCTAAAACATCATCATCATCATCGTCATCACCACTTTTCCTTTTTTATTTTTACCTTCTCTCGGATCGAGGAAGGGACAAGGAGAATTTGTACCTGTTTTTTGTTGTCCTAGGGACACACAAGCGAAGGCCATATGGCAACAGCATATACTCTGAACTGAGTGGGTGGGCACTATTTGAGCGGATGGACAGGGCTTTTTTGAGCAGCTGTCTATTGTAGAAGAAATCAAGGCTCTCAAATTGGATGCCCGTAATTTTAGAAACGGTTTTCACAATTCTCCCAAGGGAATTTCTATCTTTGATAACAAGGTTACCGTACCAACAGATACAGGAGAAAGAAATAACGGAATGTACTGTATGTAGGCACTATAGCACAGTTTCATTAGGCTTTTGTTCACATTAAACCTAGACAATTTTCTTAGGCAGTAAAGACGTTGCCGGTCCTTCTTGCACATGAGCATGTCAGTGTTTGCGTCAAATTTCAATTTATTATCGATGATCGTGCCAAGATACTTATAGTTTGGTACGATTTCCACTGGCTGGCCTTGGATGACACTGTTCAGGGTAGGATGGGGGGTGCTTCTAAAGTCGATACCGATCTCTTTCATTACAGAGATAATATGTGCATCTGTGTTTAATTGAAAGGCTGTATACGACAGTAGAGTAGTTCCATGTGTGTATTTTAATTCACAGAATTAATGTATTTGTGTGTGTATACTTGTAAATGTGTGTTTGCACATGTATACTTCTGTGTGTTTGTGTATACTATATTGTGTTTGAGTGATACTTGGGGTATGTGTGTACAAAGTACATGTTTGGTGTGTATGGGTGTTTCATGTACAGTATGTGTGCTCTGAGCATGCAGGTGCACTTGTGTGAGCCTGTAGATATGCTAGTATTTTCACATGTTTGGGTCCCAAGGAATTTCTTGTTTGGGTCTCGAGCTAAAACGTTTGAGAACCACTGGTCTATAACTCCTGAGAAACTGTGTATACGTGACAAACATAGTGTACGTGCAATAATCACGCACATTCTGTTGGGCCAAAAGATACAGGGCATAAGGTCACAGACAGATAAATATTTCATTATGTAGGGGAAGTCAAGTTCTACTTATAACTTTTAGATAACTTCCCTGCACTAGGCTTTAATTTCCCCCTCTTAATCTTTGGGAGTGTTTACTGGCCATACACATCCAAGACTAAGGACGTTGGCAGAATAATGACTTTTGTTTGACAAACAGTCCATTGCTGGTACAGACCAGGGATTCAAAACAACAATCCTTCTGGCATAATGACTAGGTAATGTGGATAGTCTATTTATCTTTGATTACATTTTCTTTCCTGATTGATTCCCTTGGCTAGCTGTTTCATCATTCTTTCTAATTACCTGCACCGATTCGCCCATCAAGCATCAGTACACTGGCGAAACCTAATTGCTTCTTCCATAAATCAAGAAACATTCAGGATGCGGTGACGGCCTGTGTGGTGGTGGTAGTAGGGGTGCTGGGGGGGGTGGGGACATGGGAGTGGGGGTGCTGGGGAAGGGGGGGGGGGGGGGGGCTGTGAAGGGAAGTGGACCTCTTGCACCATTAATTTAAACACATTTTGAGAAGCAAGCTATGGTATAAAACTAAAATAATAATTGATCATTTATGTTGGTAGATAGTATAATATGATGCTTGCATTGAAGGAATTCGGTTCACTTTGGTGACCCATCATCATATCTGCCTTCTGTTTTTAGTCAACTCTCTTCAAAAGGTTCAAGACTCAACCCTCCCACTTATTATTTAAAATATATGAATGGAAATGGAAAGTACATTGTGGGCTCATGCCAGGGTTGAACACCAAGGTCAAGGAGCACATTACTTCTTAATGAGTATTGAGAAAGGCACAGAGGTGGCTCGTGGTGAAATATAAGTTAACTCACGAATAGATTTAACCAATATTAATTATAGAATGAGAATACAAGTGTACTGTGCATATAATATATTATGTTGGCGTTCGGCTCTGCTGCATTTTCTCCCTGCTCGGCACAATCAAACACCATCATTAAACATTAAAGGTAAGGTAAAGCGCCTTTCAAAACAAGGTGCTGTACAATAAATAAAATGAAATAAAACAAGAACAACACATAGATCAACAATAAAACGAAAACACAATGACAGAGTAATAATACAAATATATATATATATATATATATATATATATATATATATATATATATAAACATACAGTACCATATAGACAATATTACAGACAAAAGTGCTTTTGAAACAAATGGGTTTTTAGCAGCTTTTTGAACGCCTCGACAGATTCTGCCCTCCTTAGGGAAAGGGGTAATTCATTCCATAGGGAAGGGGCTACAACTTCAAAAGCTCTATCGCCTTTTGTTCTCAGTCTCGTGTTGGGAACTTTGAGCAGGTCTTTACCTGAAGACCTCAGTGTTCTCACATTTGATATGGGGAATACAAGTTCAGTTATGTACATGGGAGACAGCCCATGGAGAGCTTTAAAGGTGATTAATAAAAATTTTAAAACAATTCTGCAGTCAATTGGAAGCCAGTGTAAAGCAGCAAGCACCGGGGTGATATGAGACCTTCTAAAAGTGTTAGTTAAAAGTCTGGCAGCTGTATTCTGCACCAACTGGAGGCGATGTATTGAAGAGCGACTGAGGGTAGTGAATAATGAGTTGCAATAGTCCAGCCGGGAAGAAATAAAAGCATGAATAAGTTGTTCCAGATCTCGAGGGGTTAAAAGCGACTTGATTTTGGAAATGTTTCTTAGCTGAAGGTTTGAACCACTTTTTTAACATGTGGCTTGAAATTCATTTGCTGGTCAAATAACACTCCTAGGTTTTTTGACACTTTTGTGAAGTGTGCAGATGAAGGACCCAGGGACTGCTTTATGTCATTGCATATAGTATCTGGGCCTATGATAAGGACTTCAATTTTGTCCGGGTTTAATTGGAGAAAACTTTCTGCCATCCAGTCTTTAATGGAAGACATACAATTTTTTTAAATAGACAATTTGCTATGATCAGAGGGTTTAAAAGCAAAATACAGCTGGGTGTCGTCAGCATAACAGTGGTAAGACACATGATTAAAATTATTGATTAAAACACCAACTGGAAGCATGTATAAAGAAAATAAAATGGGACCAAGAATTGAACCTTGGGGCACGCCATGTTTTAACTGTGCAGAGCAAGAGACATAATCATTTATGGCCACAGCAGCACACCACAGACAGGTAGGAGGCAAACCATTTTAATGCAGTCCCCCGTAGTCCTACCCATTTCTCTAATCTATTTGTCAAAATGGTGTGATCTATAGTGTCGAAGGCTGCACTTAGGTCCAGTAGCAGCAGAACCGAACACTCCCCAGAGTCTGCACGCATCAGGATATCATTTGAGACCCTGAGGAGTGCAGTTTCGGTGCTGTGCTTTGGACGAAAGCCTGATTGAAAGTTATCAAATATGTTATTGTTTTCAACTGTTAAAAGTAATTGTTCACAGACCACCTTCTCTAAAATTCTGGCAATAAAAGGGAGTTTTGAAATTGGTCTGTAGTTAACAGGGAGTGACACATCAAGGTTGGGTTTTTTTTTTTAAGTGGCTGGATAACAGCATGTTTAAAATAATCAGGGACACAACCAGAACTAAGGGAGCTACAATGGACAATACATGTGGACCTAAGGAGTTAAAAGCATCTTTAAAAATACTGATTGGAATCACATCAAGTGGACTGGAGGAGGAACGCATTTTAGACACTGTCTCATTTCATTTTTCAAGGGAGATTTGGCTGAACTCGTTTAAAACAGTTTAGAACAGCTGGACAGTCAACCGTAGAAGTAGTGGGAGGCAAAATTGTGTTTCTGATATCGGTTATTTTATTTAAAAAGAATGCTAAAAACATTTCACAGTCGTCATTTGAATAGACTGGGACAGGGACAGGAGCAGGGTTGACCAGTCTATCAACTGTAGAAAACAGTGCTCTCGGATTATTCCTATTTTTATATATAAGATTAGAGAAATATGCTGTCTAGTGAGCTTAAGTAGCCCGCCAAATGGTCAGCTGACTGATGCCACATCAGCGAATGACATGTGGGTCTTGCACACACTGAATACGCCCACGTAGTAATGCAGCATATTAACCCCTTGAGTATATGTATGCGCCCTTGAGCACGGCATGAAACCCCTCGAGTATATCTGACTGAACTAACTCCGCAAGCTACGTATCATTTTTAGGGCAGACAGAACTGGGTCTAGGTAAGCACCAGGGTCAACATGATAAAGTATAAACTATACACAGAAACGCTATGGACTGACAAAGTCTCAGATAGACCTGGCACCAAGTCTGTATCAGCTGGCTACAGATATTAACTTGACAGCTTTTATTAATTCAACCATATCCACGGAAATATTGAGGTCCAAAAACCAAGCCTGAAAGGTGAATAGTTTCTTTGTTTTTTCTGATCAAAATATCTGTATTGACATTAGGAGAGGAAAAACTTGTATAACTTTAAAATTAACAACAATATTATTCTGGGCACAATGGATATTACCTGCTCTTCCTCTTTTATCTCCTTCCCTCTTTCGTTTTCTCTTATTCTCCTCATCTTGTCCTGTAGCCTACAGTATCTCTTCCCTTCCCAAAGCTGGGCAACCCATTTTGGGCTTTAAAAACAAACGATAACATTTTAAAATCATTTCTGAAGCTGACAGGGAGCCAATGGAGTGAGACAAGGACTGGGGTGATTGCCAGTAAGGAGGCGAGCAGCAGCATTTTGAACAAAGCTGTAGACGCTTGCGAGCAGATTGATCAATGGCTACGAGCATTGCAGTAAACCACAAAGAGATTAAAGCATGCATGGACTACCCTAGGTCCAACTAACTCTAGGTCGGGTGCAGGTTGATAGGCCTTTATCATGGCCAGCATCCTTAGTTGGTAAAAGCTTGTAACACAAGGTTTTTGACTGACGGACGGATATTGTAAAATATATTGTGGCACCAAAGTAAAGTTATTTTAGTCTATATCTACAACTCTTATTATACAGATCAGAAAATGGTGAGTATGGGCATGTCAAATGTTCTTGTTACTTTGCTTTGTCATAATTACAGTGGTCAAACTGACCTTCATATGGCTAGTGGGGAATTGTGAAAAAGTGTTTGTGCCAGAATAATAATTATGCATGCTAGACCCGTTAATAATAGAGGTCACAGGGTTGTTCTGGCAGAAAATCAACAGCTTAGTTTTTTCCCAATGGTGATTGGTGTCTCCATATGGTAAATGGTATAGTGTTTTCATAATTTGCTTTTAGCTATTATATTTCTGTAAATTGTAGGCTATTGTAGTTATATAATATTTTATTCAGAACAAACCTCATTCTATTCAAATTGTCATGAACTGTATACTTTTATTGTGTAGTTATTATGTTCACTAGTGTTTCCTGTCTGCTCTATTGTTTGCTACCTGTCTTGTCTCACAGTTGAGACGAATAACAGTCTAACTCCACACTAATTATCCATAATGTATAAATTTATAAAATATTTTTTGGGCCCGGCCAATCATAAGAGGGTAGTTTTTGGGCCCGGCCAATCAGAAGAGGGCAGGTTTAGCGCCCAGGACAATCAGAAGAGGGCAGGTTTTTGGGCCCGGCCAATCAGAAGAGGGCAGGTTTTAGGGGCTGGCCAATCAGAAGAGGGCAGGTTTTTGCGCCCATCCAATCAGAATGTGGTCGAATGAGGAGATCGAAGCCCTGGTCGAAATGAGGACGAGTACATTAATCAATTGCTTGAGGAAACACATACAAAGTAAACACTGCAGTGTAGCCTACAGAATATTCTGTCTGTCTGTCTGTCTGTGCGTGCCGTAAACATGGAGTGCTGTCACTGTGTGGGGACTTAGGCCAGGGACTTTTTCTGTCTGTGCTCAATGCGCTGAGCACGCTGTGCCTCTATGCCCAAAGGAACAGTGCGTAGAGAGAGAGAGAGAGAGAGAGAGACGGCACAAAACATGCACGTTATGAGTATAATTTTAACACCATAGATTTCACTGTGTAGCGTATAGGCTATAGTTTATGAATTGAACACATTGATAAAATTCCTGCTGCGTTTCCTTGCTGCACTTGACACAGCCAGTGTGTAGGCAAACCGCAGCAAATTAAATATGCAAGAATCCCAACTTCTCCGCCCATTCGCATCGAGTCTACCGAAGTATTAGGTGAGAATGTGACATTGATCGCAGTAAAGCTTTCTGGTGTGAATGTCACCTTAAAATGTCCACCGGCACATTAAACCACGTTGTCCAAAGTCAAACCAAGCCTGTAACTGTCCCAGAACGAGAGACAGGGGTTTCAGTTATATATATATAAATAATATTGTATTGTTTTGCTTATGTATGTTCATGCATATTTTGGGTTAATTTCATTATGAATAAATATAATTACAAATGGCAAAAAAATATGTTAAAATAATATATCACAAGGTAAAAATGCACCCTATGCAAAGGGAGTCACATGATTAGAGTGTCACGTCACTCACATGACTTCACCTGGCTGTCAATAAGGGTCAGAGGTTGAGTTCCTGGAGAGAAGTTGTATTTTTGGGAACGTCAGAGAGAGACAAATATTAAGTAATCTGCACATGGGTCAAAGGCGCACACGGTACATATTCTTTATTGTGTTCTTTTGAGTGTAATGTGTTTGTTGTGAATTGCCTAATGTTGCTGTAATGTAGAAATATGGACTTTGTTTTATCATTTGAATGCACATGTGTGGACTCTAATTACTGTTTACAATGTGTATGGACTCAAAAACTGAACAAAATGTCATTGTTTCCTCTTTATAGTTTCCACGGTGTCTTTGTGACTGGAGGAGTTGAAAGTCGCATGACAAATAAAACCAATATCAGACATCTGTATGATGCGTGGACATTCTTGAACCTGTACAGCTACAAAGCCCTTAGTGCATTTTCACAAACTTTATACAAAAGTTCCCAAGGATTCCGTTCCCCTTTAGATAACATAAACTAAGAAAAGTTTGTCTCAGGAAATGTATTGTTGTATGTATTATTATAAACTGTATGTATCACTTATGACTTATTAGAAGCAGTATGCAAGACAGACATTTCTCTTCAATTTGCTGGCTGTACGAGGCTGTGATTCATGCAACTAGTACATTCTTATAGACTCCATGCCAAATCTCTTTGGTGTGTGGAATAGCAGCTGTTGTCACATGGCCTTGATGATGGTGATGTCTGTGATTGTGACCCTGAAGAACTTGAAACTGCATGCTTACTCTTCCCACTGCCCAGTTTCTATGAAAGGAGTCATGTGTTCCCTGCAGCCTCCTGTTGTTATCCTGACACTGGGCTCATCATGTAGTCTGTCTTGTCTGTGATCAGACTGATAATGGTTATCGTAGTGGTGTCATCAGCAGACGTTCTAATTCTGGGTGCCTGCCATGCAATGGCAGAAACACAGGTTGAAATCCGCAACCAATACTTAATTATAATCGTCAAGACACGAAACTTTGACGTCTACGGCCGGCCGCACGGTTTACCAAAGCCCCACAATATATACATCGAAACGTGCGGCTCGGCCGGGAATGGTGTGCTTGTGCTTTTCTTTCCGTTTCGGGTTACCGTGCCGACGTAATTCGCAATAAACGACGCGAAAAATGCCCCATGCAAAGTCAATGGGGAAACGCGGATAAAAACAGAAAACGACACGTTACTTTGGAGCCACATTGCTCTGGCATACTGTTACGTAGACACACGATTTAAACCTCAAACAGCACACGAGGCCATCGACTTTGTCGTGGTTCAGACGGAATTCGAATACGTTGCACGGTTTGCCCGCTATCGCAGTTCAAAGTGTGTGTGGTCTGAGCAAAAATCTCGACTCTCAGTGTCGCACGGCCAGAGAGAGAGCGGGTCAGAGGGAGAAGCCAATCTGAAGACTGTAACGATAATTCGGTAATTTTGTAGCCACACTCGTCCTCTTTCACCCAATGTCACAACCACAGCCCAGATTCATACGGTACGTGAACTACAGCCCTGAAAGCGACAGGTGTACCAACATAATGTGTCATACAACTCCACAAACACAATTTCTTAACTCGCTCTCATAACCACGTTTTTTATCGTACCAATACCACGATCGCACACGGCGTACCTCAATGTCTCGGGTCACTCACGGCGAAAACAAAAATCACATTTGACGTTTACTTTTTGCGATAGAGCAATTTGTTCGGACATACGTTCTCTCACTGAGTCAGTGTGGTTTTAACTTTCAATAGTGTTTGCATTCGCATAGACTAGCCCTAGCCCAGGTGAAATTGATACTTTGTTAATGATTCAAGGTCAAGTTGACCACCTCTCAAACACGCGCACACACGAACGCACATGCACGCACATGCACACATGTGCATGCACACACACACATTGAAAGACAATGGAGAAAATCGGGGAAACACGTAACTCTGTCATTTCTCGACCGTTTCAGAAGCAGGGCGGCTCGCCGGAACCGGGCCGTCCCCCTGAACGAAACCAAATGGACCCTTACAGCTCAGACATCTTAGCATTAGCATGTTAGCATGATAGCATTAGCATGTTAGCATGTTAGCATGTTAGCATTAGCATGTTAGCATTAGCATGTTAGCATTAGCATGTTAGCATGTTAGCATTAGCATGTTAGCATTAGCATGTTAGCATTAGCATGTTAGCATGTTAGCATTAGCATGTTAGCATTAGCATGTTAGCATATTAGCATGTTAGCATTAGCATGATAGCATTAGCATGTTAACATTAGCATGTTAGCATGTTAGCATGTTAGCATTATCATTAGCATGTTAGCATGTTAGCATTAGCATGTTAGCATTAGCATGTTAGCATGATAGCATTAGCATGTTATCATTAGCATGATAGCATTAGCATGTTAGCATGATAGCATTAGCATGATAGCATTAGCATGTTAGCATGTTAGCATTAGAATGTTAGCATGATAACATTAACATGTTAGCATGATAGCATTAGCATGTTAGCATTAGCATGTTTGCATGATATCATTAGCATGATAGCATTAGCATGTTAGCATTAGCATGTTAGCATGATAGCATTAGCATGTTAGCATGATAGCATTAGCATGTTAGCATGTTAGCATGTTAGCAGCATGTTAGCATTTTAGCTTGATATCATGTTAGCATTAACATGTTAGCATTAGCATGTTAGCATTAAAATGTTAGCATGTTAGTATTAGCATGTTAGCATGTTAGCATTAGAATGTTGGTGGCAACGTAATGCGCAATGAACTAAGACAAAATACCTCATTGAAAGTCAATGGGGAGACCTGGCTCACATGTAACCAAATGGACCCTTCTGAGAGGCTAAATGTCATCAAATGGTGGTCCGTGGCTCAAATGCTGCACAGACTTGGCGAGCTTCAGGCACCCAGTAAAATTTCTTGAAATTTTGTTTCTAGTTAAGTATGTGTTGCGGATTTCAACCTGTGTTTCTGCCATTGCATGGCAGGCACCCAGAATTGCCACTATGTAACGCATACCGCCGGTATGTAACGCATACCGCCGGTATGTAACGCACAACGCATACCGCGGTGTCAGGTTCATTACCGCGTTTTTTTTTTAATGAAATGAAAAGTGTATCATAATAAACAGTGACGCTGAGTCAGTCTAATCATGCCAGCAACACAACAACACCAGAGGGAGTTCAAAAAACCATGTGCAACCCAGATTCGGCACAAACAAGGATTTATTGATTGATTTAAATATTTATTAACAGTTTGCAGAATTACATTACATTTCAAGCACAACTCAATACAAAGACTGTTAACAAACTCAAAAGTCCCGTTATTGAGAGTATTTCATGTAAATGTCCTTCCTATCTTTTTGTTAAATGTGCAATTTCCATCTGGCTGCATCCTCTGATGGACAAGACCCTCGGACACCGTCCATATTAGAATACATTTGTGCGACGAAACTTAACCCATTCTGACCTGAGATCAGATTCATACGAGGTTTCCACTGGACACACACTGGTCTGATTAACCCATTCTGACCTGAGATCAGATTCATACGAGGTTTCCACTGGGACACACACTGGTCTGATTAACCCATTCTGACCCGAGATCAGATTCAAAAAATGTCAGTCGTTCTTGTCGATTTTTCAAAAATAGCAGACCTACAAGCTCGTATATGAGCTTGTAGATCTGCTATTTTTCAATAGTTAAAGCATAACATGATGCCAACACCAAAATGGGTTTTATCTTTGAAATATAAAAAGACGGGGAGCAGAATTATATCGTGTGCGGACATTCCACTTCTTTCTTCGTCATCAGCTCTTCCGTTGGACACTCCAGACTCTTATGATGAAGCAATTTGGAAATTTGCGAGACTCAATGGTAATACGAGACAAATTACTACATGACGCCCAAGGTCAGGTCCTCGATAGCTCCAGCCTTCACAAGCTTCGCCAGAAACTGCTTTTCTTTCACTATGTTATGATCGCCGTGTTCTGTCACCGCTGACATTTTGAGGTCTTCGTAGTAGTGCAAAGCGGCGTCGGGGTCGCTCATGTTGTAGCCAAAGCCAGCCACAGCCACTCGGTCACAGTGATGGAGGGCCATCGTTATGGCAATCGCCCCTGTGGTGGGAATATTGGCCTTCTGACGGGCCTTCTGACTCCAAACGGGCCAACAATCGTGGTACGGCAAGCCAATGAGCTGGAAGGAGGCCTCCTTGATGAAGTAGGGGTTCAGCATCCGCATGTCGGCTGGCTTTCTTGGTACGCGCTGTGCCAACCAGAATTGCGCTGTATCGGGCATCATCTTCAAGACCATATGACGAAACCACTCAAGGTCCTCAGGTCTAAATGCAGAGAGGACAAACAGCGACTGGTCCTCTATCTGCTCCGTCTCCTTGGGGCAGCTTGCGGCGTATATGATGCGCATGGTGGTCTTGGAGCCCACGTCCGTCTCGTAGCCTTTCACCGGCGCTGCGTTCAACCTCACGACGACGTCAAACGTATCGATCACATGACCCAGAGACTTGTCGGTCAGAATACCTCCGTTACCGACGACGACGCAACTCTTGCTTTCCAAACGATCCAGGTCCTCCCCTAAACCGTAGCTTCCCGTAGCCGAAAGAATGTCCTCTAGGATCTTCTCTTGTGAATTAACTCCAAATGGAATGCCACACTCTCGGATGTCGGGGAATTGCTTAAAGTTCGAATCGAGGAACATGGGAACGGGCACAGATCCAAAACCTGGGTACAGGGTGGCGACCTTGGAAGATGCAAAGCCAAGCTTCCAATCACCCGTCCTGCCTTCACCGTGACCCGTCCTGCCTTCACCGTGACCCGTCTTGCCTTCACCGTGACCCGTCCCGCCTTCACCGTGACCCGTCCTGCCTTCACCGTGACCCGTCCTGCCTTCACCGTGACCCGTCCTGCCTTCACCGTGACCCGTCCTGCCTTCACCGTGACCCGTCCTGCCTTCACCGTGACCCGTCCCGCCTTCACCGTGACCCGTCCTGCCTTCACCGTGACCCGTCCTGCCTTCACCGTGACCCGTCCCGCCTTCACCGTGACCCGTCCCGCCTTCACCGTGACCCGTCCCGCCTTCACCGTGACCCGTCCTGCCTTCACCGTGACCCGTCCTGCCTTCACCGTGACCCGTCCTGCCTTCACCGTGACCCGTCCCGCCTTCACCGTGACCCGTCCCGCCTTCACCGTGACCCGTCCTGCCTTCACCGTGACCCGTCCCGCCTTCACCGTGACCCGTCCCGCCTTCACCGTGACCCGTCCTGCCTTCACCGTGACCCGTCCTGCCTTCACCGTGACCCGTCCTGCCTTCACCGTGACCCGTCCTGCCTTCACCGTGACCCGTCCTGCCTTCACCGTGACCCGTCCTGCCTTCACCGTGACCCGTCCTGCCTTCACCGTGACCCGTCCTGCCTTCACCGTGACCCGTCCTGCCTTCACCGTGACCCGTCCTGCCTTCACCGTGACCCGTCCTGCCTTCACCGTGACCCGTCCTGCCTTCACCGTGACCCGTCCTGCCTTCACCGTGACCCGTCCTCCACTCCAAGCCGCTCATGGCCCAGACACCGAGGGCCGTCAGAATGAAACCAAAGATTCCCAGGGAGATGATTCGCACGGCCTTCCTACGGCGCATGATCTTAGAAGACTGGGGCCGTTAGAGAGAGAGAGAGAGAGCGCCCCCTCTGATGATGGTTTCACGGCGAGGTGCACAGTATTCTAGGTGCACTTAAATAGTTCTATTTAATTGGAGTGCTGATATTAGACAGCTCAAATCTCTATTGCTGATTACTTCGTGTAGAACACACCACTGTGGCAACGCCAATTAGAGCTTAAACCAGGAAGCTTTGACTTCTGTCACCAAACCTGTAGCAAACCCCAGTTATATATCCTCCGACTAGGCTTGTTGTGATGACTATGCCAGTCAGATCTATCCATATATGGGTTCTACCATATCTATCTGATATCAGGACTAGGTCAATCTGGACCAAATATAGGGATTATCATACTACACGTGTCATATCCTTCTACCCTGATGGAAAGGGGGTACACAAGCACATGGCCGTTTATCCGTGCTCCTTCTCCTACCACACCACTCCATTAGCACACATCTCTCCGTGCACTAAACATCCTGCACGCCACCCGGATCCACATGCACTGCATCACTTCCCCACAGCTGCCATATTTACTGTACGAATATGATTTTTGTCACACTGTTATTGCACATTTCGCTGCAATGCAAATGACGTCACAAATTCCCCATTCCCCGCCCTTCCTCTTTTCACTGCACGCACGCACGCATACACAGGGTGCAGTATGGCACAGTGCAGTACAGTACAGAGAAGAACAGCACAGGGAAGTACAGTACAGTGCAGTACAGAGGACTACAGTACAGTACAATACAGCACAGCACAGCAGACTACAGTACAGCACAGCACAGTACAGTATAGTACTATTCCCGCTAGGTTGCCATATTTGCGACATCCAAGCAACTTGGTATATAGAAACATTGCCACTTGCCATGCTTGCTTTTATACGGAAATAAATACAAGCAAAACAAAAAATAGGGCCTCTCAGCCAGGTTGCCAAGTTTTCACTTTCCAAGCAACTGGGTATACGAAAACATCATGGGTTGCATCATGATGCCATGTTAAAAAAAACAGTATCGCCCTCCCGCTATTGCCTTCTTCCCATTTACGAGGCGTGGCGCTAGGATGAGCGTGCCAAAGGCCCGCGAAGTTCTAGTGTCATATAACCCAACGTGCTATATGAGAGTCCTATTTTCCATCATTTATTTAGTTATTTATTTATTTATTTAGTTTACCCCCATGTATGAGACTATATCCAATAGAACAACTCTCCCAGATCCGATAATATGAATGGAAGTGAGAGTCTTCGTCACAGCCACCCCAGATGTCCCGTTGAAATCTATACCGTATCAAGAGGACTCTACCAATTTCCCTTTCTTTCGGATAGGTTCAAACCAGGGGGGCAGTCAGACAGATATTTTGTGAAGCCACTAAGGAAATCGTAGTTCATATAATGGCCTGTTGTGGCGCTGTCATTGGGCCCAAAAAAACCCCCATAGAAGTCCATGTATTTGGGCCCAACTTCACCTAGACTATTACCTTAATAAACATGGTCATGAATACTTTCTGCTTCCAGTCACTAGTTTAAAGTCTCATTTCTAATTATGGTCCCATTTATAAAAAAAATGACCATAATGTTGCGTATGTTCTGAGGGGCGTGGCTACCGTTACAGTCTATGATCGGGATTCCCCTCCCACTCGAGTCAAAATAAAAACCAACGGAGAAGAAGGGGGGAAGTCCCTTCTTCCACTGTGGAAGTTCTAATTATAATGTAGTTTGAGCTGTGCATGGCATATAATAGAGAACAGAATGGGGCTCAGCACACTCTGGGAGGCACCACTGAGTCAGTGTCAGTGTGGAGGAGGTGCTGTGCCGTTCCACACTATACCTGGGGTCTGGCTATCAGCAGGAAGTCCAGGATATTTAGAAATCTACTGTTTGGATTGCCACGAGGTTTGCTACATCTTCATGCTCGGTATGGCCCTACTGAGTTTGTGACCCATGCAGTTGCCTTTCCTCTTGCCTTTTCTCATTAAGCCAGAGTTTACACTTGTAATCAAGTTCTCTCAAACTCTAATGGACAGATTGCTGGAAGAACCATACAGAATTTGGTGGAACAATGGCCTGTCCCCCTTTTTCCTCCTGTAGTCATGTTCAGCAGAAAGCTAATTGCCTTGAGTTATGATTATAGTTACCCTTTAAATTCTCCCACAAGCCTTTTTCTTACATGCACTAAATGTTTTCATGATATATTACTTTTATCAGTTATGTTAATCCTTCATACTTTATTTTTGTGTTGTGTTTTTGTGTCAAATCCAATTGTGGTGTATGAGGTGAATGCTATGACATATATTGTCAATAAGAATAATGAAAAGCATATGGTTCGCATCATGCCCTTTAGGCGTTCCCACTAAATCAAAACAAAAGTTTTAAGAGGCTTATATAAATGGATATGGATACACTTGCTGAAGGAGTAAGGTTCAGGCTGGCACTCACCCAGGTTAATATGTTTAAAACACTTAAGTGCCAATGTCTTCCATAGCAGAGGAGCAAGAGCACTGTGGGTGCTGAATAAAACAAAACACAACATCCGCTCTGGGATATCCAAAGCTGGGATCACACATAATCTGTATTGCATTGATGCTGTTCTAAGCTAGTACTGTATGTCTGAAGTGCTATGCAAGGATATTGTGCTGGGGATTTAATGAGCTTAAATAGATCACGCATGGTTATTTATTTCACTGATTAAATGCTTTAATCAGAAATACAAACATTAAGTAAACCACTTCATTTTAGTTTAGATATGCATTGCAGATGCATACAAAATCCAATGCATCTGACAACTACAATGATGCATCAGTATGGGTTCTTTGATTTTAAATGAGTCATCTTCGATTGGAGAGCAACACATTATTTTGCCGCACAATGGAGAGACAGAGCAAGAGAGATTGTGTGTGTGTGCGTTCGTGCCATAGACTGTAAAAAATATGGACAAAGCGTTCCCCGGGTCTAACATGAACGTAAAATGAAGCCTGTAATAATATGCTAATTCCTGATGTAAGTCGCCATCTTTGGTACCAGCTGGCCATTGGCTGGCTCCGTTTTGTATACCAGCTGGTCATTGGCTGCCCAGACAACGAGGCGGGACTTCCCCCCTTCTTCTCCGTTGGTTTTTATTTTGACTCGAGTGGGAGGGGAATCCCGATCATAGACTATAATGGTAGCCACGCCCCTCAGAACATACGCGATGGTTTTTTTTCTTTATGGTCATTTTTTTAATTAATGGGACCATAATTTTCCAAAAAGAATATTATGACATTAGAAATGAGACTTTAAACTAGTGACTGGAAGAAGAAAGTATTCATGACCATGTTTATTAAGGTAATACAGTCTAGGTGAAGTTGGGCCAAAATACATGGGCCTCTATGGAGCTATGGGGCTTTTTGGGTCCGGTCCAGCGCCACAACAGGCCATTATATGAACTACCGATTTCAAATGAGGCTTCACGAAATATCTGGCTGACTGCCCCCCTGGTTCGTGCATGCGTGCGGAGGGGACTAATGACAGCATGAATCCAGTGGAGGTGTGATGGTGACTGAGGTGGCTAGAATTGTGATTTCCCTGTAGTCCTCTTTTCATTTATTTATTTATGACTCAAACCAAATCAGCGTATTTTTGGAAATGGATCCATGTGCACGAGGAAACCTAATTAAGCCCTTGCATACACAGCCAAACACGGCCTAACTGTTTGCTGTAGGGAGCAGAGAGCAGAGGAGATACAGATGCACATGGATGTCTGCTGCAGGCACCACAGGCCAAATCAAACAGACAGAAGACCTAATTTTGTCCTACCACGTCTCCTAAACTCGGCATGATCGCACAGATATACTATGAGGTGTATTTGAGTATTTTTGTGAGCAAGTTATGTATGTTTTGACAGAGGTGAATATGGAAGTACAGTATACAGAATGCATGTTTTCAGAGACCGTCACAGCTCTTTCTCCACACGAATACCACTGCTGCTGGACTAAAGAATATCTGCGAATAGTACACCTATATATTATTGGAAAGAGGAAATGACAACCGTTTTAGTAGCCCCTCATATAGTCTTGAAGATGGAGATGTTGGTCGTAATGGTTGTCTGCATGTTCATCCATCCGTCCACCACTTTAGTTTAATATATTTAAGAAATAGCTGGCTGAATTCTATAGAATTTGAGAAATTAGGGGATAGACACCCTCTGTGTTCAGTTGATACCAATGATAACCCACTCCAACCAATTTACTATAATTGGCAGTTTGCCATTAAACTTTAGCGAGAATGAATCATACTCATTTTGGTGACCCCATGACCTTTCTTCTTAGCACTACCACCCTTAGGCCAATTTTGCCCACTTGCACACAAGTTAACTCAAATCTAAAATATCGCTGAGCACATTCGTATACTCCCTGGAGGAAGAACTATTTGAGTAACCCAATGACCTTTTCTCCTGCAGTGCCCCCTCTGGCCAAAATATAAACTTTGCACAAATTGAATCAGACTACATGAGGTACCCTACATATCTTTGGTGACCCCATTACCTTTCCTCTAGTGTCTGCCAATACTTCCAGCTGTTTTAGTCTTGTTGAAATCACCATGGACGTTTCATTGGATAAATCCTAGAGAGAGACGGGGGGGTGGGGGGTTGTATGTGGAGCTGTCAAATAAAGCACTTTATGGGCTGCTGACCTACTGTCATATCCAGCCTGGATCAACTCTGTCCTTATACCTGCCCTCTGCTTTCCAGCTCTTAAGTAGCTGGACAAAAGGCCTGTCAGAGGTGTCAAAAAGATGTGTTTGAATGCTATACAGTTTTGAGTGCATAGTGCATAGTGCAAGCGTATAACTGTCTTCACTCTTTCACTTTCATGTTTTTTTCCTTGTTGTTGATGGATACAGATACTGTACATGCAGATAGGCACAAATAGGCCACAATACTATATTTGAATGTGTTACTCTGAATATTTCTCACATTTTGGAACATGAATGATTCTCAGTAGGAACCTTGCCTATATAGTAGATGGGCTTCTAAATGTATTCAGAGCAATGTCAAATTCTGGTAAAGTAGGCCTATAGTCATGTGTGATGTTGATTATATAGCGGTAGCCTACTAATCAGTCTGGAAGTCAACTGTGCAAGTTGGCAGGCCCCTGCCTCCCAGGGGCAAAACAATAATTATGCAAATAGAAAACCAATGCATTAGGTTGTTCACTGCATGTAGGCTATACTGTATATACACACACACACACACACACACACACACACACACACACACACACACACACACACACACACACACACACACACACACACACACACACATATAGGCTATATGTTGAGTTGCCGTTGCTGGGATATCTATCACAATAGAAAGAATATGAAGAGTGTGGAATATTTAGCCTACATATTTTGTGTGAATTGTGTCCAGTGGGTTATATCTGCTTAGGTTATGCATTGTAAAATAAATGTAAAATTTAGAAAACATACTTATGCAGCGCTATTTTATGCTCAAAACGTGCGTATAAGAAGCTCATATACCATTTTCATTATCAACGATTATTGTATCCCTCTGCGCTCGAGACAGCTCGTGCATATTCATGATTTGCCTCTTAAAAACGTCACAGCGCAGCAAGGCTTTCTCCTCTCTCCCGTTCCCTCTGTCTTCCTCCGCGAGAGCCTGAAAGAGGGAGCGCGCGAGAGATGGGAGAGGAGGAGAGGGCGGAATGAGAGACGGAGACAACACGCGAGAGAGCATGCAGTTGGCTCGTGCACTGTGTAGAAGAGCGGGAGCATTCGTTTGACAGTATTTGAGGACAAACCTCCGCTCTCTCAACTTCTAAACCGTCGTGCCCCGTCGAATTAACACGACGACACTGCGGATCGATGGTGGTGAACTGACAGCAGCAATAACAACCGCCGCTTGTTTATTTGAAGTCATGTGCATAATTTGTCTGGATTCTGGAACAGGACCAGTCGTATAGCACCACGTACAACGCCTTTGAGAAAGGAGATGTCAGAGCGAGGCTGTGATGAAAGAGGAGACTTGGTAGAAAACGGGCTGGCGCAGCAGCAGGCAGGCTAGGATGGACGAGAAATAACCTGGACTGCATGGGATTTCGGCGACTTATCACGCCGCAGAGACGAGATGCTTTGCCACTGCCAAGATTACCCCGTTTGGCAATTCAAGAGGGCGAATGCCTTCCCTGGCATAATTCGAGGCTACATGTAGTGGAAACGAGGCTTGTTTTGAACAGCCGTTCGAAGCCCATGAAACATATCTTTCCGAAGCCAGTCAACACATCTTACCGCGTTGCTTATGATCTTGGGGAGGAGAACAAAGCACGGCGTCCGTCAACATCCGTTTCCACCTTGAACTTCCACCGCGGCTCTCTCTCTCTCTCCTCCGGTATGTGATGCTTTTTGTAAACTGTGCGCTGCCTGCTGAGCTGTCCGTGGTGCTGAAAGGATAGCACTGGACTGGAGGTCTCCTGAAGTTCACACAGCATCACAAACCCTCTCACCGCTGCCTACACGTATAGGCTAAAGGAAGCCGGCTTGCATGCATGGATAGCAATTTGGCTTGACTGCGTCAGCCTTTTCCTCTTATATTTAATGGCTGTGGCACGCAAAATAAAAACTTTGCTGACCGTCAACATATTAGTTTTTGTGGGGATTATTTTGTTCTCGGTCTACTGCAGAATTCAAGACCGCTCAGAGGAACTCATTCAGATAAGTCGGATTTCTGACCAGAGACTGCGAGCCAGAAATGGCAAAGTTTCCAACTTGGTCGACAGACAGTCGATTCTACAGCGGCTGGAGCGGCTGGAGGATGTGGTCTACAATCAGCTGAACGGTAGGTCATTATGGGTTCCCTGCATCTTGACAATGAATGACATCATTCATTTCATCCACATGACATATAGTTTAACTCCCTATAAACCGCTTGTAAATCTTTTTTTAGCACAACGTCTATAGCGAAAAGTGAGCTGTACATGTTCATTATCCCCTTTCATTCTCAGGAATATAGGCTATTCACTGACTGTGGGCCCTCATTTCCACTGATGACGATAAAACAATAGAAACCCAAAACAATATAATGGCAAGCCCAAACGTCAGGGATGTTGATCATGGTTTTAAATTGTCCAGATACCATAAGCAAACCTTTTTTATTTTTCCTTATTTGTTGCTGTTGTTGAAGATCATTCCAAGAGATTGTGGCACTTAAATGAAATGGTTAGAAAGGGTCCAAACTTCCAAGAATCCATTGCAGTATACCTTTATGAAAAATGGCCATTATTAGATAAACAGATAGCTGCAGTGTTTATTAAATGATTAGCCTTTCTGCCAGAGAAGACAACCCACCTTATCATACAGGATACAGTGATGAGTATTGAGTGCCATAGCTATCACCAGTAATACATCATGTGAGTAGAAGGATATACACTGTGTCTTGGACGTGGACGCGGAAGGAACATCATTCTATATGATTATGTTCTAAAATTACCTCCCCATAATCCAATACTGCAAATCCATGTGTAAAAAGATCCAATTGTGTATGAAAACACAGGATGAAAACTGTTACAATACAATATGAAAATATTGAAAAATATATGAAATAAAATACAAATAATGAAAAAGTAATTATAACAATAACAATTTGGCTACCGATTTAGAGCAGCCAGGATTGACCTCCACATCACATGTGACCTCCACACATCAAAGCACAATTAAAACAGTAAATAATCATGTTCTTTAATATGTTGGAGGTGGCTTGATTTCTGCTAAGAAAACTCACAGCTTGCGTATAATTGCATTGCAAATATATTGCATTGATCTAACACTGCTCTGACTCAATGAGCTGTCTGAGACTTTGAAAGCGTGTCCTATACAGTATGTAATAGCGATATAACACAATGACAAAGACTTGAATTTTATTATGTTGCTATTAGTCTGTGAAACGTACAGTATTGGGGAGGGGCTGGCCTCCCCGGCATGGCAGCACCCTTTAAATCAGGTTAAATATGACTTGTCTTCAGCTGACTCATGGTCTAATTAATTCCCCAGGGATGCAAGATCCACAAGCCCAAAAACTGTCAGTAAAAATATAACCTGGGATTTCTTTGCCAAAGTTAATGCGTATGAGAGCTTTGTCTGGAATGGAAGGAATATTTATATGCCTTTTGTTAAACTTTTACAGTATAACAGTAACATTAATTAAAAACCCAGGTACATATATTGCCAGTCTCTAAACTAAATATCAGTTAGATTAAGAGTGAAAATATGCCCTTGATCCAGATAAATCAAGACGTAAACAGAACCAGTACTGTAGGTAACAGCGGCCTGTTTAGTGTTTAAATGAGAGGGTGTTATTGTGAAATAAGACCGTTTCATACCATACCGTTTCATAATCAACATACTGTAGTAGGGCCCAATGACAGTATCTTTCTTATACGTACCTTCAATCCATGCCAGCTAATCTTATCTAATGGTGATCTGTGAATAAAGAATCTATTCAACGCGAGATAATAGTCCAGGAGAGGTATAAACAGCCAGGGAGACATCTCATAATGATTTTTCTGAGTCTCATTAACTCTCCCTCTAGTCACAGTGAGCAACTTGGAATTTTCTTTCCATTTTTTTAAAATGAAAGTTTCCGCTGGGGACGCTGGGGGTGTGTTGTTTCCTCCACGTCAACAGTGACCATGGGTTGGGTTGGCATAAGGTGTCTGTGTGGAGTTTGCATGTTCACCCCGTGTCCCCTATGGTAGGTACCCTCACAAAAAACAATCCAGTAATCCTGTATCCTCTATACTGACTCCCCCTGGCCAGCTGGGGCGCCTGATGGAGGGGACATGACATACAGTAATATGTTCCTTTCCAACCGGGGAAACTCCCCCTGTCAGGTGAAAAGAAGCAGCATGGACTCCTCATGCATAGAAGGAAGTATGAGGTCAGTCCGTTGCTCTCCCCAGGTTGGCAGAGGGAGTGTATAGGGCCCAGGATTATATTAGATAATTGACACGTGGAAAAATGGTGGGATAAAAAAGTGAAAGTTTACATGATCAGGTTACTTTCAAGGCTGTGTCCTTTGTAACCTATTAAACCTCGTCTCATATTGTGAAATCGGCATCAATGAGAAAATAACCATTCATCATTCAGTCCAGAGTTCCATGGCAACATGGCAGGGAAACATAACTCTTGGCCAGTCCTGTGTGATCTTGTTATTGTGCCTGAGATTTGGCATCATGTCTAGAGCTTAGTCAGCAGCCTTTATAAAAAAAGACTTCCTGTTGGTGTCCTGCTTACTCTAACAGTACCATGCAGGCACTGCACCTGTAACAGTAGCCTACAGGCTCAAAACCACTCCTCTTTCCTGTACTGCCCAAAGCAATCTACCTGCACCACCCCTCTTGCGTGTACTGCCCAAAACAATCTTCCAACCAATATGCCCATACAGTAGGCATTCCAATATATGGGCATCAGGGATGACATCAGGGGTCTCAATATGGGCATAAAAGGGTCAGATGGATGGAATATATGGATCCATATATGGGTACAAAAGGGTCACAGACAGACGGGTATAGCGGGTACTCTGACAAAGCCCCGACACTATAACTCAGACATAGTCAGATTGGTGGTGTGACGTAGGTTTTCAATGGCCTAATTCATAAAAATACATTTATGAATTCATCAACCACTTTAAATGTAAGTGTATGAAGGGGAAAAAAGATAATTACTTGCGTGAGCAGAGCGCAAGTACTGTTTTTGGCTGCATATGTCCGTGACTCGTTCGGCCAATAGGGGATTGTGAATTGTCGGTGACACACTCGGCCAATCGGGGATTGTGTATTGTCTTTGGTGGCCTCGCTCGGCCAATCCAATCAGAGATTGTGTATTTTTGGTGGCGTCGCTCAGCCAATCAGAGCGCAGGTTGGCAGCTTGCTGCGTATGTCGGTGGCCCCTCGACCGATTGGATTGGGTCTGTATGTTGGTGGCGTCGCTTGGCCAATCGTATGTATGTTTATCTAAAAACGGACGTAACCAATTTGAGTATAAGTTGCATGCTCAACTCGCGCACAAGTAGGCCATTCATGGCCAACTTGTGTGCAAAGCGCAAGTTGGCAGCTCGACAGAGTGCATTTCTAGTTATTATCTATTATCTGCAAAATAACACTTAAAAATCACACCCGTGTGAAGTGAGGGGCACTCTTATCATCATATCATACGTCATCATACATCGTCTCATTCCGAACACAATTTTACATCTCTCATCATGTCATTCCGGCCAATCAGAATTTGCGTCCAAACACTCAAAGCTCTATTCATTGTCAATGGCATTCAATGTTTGTGTTTGTAACTTTGAACAAACACTCAAAGCTGGCCATTCATTATCGATGTTAGGACAGCTGAACATAGGAAAAAATGATTCAATTGGATTTCAGCGCAGTGTCAATGATTTCAAATTGTCATGCTTTCAACTCAAGTAACTCCATTATCTCGTTTTAGCCTTTTATTGGTGCACTTAATCTCTCAATCATACACTCACATTGCAAGTCTTTGGGCCTTTTTTCAAGTGTGCAGTCTACAAATTGCACTCTATAGTTGGAGAGAGTATACTCACTCAGTGACAATAACTATTACATGTTGCTGTCTGGCAGCAACATGAAGTAATGTTATGTTGTTTATTGTCTAACGATGGCATGTCAGGGGACTTATAGGGAAGTCCAATTTGATTTGAAGGACATGGAAAGTCGGGAAACAAAATAAACAAACAAATTGATAAAAAATATACACTATACGTTGTTTTGACATCAGGTGGATGGTCACATGACTCCCAAAAAGAAACAACAGTAAGGATTATTATCAGCACACCATTCTTTGCAGAAATGAATGACACACAAGGGTTATCAGTGGGTCTCACTCTCCACTGCTTAAACGACAACTTTAGTTTTTTTCAACCAAGGGTCATGTTTTAGGTTGTTATTAGAGAAAGTAAAAGATGAGTGTTCATTTCTTTTCATTTGCTGCTTTCTTTTGTTTTAGCGATTTTAGCTATTTTTGACAGGGGGGCGGGGGCATTCAAACATGGGGCTAAATGCATCTTTATTTACAAAATATTATGGAGATTTCTTTTTTTATTATTTACTATAGTCCTACTAGACCCCAATAAATTACATCTGGCCACAAAAGATCACAGGATCTACTGAATGTGAAGGTAGCCTATACTGGGGGGAAGCCACACTGTGTCATAGGCTCAATATGCCAGTTTGTCACATTCAGTAGATCCCGTGATCTTTTGTAGTCAAATATAATTTCTTGGGGTCTAGTAGGACTTTAGTAAATATTTATAAAATAAATCGCTATAAAATTTAGTAAAATAATACATATTTAGCCCCATGTTCGAATGCCCCCGCCCCCCTGTTAAACCAGCTAAAATCCCTAAAACGAAAGAAAGCAACAAATGAAAAATATTTAACACTCATCTTTTACTTTCTCTAATAACAACCTAAAACATGAACCTTGGTTGAAAAAAACTAAAGTTGTCCTTTAAGGCTCTGCCATGTGGATAAGGTTGTTGTTTTAACAGGCTTATTAATAAGCCAGGATGTTGACCTTCAGCAGTGTTGTAGAGCTGTCAGAAGTATAGACAATATTAAGGCCATTTAATAGTTGTTAGGACTCGTTGTGAATATTGTGAATTGTGAGTTGTGAATGGCTGAATACAGTATTAAAATAAAATTATACATGCAAATTAGTATAGTGTTATAATTGTACAGCAATGTATTATTATGAATTATAATATTATTAAAGGTAGGGCGACAGATAATGCTAAATGCTAATAGCTCTTCTATTATAATTTGGCATTCTCATGAACAATGTTTCATACATTTTGGTAATTGGTGTTAAATCTCCTCCACCCCTAACATTCCAAAATCATGCAGTTGAGCAGTTTTGGAGTGGAAGAAGTCCACCCTGAAACTCACCCAAGAAAATGTATGGTTTTGAATGCTAGACATTTACAATGTACATATTTATAGGCCAATGTTATAACAAATAGTCAATACAGTATGTATAGTCTCGGGTGCCAGACAATTTTCAAATGCCTCCGTCATACAGTATATGAGACAGATATCTTTATCTTCTGTCTGTGTCCCCTTTATTCCCAATTGCCCATATGGATACCCTGAGACTTCAATATGACGTCATAGAATGCAGGCCTCCAAATACTATAGATAATGATAAAGTACTGCATATAAGTACTCTGACAATGGGGACAAAAGGGTACAATTGGTACAACAGGCATTGCATAGGGACATGCCTACCCATGGGGCATCATTCCCAATGGGCACTGGCCTAGTGCTAATTAATTTTAAATCTTCAATGGCTAGTTAGTTTAAATGTGTGTTAATATTAAGTTTCAATACAGGAAATGGTTGCTATGTTGTTGCTACCCTGTTACATTCATTCAACACAGTATCGCTGCTTCCTGTCATTTCAAATAAAATTCACACGACCGCACCCTGTTGAATTTATGTCATGAAAGGTGCTATTTAAATAAAGTTTTTTTTATTATTATTATTACTATCCCCACTGGCATTTATTGGGGTCCAACTTATCTAGGCTTGCCTGGACTTGTTACATTTTCAGATGAGCTATTTAGATGCAGATCGCATATTGGTGCAGACTCAAAATAAACATTTCACTATCCCATGAAGGAAATAGTGTTACTTTACAGTTTCTCTGACTGGCCCTGTTCATGAGGTTTTCATTTAACCATTGACACTAGGCAGAGACAGTACATCAGACAGTGGGACTATTATCATATGTTTATGATTCCTATAAGGTCAAAGTTGTTATCGCTGGTAAGAAAAAACAAACTACCAAATTAAAACATTCTGATGAATAATTAAATATACTCTCTATGTATTAAACATAATGGGTGCGTTCGGGAAATGCGCACCGGGAGCGCACTCGCCTATTCGTTTGCATTGGCAGTGAGCTTAGTGTGCCTATATCCAAAATGGCTCATCTGTTCGATAGCCTCACCATCATCAGTGCAACATTAAGGCCAAACATGAATTATTGATGCACAACGCTCACCGAATATCATTTATGTTCAATTGAGAACCGTTATGTGTCAACATAAATTAGGCTTTAGGCCAGCTGTTTTGTCCTGTATTTTGTGCAAGACTATAGTAACAACCTATTTTGATATATGCAATGAGAGTCCTGGCCCCCTCCTGCTGAGGGGCGTCACAGGCCCAGCTGCAGCTCCAGATAGGCCTCTTATCTATAATGCCCAATGATGTTAAAGAAACCATCTATGTTTGCATGCCAAACCCACAGGGCTGTTGATGAGGAATATGTCTTCATATATCTCTTCAGCATTTTTTACAATCAAAACACTCTTGATTCTCTGTCAGTGTCAGTGAAACCGGTGTGTGTGTGTGTGTGTGTGTGTGTGTGTGTGTGCACGCGCGCGTGCATGCGTGTGTGTGTGCCAGCACACCACAGCAGATTGTGCTGCGGCTATAGCGAG
Organism: Protomyctophum parallelum; assembly: GCF_964188405.1. Classification (NCBI taxonomy): domain Eukaryota; kingdom Metazoa; phylum Chordata; class Actinopteri; order Myctophiformes; family Myctophidae; genus Protomyctophum; species Protomyctophum parallelum. The sequence continues at coordinate 7,666,835 of NC_139710.1, read as the reverse complement.
GGATGGATGGAGCGCTGATGAAATGAAATCTATTCAAATAATGATATGTAGATGAGCCAGTGGTCGACAAAACAGTTTCAGAAACAGATGAGAATCAATTCTGTTCAGCCTTTAGGTAATCGCAGTAATGCATTTGCCGGCTCACCTGACAATCTGCATTTGGTTCTTTCCCATAATGAAATGCCAGAGAAGGTTGCAGGGTTGAGATGGATATCTCACGTTGCTGGTATGATTACCGGTACATAGGCCTGCAGACTTGGGGAAAGGTCTTAGTATGTGATTGGGACATCCTTTGAAGGTTGGCCATGTGTTTTGTGCAATTTAAAATTGAAATATCCAAATCCAAGTGCAGCTGCATAACTGTAATTTCACGTAACAGATATTCCCAACTCAGATTCCTGAACAAAGTGTTCTGTGGCTGAGCAGAATACTCAAATCGAGTCACACATCATAGAAAAACAAATGGTCCTACTGTCCTATTGTCATTTTCACACCCACACTGTTTAGAGAGCGTATTATCCCGATTAAGATGCACACCTACATTCACAATGTGCGTATACCTGTACACCATACAGTGCTTGAGATTCTATTTCAAAACAACTCTCACATGCAGCATGGCAGATGACATTGCTGAGAGACTCAGCATTGAGGTTATAAAAATAATTAATGATCTGAGCTATATTATGCATACATTGCACTGGGAAAGTGCCTGTTGCCAATTTGTTGTGCTGGGAGGTACCAAAAACGTTAATCGTTTTTGTGCTACGAAACGACAGATAAACCACGTTTCAAGCACTTGATTTTTCATTATTTATGTAAATAAGAATGCCATTAATAAGCATGTGTCTTGAATAATAATGAGAAGGTCTTGGTGCGTCTTTGTAAGTAAGTAAGTCAATTTTATTTATAGAGCACTTTTCGAAACAAGGTTACAAAGTGCTGAACAGTGACACAATATAAAACAATCAGGTTAAAACAAACATAGTAGTAAAATAATGGAAGAAATATATATATACACATATATATATATATACACAAACACGCACATACACACATACATACCTATACACATGTAAATGTACACATATACACATACACATACATATATACATACATGCATACGAACATACATACGTCATGATCAATACTCAAAGATTTAAAATGGAGACAAAACAAATGGACCTGCAGGGAAATCAAGTGATAGCATGGGGAAAATATTTACGAAATAAAAACGTTTAAAAACGTGGTCTTTGCATGGAGAGGAGAGAGACGGGTTCATTTCAATAAAAGCAGACTATGTATTGCTGATAGAAATGTTCAAATTAGCACACCTAACCTAACCTTAACCCTCTCCCAACCCTTAACGCACCCCTCACCAACCTTAATCCGGTCGTTTTAACGCACCCCTCACCAACCTTAATCCGGTCATTTTAATGCACCCCTCACCAACCATGTCTAACCAATGATTAGTCTAAACTACGGTAAGTATGCACCCCCATCTCACCATGTAAATCCATAGCACGCTTGTTGAGATTAATGATGTGATCTGTTTATCGTATTTATAAAAAAATCTCAACATTGAGGATTCTTTTTTCTTTTTTTTTTTTTATGCTACTATCTGCATTCTGTGACCTTCTGATTAGAATAGTCTGCCAAAAAGCTTTTCAGCCAGTGCTTTACACCTGTAAGACTGTAATGTGGCAAATAAAACGGATTCTGATTCTGCTCTTGTATGGCTTAGTAGTAGGCCTACATCATCGGGATAATAATTTATTAACAAAATGAACTGTTGACATCCCAATATTCGTCAAGATTGGCAAATAAAGCATTCTGCAGCTCTTGTCTGTCAGCAATCTTTTAGCGATATTTGTTTTTGCCTTGAAAAGCTCTCTAAAATGTGTTATTTTCCTCTTCTCGAGCGTACTACTCGACCTTTCCATTATCATCAATATTTAGATATCACTTTGTTCGTACAAATCTACTCTTGCTCTTAAATCATTCACCAATTGAGTTTGAGGCTCTATCTCAGAAAATAAGACACTTTCAGATGGTTGCTCCATTATTTAAGTCCTTTATGGACTTAATGCATTGTGTCAAAATAACGTGGCCAAATGGATTTTTGAGTGGCCAGTTCTAGGGAGATGTTATGGATTTGGACACAATACAAAAAAAATCCAGATTGGTCTTTGGTGGTGGTGCCTATGTCATTCTGTTACAGATCTGCAGTGGTTCAATGCTTGGTCTTGGCTGATAATGGGGCTGTGGTAGTTAGGGATAGGGTAAATTAATAGAGTCTGGGGTGATGAATAATTTAGGGTACAGTCACACATACAGAACACGAACGCACATGCAGGATTGACTATCGCCTGCCAAGGCAACATCCGTCATAGTTCACCAAAGTTGATTTCCACAAAAGAGAGGAAGAGAATGAAAGTGAACGGGATGGAGGCAAATCAATTCTGCAAGGGACTGTAGCCTAATGGTGCGCATGCAGACAGACCATCAGGACAAGGCGGTGCACATGTGCACTATTAACCCTTCTCCTTCTGTATGCTTTGCTTGAGGTATTTTTGGCGAGACAAATTGACCTTCACGTCTGTGTTCCAGATTAAGGTTTTTAACAAAATCACGTCGCTTATATTAGGTCATGTGGAGGGCTTGGCCATTGAGATTGGATACGTCACCAAATCACGTGGCTACTGTAGGTCACATCACATTGATTGTATATGGACTCTTGTATTTCTTTTCTGGCCATAGAATCGAGAACCTGTTAAGACCTAGTAAATAGGCTGAAAAGCAACTAACTACTTTACAAGGATGTAGAAATGATTTAAATCGAAAATTGTTTAAACTAAACTAAAACACGTAGGCAGCCCATGTGAAAACAGACAGAAAACTATTTTTTTGTTGTTGACCAAGTTGTCAGTTTTAAAACCACGGAGGTGCAACATTTAGAGTTGATATTGGACCAGGTACACTGTAGTCTATGGAATATGTATACTGTAGCTGTGGGTGCAGACTATATGTTGCCAGGGCTACAGAGGCATTTGCTTTTTGTTCTTTATCATCATCCCCTTTTCTGCGTCCACTGTATGTTAGGGAATCCAGTGTTTACAATAGAAGGGGAAGCAGATGTCCTGTAATTGGCTCATATACTAGGATAATAAAGATGTTTTGTTAATGTGCCATTTCCAGATATGAAAGATACTGTACTGCAGTATAGGGTCAGGGCCAGATTAACCCCCATGACTGCCCCTGTGCAGATCATTTTTAATGCCACCCCCCCCCCCCCCCCCCCCCCGCCCCCCCATAGCGCGGACACGACCAACCCCCAACACATGGAACACGGTATAGGTAAAATAGTACAACTTCACTGGAATACAACTGGCAACCATTGCAATAAATTACATTGGTTTAATTTTTTTGACCAGTAAAATGCATTTCAGAAATGTGACTCTCGCGCCCTCGCTTCGCTCGGGCGCGGGGAAAAAATGTTTTTTTGCATTTTCTGGCCATTTCTGGGCATTTTCAGGGCACCAAAACCATCTGGGCACTAGGGACAGGTACAGCAGTGCAGATTAGTGACATGCTTTTGGATGTAGCCTAAACTGCGCAGCTTTTAGCTTTTGTGATCAGATTTGCCGATCGATTTCTTTCTTCTTCTTTTTTTCAATATGCCCCTCCTTGCCACATGCCCCTGTGCAGCTGCACATAGCGGCGGATGGTCAATCCGGCCCTGAGTAGGGTGAATGTTACCTTCCTAGAATAAGGATTGTTTAATTGTAAACACAGCAGGTATTCCAGATAGGCTTTTGTTTTGTGTGATTACTAATTGTCCCAACCCATGATGAAGAGCACAGCTTGTATTCAGTCTACTTAATGAGCTGCACTGAATAGAGTTCTGTTTGTACCATTCTTCTTCTTCTTCTTCTTCTTCTTCTTCTTCTTCTTTTGATTAGCTACATTTATAATTCAGTGGTTTGTTGGTATTCATATTCGAAATGTACACAACTATTTGTACATTTTGTTTTTTAAATGCATCATTAAAACTCTGGATAAACTACAAAGCATATGCAGTAATATAAATTCATGGATTAGCTGCAGCTTGGGTCAAAATCTAGACCCTACAACACATCTCAAAGTTTATGTACAAGTGCTCATCTTGATTTTTCTAAGCAGCCGGTGGAAAAAGAAAGAAGCATAGAGGGGAGGAGGCAGGAGATAAAAGGTAAAAAAACAAACAAACATGGTGACCAGAAAAATTGGCAGGGCTTAACTCACAGAGAGTCTCTAAAACACACAAATAGGGACACCGTCACCGGCTTACACAGCAGCACACACAAAGAGACGGATGGACGGATATAGACTTTACTGTACAAACACACAGATACAGACTGACAACAATGAAATGGATGTGATGACTTGTAAAAAAAGAAAGATGTAAAAAGAAAATCCTTCTGTCTCTCTCCCTCCTCTGCCCCAAACCCCCTAATCTTGTCTTTGTCTCTCTCCATCTCTTTCTGCCCCCCCCCCCCCCCCCTCCCTATCTCCTAATTTCTAAAGAGCATGTCTCTGACTGTCAATGTGTGACAAAAGTGCCTACTGGAAGGTGGCAGATGGCCGTCCGTGATTTGAACCCCGCCCATGCGCCTCACTAAATGCCACCACATCAACCAGTTAGCTCGTGCAAGGGCCAAGGGGTAGGGTAGGCAGAGCCAAGTCCACCCCTCTAGTGGGAGGTGGCAGTTTGGAGCCATTCAACCAATTACAAATCTACAGTAGAACGCTAGGATTTGTGGCCATCCTAACAAGGTGATTCGTTTTTGCTATATATTTTGCTAGTCATTGCTATACACTGTCTTCCTCACAGATTTTCTATCTATTTAGAAAAAGTGCAAAGGCACATGAAAAACAGGAAACCTAATTAAATGGATAGAATTAAAACCACCAGTTTACTTACTGTCTGTGTCCATCTCTGTATAAATGACACAAAATGGTAGTTCAATTCATATTTTTATGAGCTTCTGCTGCAACCTATCTAATCTGTCAGTCTATGTGTGTGTGTGTGTGTGTGTGTGTGTGTGTGTGTCTGTCTGTTTCAAGACCTAATCATGCAAACTGCTGTCCCAATCAGCACAAACTTTATTGTGCACACCACCAGCAGGCCACAGAAGTACCTCCATGTTTTTCAAATGGACCTATGTTTTATATTTTTTGAAATTTTATAATGTAAGTCAATGGGTCTGTTATTGGGCTGAAACGTCAAATGTGGCGTCATATCATTATGTATATCATAGAGACATAGAGTATAGGCAAGAAAAGAAAAAAGGAACGCACATCATTGCCAAACGGTCAAGGCTCCAAGAATAGATGAAGTCCAAGAATGTAGATCTTTTGTTGTCTCCACCAGGCCGAAGGCATGGGGGGAGAGTATGTTTTGCACTCCATCCGTCCGTCCGTCCGTGTGTGTGTGTGTGTCCGTCCGTGTGTCCGTGAGCAGCTAATCTCGGCCACCGTTAACCCGGTCGATGCCAAATTTTGCACACACACTCCCTGGATGCCAACGATGAACCTCTGCCCCAAACTTTCCAGAACGGCCTGTTATAGCGCCACCAGGAGGCCGCTTTGTGCAAAACAAGTTTTTGCACAGTACACCTACAGATTTTGTCCAAACATCACGCAAATTGGTACACAGTCTCTCTAGAGCCATTCAACGAAACCGGTCTTTCAGATTTCTCACACTCCATCCTGATTGGTTAAGATTGGCTTCCAAAGTTCACAGGAGTGCTCAGTTTCAAACAAAATGCTGCAAATCATGAACACATCGCGTGATTTCCGTGAAATTGTGCACCCACATTCCCACTAGGCCGAGGACGAAATGCCACATGAACAATTTCAACTCAGCCTCAAGGTGGCGCTATAACTGGCCGAAAAGTGTTTTACCTCTAACTGCACGGATCTGTAGATAACTTTGTATGCCAACTCCCTAGAGGCCAAGGAAAAACCTTTGTCTGGAATTTTTCACATCTGCTCTTTATAGCGCCACCAGGAGGCCGACATATGTAAAACACATTTTCTATTATTACTCCTTCAGATTTTATCCAAATTTCACGCAAATCGGTACACATGATCTCCATAGTCATGTGATCAAGACAGGTTTGTTTGATTTCTCATATTCCATCCTGATTGGGCACGATTGGCTCCTACAGTTTTCAGGAGTAGCCCGCTTTGTACAAATCGCCACAACTCCTCAACGCAGCGTCCGATTGCCATGAAACTGCACGCATATTCCCACTAGGCTGAGGAAGAATCCTGGTGGAGACCTGTGCCCAGAAGGGCACTTTTTCTAGTTGTATATATTTACCTCCAAAACGGATGAACAGCCCATATGACGGATTGTCACAGCCCGGGTCTGAGGCAAAACAAAATACTGCAAAAATAATACTGACCACAATACACTTTCAAAAACCAAAAGTAAGAAATAAACACTTGACAAAAACAACAAACCAAGAACTAAAGACACTGAAAACAGGCTATGCCTTCCCTGAAGACCCTGGCAGCTCTCCCTTGGTGTTGTCTCGTGGCTGTCTCAAGCCAACTAAATCAAATAAATCACTAAACAATTATAATATAATTAGGCAACACAGATAAGGGTATATGATGCTACACATAGCCACACCTCCAAGGAGCTTGATGACCATCAATTAATGGAAGCAGCTGTGCAGTGTACGTTTGTAATGATCAGTTTTATATTGTGGGGTCTTCAAGTAGCATGTGACAATTGTGACATGTCAAGCTAAGGGGTTTTCATGATTCTTAATCCATTCAAAGCATTAGTTTTGCACGAAAAACGCACAAAAGTGATGAGGTCAGCACATTTGGGCACATTTTGGCAAGTGGCTATGGCCGAATTTAGGCCAAGGAGTGTTTTTCATGCAAAACTAATACTTGGAATGGATTCAGAATCGTGAAAACCCCCTAGTTTGACATGTCACAATTGTCACATGCTACTTAAATCATGATGAAATTTGGGAAATGTTGCCTTGTATTGGTTGTCTACACTGTCGGAAACATCGCAAAAACAAGTTACGGCCATTTTTGTATACCACACCATACTGTAGAGTCTACAGTATGGTGTGGTATACAAAAATGGCAGAGCAGGAAACGGAAACAGGAATAGAAAAAACACAAATAAAAAGTACGGCATCACACAGGTCCTGTCCAATTTTGGGCCTGTGGCTCCCCGGCTAACAGCAACATGAGACCAGCCAAGACATCCCCATTGTCCGTCATGGCATAATGCCTTCGATATTATGACTGAAAACAGCATGTCCTTTGAGATTTCACTTCTGACAGAATCATCTTTGCCTTTTTGAAAATGTCATTGTCATGCTAAACGGCATGAGAGTCTGTTCGGAATCACATTACTGACATACGCCTTTTTAAGAGCAGCGATGGTAAGTTAAGTCTGTGACATTAATGCCATTAATGGCAGACTCTAGGGTCCTCTTCAAAGTACATGACAATGTGAGCTGGTGGCTATACCTTCTTGAAAGTGCAAGCTTTGTAGAAGTTTTGGACAAAATCTGTAGCCAATACATCCTGTATTGTGAATGCGTGATGCAAGCTGGACAGAGACATTACTTTTAATACATTGTTTACGTGTTTAACTGACTTGTTGCAGGTGAGATATCATAAAGTGGGTTAACTTACAGTAGGCACTTATTATCAGGGGGTATTTATTTTGATGATGGAAACATTGTCTGTTTGTCTCCACAATGGTTGTTTTGGTGTAGTAATGTCTTGCTTAGCAGTTGAGCATAGCAGTTTAGCAGCTAAAGCTATAGTGACTGCTGCAAAGGCCCCTCTGTTTTGTGAAGAATTAATTTATTAATAACTCACTGTAATATAGTATATATTATTTTATATTTGTTTAAAAGAGATTTGTGTTTAAATGATATGGACTCCACTCATTCCATCATTGAAGTGTGTAACATACATTACATAAAAAAATTAATTTGTTTGCACTCAACATATTTTGTCTTCTTCAATGCGGTTCAGACAGGCAAAACCTAAACAAATTATTGCCACTGCATGCTGACTGTGTTCCTATTCTTTTGAGCATATTTTTGGACAGACTAGAGTACGGTAGACCAAAAGGAGTGGCCTATTTATGAACATCTCCCGGGTCTTCTTGAACAAGACAGGGATGGCTGACATTTGACTGCATGTCACTCAAAGCAAAGCTACAGCACATCACACAAAGGCACCTGCCTTTTTTTTTTTTTTTTATATATATTTATTTTTATCCCACGATTTTGTAACCCATTTTTCACCCCTGTGTCAATCATCTAATGTGATCCTGGGCTCTACACACCCTCCACCAACCTAGTCCCCATATATGGGGGACAAGGGGAGAGCAACGGACTTGAACTCATGCTTCCTTCATGCCTGAGTGTCCAAGTTGCTCCTTTACACCTGACAGGGGGGAGTTTCCCTGGTTGGACGTAGTGCGTGGAAGGAACACGTTATTCCAACCAGTTCCTTTCCCCTCCATCAGGCGCCCCGGCTGGCCAGCGGGAGGCAGTTTAGTGACCAGGATTACTGCATGTTTTTTGTGAGGGTACCTACCCTAGGGGACACGGGGAGAACATGCAAACTTCACACAGAAAGGCCCTTTCGCCAACCCCGCCTTCGGGTATGGGCACTGATGACGCGGAGGAGGAAACACGCCGCCAGCACCCACAGCGTCCCGAGTGGGAATCGAACCCAGGACCTTCTAGCTGTGAGGCGACAGCACTACCAACTGTGCCACCGTGCCCCCTGAGGGCACCTGCCTATGTGTGGTTGATTGATTGTTGTTGTGTGGTAATCTTTTTTAGGAAAGTGCTCTTTAAAGGGAAGTTTCACACGTGATTTCACACAGGAATTTTAGGCTTGATATTACGTAATTGACCTTAGACAGTAGGCCTATAGTATAGATTCAGAAAATCAACAATGGCATATTCATCCACACATGCATGCATGTTGCGTACACGCACGCACGCACACACACACAGACGCACACACAGACGCACGCACGCACGCTTCTGTCTTGCTGTTGTGCTGTAAAATGGCAAGCAATGTCAGGAGGTTTGGGGTGGCTGTTTCGCTGCTCTTTCGTTGACAGACAGTGTAATGATGCCCTACAGAGGAGTCCCACTAGGTCTCAGAGCTGCCATACACTCTCCCTCACACAGCCCATGAATGCCAATCAGCTGACACTCTCCAAGCACTAGCTTCTCACCTGTCTCTCCGTGTGTGTGTGTGTGTGTGTGTGTGTGTGTGTGTGTGTGTGTGTGTGTGTGTGTGTGTGTGTGTGTGTGTGTGTGTGCGTGCGTGCGTGCGTGCGTGCACGTGCGTGCGTGCATGCATGCATGCTTTCTTTTTTTGTGTACAGTACAGACCATGTCTTCCATGTAGGGCTGGAGGAGAAGAGAATGCAAAGATAAACAGTGTATTTCTGTGCTATATTGAACTTGGCACCAGAAGTTATGGATTCTGACACCGCCAGCTCGCCAACTGCACCGGGGGCGGAGTGTGTACGTGTCTGTGTACACACCCATGCATATATATGGCTCACTGTGTGGCGTGTGTGCATTTGACTATGTTTTCTGCCTGTCTGTGTGCTGCATGCGTACAGCCGTTGGATTGATTTATCTTTCTGTTTTTTCGGCAGGCCTTGCTAAGCCAATGGGGCTGGTGGAGGGTCCTGGGGGTTTGGGCCAGGGCGGAGCGGCAGCCACTCTGGGCGAGGACAGTCTGAACGACGCTGAGGGGAAATACGAGGAGTACGGCTACAACGCCCAGCTCAGCGATCGAATTTCCCTCGACCGGAGCATCCCAGACTACAGGCCCAAGAAGTAGGTTCACTATATTGCCGTTTTCTCTATGTGAAGCTCTTCTCTTTAACCATTAAGGACTGGAACACATCTGTGTCATCTTAGCTTTTCACCACTTTAATGAATAATGAATGGCATTTTTATAGCACTTTTCCAAGTGCTCAAAGCGCTTTACAATGGTTCATTCATTCATACATTGGGAGGTGAAACGGCGAACAGTCGACGCCAGCGTCCTCACTTCCCACATTCACACACCAATTGTGAAATGCAGGCTCAAACTACAGCTGGTTAACTCGCTGTTTACAGTACATTATGTGGTCCCCAGTTTTATTCTGTAAATAATATCTAAATATGCTTCAATGGGGATATTATGAAGGCCTCTTCATATTTTATTATCCCATCTTATAGTTTTCATTATTATTATTTATTATTATTACCATTATTATTATTATTATTATTATTATTATTATTAATGATGATAATAATAAAATTGAGGATCTCACAAAATGTTAATAGTGAGAAATAAACCTTCTTGATTCTTGACTCAAATAACTTCCATTATTGTTTAATAATATCGCTGCTCATGTTCACGTTGTCGCCAGGCGTCTCAGCCGTCCATATCACTCAGTGTAGGCTAGCTGCTATTGGAAATGAATGACGCTTTGCCGCTTGTTGTCGCTGCCAATGTGAGTGTGGGGTTATTCCATTTGCCTCTTCTGTTGCCTTTCTTCCGTCAGTCCAACTCAGTGCAGAAGGCCAGAGGGAAGTGGGCCTATATCTCAGTGTGCCTCGCCTCCTCATCCAGAGGGAAGTCTATATCTAGGGTGCCTCGGAGCTGCACAAAAAAAAGAAATTGCTTCAGACACGCATAATCCTGTCATGAAATGACTGTCAGTCCCGGACTGCCAAGGTGACAGCGATAGTCACAGAGCACAAGCTCATAATGTAATGGGAAAAACAAAAGGGTCCTGGAAATCGTTTTCCTTTTCATGAGAGACCACCCAATGGATTCCCACAAAGAATCGTAATGGTCTTTTTAAATACATTTTATATTTAGGACTCACTGTGATACAGTGACTTGGGGGAGGAGTGCTGTAGGAGTCAGGGCGTAGGGGGCTAATCGGGCTGCCAGTGGTGCTTAAATCAAGGTGTAAAGAGAATAATGCTGAAAGGCAAGCAGAGGTAACATTGATGGGCCAGGGAGAGAGAGGGTTTCTGTACAGGTTTTCGGTGGTGGGTAACAGGTTAATTTCATCCCACATCACTTTGTTCTCTGCTGTTGCCTTTTTTGAAATGTGGGAAATGTTATTTTTTTGTACAGAGACAAGGGAGGAGGAAGGAAGAGAGTAAAAAGAAGCACTACTAATTAATTAATAACGTCAGCTCAGAGCCAAGACACTGCTACTTGAACGGACGTGCATGAAGGAGGGGTGGGGTTAGCCAAATGACCCTTTATTCAATTGACTAATTCAACAGGAAATGGAAGCTGTTAAAGGAAAAGGCAGTACCCAGTGTGCCCTTTGATGGTCGAGGGGTTGAGAGACCCTCTGCTTGCAGGCCTACAAAATCAACTCTTAAACTGCCTTCGGATTGAATCGTGCATTCGAGCATTTCTCCACCAGTGGTTAAAATCGCTAAAGCTGGCTACCTAATTAAAGAAAAAATATATATAAAAGACAATTGCGGAGGACTGCCCAATCTCTCTTTAAATATATAAAGAAGGAGATGCGCATGTGTCAGCAGGTTTGCATCTAATATACAGTAGGTTTGAATTAAACTAGTGTTGAACTAGTGTTTCTGTGGACACATTTGGCACTTATTTCACAGGGCTGTGACCACATAGTATGCCATCCCTTTTTCTCATACTGCTGTGGTTTTTATTGTTTCCTACTGCTCAGTGTGTGTGTGGTGTGTGTGTGTGTGTGTGTGTGTGTGTGTGTGTGTGTGTGTGTGTGTGTGTGTGTGTGTGTGTGTGTGTGTGCACGCGCGCGCGTCTCGCCTCTGTTCCACAAACTGAATTGTTTACGCTCCCATAACCAAGCACACGCATGCTGAGGTGTGCGTATGTAAACAGAACATGGAAACTAGTCATTTCTGACAGTAAATATATAAATAAAAACATCTTACTATAGGAACAAACTTTATGGCAGGATTCAGGAACATTTGTCATGGAACACAAATATATAATACACCTCAAAGAGAAACTAGATAGTCTCTTTTTTATCTCTGAGTAGAATTGTGTCCACACTCTGTTTGAGTTTCCAGCGCCTTTCTGACATGCATTTCCATGGTAAAGATGCACTGGAGCCCCCCTCTCCCAGTGCCACATTTTAGCTCTCTCTGCGTCCAACATTTTCTGTAGAAAATAGTCTGTACAAATAGCCTCTGTACAATTTGACCTGTGCATTTTATTTGTATTTGCATAAAAAGTATGTAATTTAATATTTTCATTGAGAACTTGCACATACTTTTCCCACTGACTACCGGTAAGTCAGAGATAAGAGATGACAGCAGTTTGTGACACCATCCTGTAACTGGACATTACAGTATAAGACAGAAACATCTTAACCTAACCCATATCTGTCACATGTTATGTTATGTTACTGTGGATACTGTGGATGGATCGATCGAAATTGTCATTCTGATTCAGGAAATACATTTCTTGTATCTAGAAACATGTGATGGTCTTATGCAGAGTGACTTTCAGAGAGTAAAATAGCAGCAAAGTGTTTTTTTCAAGAACTTACAGGTCTGAAAAATATTACCTGATACACACAGTTAGATGATACAGTAGATTACAATGCCGTATTCAGTACAATGGGAGGTTCTTTAATCTGTAGGCAGTTGCAACGTACTGTAGAGGTGCAGTCTAAATGGGCTTTTAATTGAAATGTGTGATGGAATGACAATGCCATGATGGAAGATCTTCTCTTTTGGGGCCCTACTTTCTGCCCTGGCGCAATGCGGTGCTGGGCACAGCGCAACTGTCATTGCTATGTCCCACGCGATCCAGTTGTCATCTTTACAGTACACCCAGCGCTGATGTTGTCTAACCCATTCTGAACGGGCACCCATTTTGGCGTCAGCATCATGTTATGCTTTAGCTATTGAAAAAATAGCAGATCTACAAGCTCATATCGCGCCACCGAGTGGCGCGATACGAGCTTGTAGGTCTGCTATTTTTGAAAAAAAATCGAAGAACGACTGACATTTTTAGAATCTGATCTCAGGTCAGAATGGGTTCATCAGACCAGTGTGTGTCCAGTGGAAAACCTCGTATGAATCTGATCTCAGGTCAGAATGGGCTAAATACAAATATTTAGTGCCCATGGTGTTCTGGTCCTAAATGAGGTGTGGTGTGATGCAGTCAGGGCGCACTGCTATCTTTGCACTAAGACCAGCTTCAAGGTGTTGTTATCATCCAATTCAACACAATAACACTGAATGTTCAGCATTTATGACATTTCTGAGGGACTCCGCATTGAGATTAATGATCTGGATCAGATTATCAATATGAATAATAATATTATTATTATTAATATTGTTGTAAACTCTAAGTACTGGACCCTCGTCTGGTTTGACAGACAGGTAGTGTGTTCAGGCTGGTGGTGTGTGACAATCCGTATTGTCACAAAGTATTCCTTCGGTACGGCGACTGCGGCGGCGGGCCCGGGAGAACAATAACGCGACACGAGACAGTATCACGCTAAAGGTTCACAAAGTTTATTACACACATACAGGAACATATATAGTGCTGGATCATAATGACGTGACCACAAGACATCAGACATAATAACGTGCCTACTGCAGCAAGGCTGACCTTGCTGTCACCGAGATGTCTCTCGTAGCCTAACTATAAAGTATGCTACAGTTCAGGCAGTACACAATACATAACAAGTACACTGTGTCTCACGTTCAAGTACACAGACATGGCGATCATGATTATAACAAATATTAATATTAATATTAATACTAATATTATTGTCAATATTATTATTAATAATATTAATAGAAACTAGAAAAAGTGCCCTTCTGGGCACAGGTCTCCACCAGTAGGATAGGAATGTTTAGGAGTAATATAAACATGTTTTTTGTTTGTTTGTTCCAATCTTTGCCAATCAGGATGGAATATGGGAAATGGTGCAGATCCGTGTTGATCGCACGCATGCACAATCCACCTGTTGGTGGCGCTATAACAGGCCAATGTGAAATGGGTGGGCTATATTCCTCAGCCTAGTAGGAAAGTGCGTGAAAGATTTCACGTCAAATTGCACGCTGCGTCATGATTTGAGGCTTTTTGTTCAAAACAGGCCAATCCTGCAAAATTGAAAGCCAATGTTAGCCAATTAGGATGGAATATGAAATATCAGACACATCCGTCTTGAGCACATGACTATGGAGATACTGTGTAACGATTTGCGGGATTTTTGGACAAAATCCGGAGGAGTAATATCCAAAAATGTGTTTTACAAAAGTCGGCCTCCTGGTGGCGCTCTAAAAGCCAGATGTGAACTAGAGAGACTGTGTACCAATTTGCGGGATGTTTGGACAAAATCTGTAGGTGTACTGTGCAAAAACTTGTTTTGCACAAAGCGGCCTCCTGGTGGCGCTATAACAGGCCGTTCTGGAAATTTTGGGGCAGAGGTTCATCGTTGGCATCCAGGGAGTGTGTGTGCAAAATTTGGCATCGACCGGGTTAACGGTGCCGGAGATTAGCTGCTCACGGACACACGGACGGACGGACGGAGTGCAAAACATACTCTCCCCCCATGCCTTCGGCCTGGTGGAGACAATAATAATACCAGTCATAATAATAATAATAATAAACAACACACAGGACATATGGCTAGGCTTTGTCATGGTTTAATTGGTGGTTTTATATAAGTTGTTGATAGCCAGTAGTTTACTCTGTCTCTGCTGTTGTTTACTGCAGTAATTTATTGTAACCTCTTGTAATGACACATTTTAGTTGGTTCAATTGGCCTTAAGTTGTGAATCTCCAAGTCAGAGAAGTTTCTCTTCTTGGCCTTATTCCGCTTATAATGTCCTAAACTTGAGGGCCTCGAGGTCTCTGGAATGAGAATATTTAAGGGTGCGATATTTTAAATTGTCATAAATCACACGTGAGCTCTGTTGTGAGATGATTCCTGTCGTTGGATCTGCGTTGGTTTCTATGTTAGATTGATGAATGAGTGCCTCTCTCTCTCTCTCTCTCTCCTCTCTCAGTCACTAGATAAGATATTGATTGCATGCCCCCCCCCCCCCCCTTCCTTGCAGTGGAGGGCTTCCCCCTCCACTGCACATTACTGTGGAACCTAATCATACTAATTACAGTTGCTTATCAGCTTTTGCTGCGGTTTGGATTTGTCAAGAGACCGTTTGAGGTTCTATATAGAAACCTATTATCCCCGCATTCACTGCCTGCTGCCTCACCAGTAACTTCCAGTGGTTGACCTTCTTACCTGATATATGGAGGATAATAATCTGAGTATCTGACTGAGGCTGGGTTAACATGACCATGGCTCACCCAAGACACTCTGGTCATGAGGATAGCAGGTCCCATCTGCGGCACTGACATCTCAGTGATATCTGATGTTTGTCCATCAGATATATGGCTTGAGCAAGACATTGACTGAAGCCATTCCTGCACACTTGCTGTAAGTCACCCTGGAGAAGAGTGACAAATGACTCAATGAAAATGGTGTAATTTGTGTCCTGGTGGCTCAAATCCTGCAGCTCTTGACCTCTTTATGTCCCATCCCAAGTCCCTTCACTCATTGCTGTCTTTCCTGTATCTCTACACTGCTCTGTTAAAGGAGGCAAAACATAAAATAGAATCATAATGTACCTGTTATGTTTGTGAGGAGGCATTGGATCAAAGTAGGTGGAGGAATGCCATCAACATGTATTGGTTTGATTAAAGAAATTTTACATGTGGACTGTCCTCGCCTGAGCTTATGGCTTACTTTTTATTTCCACTTTTGTAGCCTAATATCAACGCCATAGATGTTGTCACCCGGTGCAGCGTGTTTGTGATTTGTATTTTGTCAGAATTGTGTTTGAACCCCCAAATCTATTGAAGCATAAAGGATGGTGTGCTTCCCAGAATGGTGGGGTGGATGGTATTTGTCTATCTGTTGAAGTGCGTTAACCAAATATGAGGAGTGCATGTGTTGGACCTGAGAAGTAGGCCTACCTCATTTCCTAAGCCTCTGATACACCCGAAATGGGATCGACGAGGTCACAATGGGGCGGAGAAGCAGGACATTTATAAACAAAAGTATCTCTCTTTCAATCCCCTTCTCTCTCCCTCTTGCCACAAATTGTTGCTCTTTTCCGACATCTGCATTTATCACTCTGGACGGGGAGCCGCAAAAATGACAAGCCAAACGATTATCTTTCTGAGAGGAGCGCTTCCCCCGATTTGAAAGTAGCTTCGGTCTTTCTTGTAGCCATGCAGGTTATAGGAGGTTAATGTGAAATTTCAGTGAGTAACAGTGCCCAGTAGAGTGGGGAGAAAGGCGGATGGGAATGGTTGGGCTTTATAGCAGACCGGCCACGGAAAGGAGGAGGAGCAGCAGGAGAAGGAGGAGGTGTGATGGGGATATGTCTTAATCTAGCGCTCTGTTTCTGTCAAAGCTTGTTCCAGGTCAAATTATGAGCACTGACCGGTGAGCTCAGTCCCATTACAAACAGATGAGCCGATCGCTCATCCTGTTACGGCCTTACAAGGTTCCACCACGCTCCCGCAGACAGGTACAAATTTAAGGTTGAGCGATGTCCCAAATTGGATCCAGTAACTAGGGCAATGGAACAGCAATATCACTTTACGATCTCGACACTGAAATCCGGGGGCTGGAGAACCACAGCTCAACTAGGAGCGATGAGAGGGCTGCCAAGTGCCCGCTCTCTGATTCTCACAAGACATTACTATGGTAATATTCATTAAACATGGGCTTGTGGACGCAACTTATAACCAAACGGGAGCGAAACATACATCATTCCTTTGCAGCACACTTGTCGTATAGCCACAATGGGAAAGCTGCAGCGCCCACAAAAAGAGGGGGAACAATCCCCCCTCCTCAGTACTTGCTGCCAGATTTGTCATCGTATTTATAGAGCTGGCAAGCCTGATTGAGAGAGGCAATAGAAAATGCCATGAGCGGGAACAAAGGAACGTTGCTGAGGGAGAGGCAGGGAGACATGGGAAGGGATTGAAGTGATACAGTGAAAGGGGTATCAATCAAAACACTTGTGTGTCTACTCTCATGTATACAGAAAAGTGGCAATGGGCTCAATAGACAGACCTGAACAGTATTCTCCAGTATGCACTGTACAAGTACTGTGGTTCAACAGTTCTTTCATGAACTCTAGGTCAGATTTATGTTATGTAATGTAGGTAGGCTACACTTGTGCTCAAGAGGAACTTGTCTACATGTAGAAACAGCTTATGGAAACGGACTTGTAGAAAGTGGTGCTCCACAGAGCACATAACTCCACCATTCTAGCAGTCACCAGGACCAGAGGAAGCTGCAGAGGGAAATAACTGTCATAATGTCTATGACACACAGTGAAACCTTTCATATTTAATCTGTACTCAATATAAATATTGATTACTAGCTGAAGCGACATGTTGATCAGCTTGTCTAATTGGTAGCCATTTGGAGGTGAGTTTATGACCAGGCACCCTGGAAGCTGCATGCAGGGTGGCTATAGGACTGGGATTGGCGGTTCTGGCGAACCAGATCTCCATTAGGCCTATCACTATCACGCAAGTGCTTTTCTCTCCTATTCAGCGCTGAGTACGGGTCTTCTCAGATCCACTGGGGTAGATAAACAGACCTGGGACCCGAGGTAATGAAATCTGAACCAACACAGACCTGATTGCATGGACCAAAGAATGTTGTCCGAGGTTGGATAATGAGGGCAATGTATTCTTGATTATTGAAAACTGGATGATAATTTCGACAGATTTACCATTTTGATCAGCACATGTCAACAAGGAACTGCAATGGCAAGCAGACAGAATATCTTGTAATATGTAATATGTAATTTTGCCAATAACATTTATTGTAACAGGTTGCATTATAAGACAGTTTGTTGTCCATTTCGCTATAATTGAATCATGCTCTTCTCTTATTCCTTCATAATTGTAACGTTTGCTCTTACCACGTCTCATAGTTTGAAGATGAAAACCTGCTTACATGGGCCACACATTATATAATTACAAACACAACACACATGCATGCATGACAGGGATCAACAATATAAATAGCCTGATGGCCCGAAGTACTATTTAAGCAGAACAGACTTTGCACTTGCCCGCTTGGGCCAGTAGAAATAATGCTTTAAATGTTCCCAGAGGGCCAGTGCCAAATTTCCCTTAATGTCAACCCCAGCTCACACACACACACATGCACACAAACACACAGGCATGAACACAAATACACACGCACGCACGCACGCACGCACACGCACATGCACACACACACACACACACACACACTACAACTCCCATCTGAACCACCTAAGCCTCCGGGGGGTTGAGATGGAAGGATGTAACATTAGCGCCACACTGGGATCCATCTGCTGTGAGGCTGTCATGTACCACCTCCTGTCCCCCGCCCCCCCTCTGTCTCCACTCATGTCTTTGGATGCTGCAGACACAAGCTCATATCTTGCTCCACCATGCAGGGCACCAGGCCACTACACACATACTCAGAGCATGGTGCCAGCAGGCCAGCTCCTCCCAGATGGCTCATAGACAGAGAGATAGATAGAGAGAGAGGGAGAGAGAGAGACCTGCATACTTGTTACTTTGACCTCACCACTCACTTTACATTGGGAAGATTGAATGGGACTGACAGCTCTGTATTTGTCTGGGAACCATTTGCAAGCATATGCCTCTTGTTCATGCTGGCATGTTGAGTGCAGTCATGCAGTAGTAGCCATTATTAGTCCCTTATCCTATCCTACATCTCCTGCCTCTATCCTAGGCGCCACCATTGGGGCAGCAGCCACCGTGGTATATTCTCTCTGTTGCAGATGGAGGCGAATACGTGCACGGTTTCATAAAACACTCAATCTTTCAAACTCCTAATAGCAGAGCATTCAAAGAGGCAACAGTTTAGAGTAGCCTATAGATGAAGATCAGAAGAATCAGAACCATTAAATAATAAATCAGATAATCATTAACCCATTCTGACCTGAGATCAGATTCTAAAAATGTCTATTACATCCTGACAGTTTCATTATTAACCCATTCTGACCTGAGATCAGATTCTAAAATCTAAAAATCTAAAATCTAAAAATCTAAAAATCTAAAAATCTAAAAAAAAAAGTGTCTTCGATTATCGCGCCACTCGGTGGCGCGATATGAGCTTGTAGATCTGCTATTTTTCAATAGATAAAGCATAACATGATGCCGACACCAAAATGGGTGCCCGGTCAGAATGGGTTAAATAATACATTATTTAATGCAATAAAGTATAATCCACTTTGTAGATAGCATTGGATGATTTCGGAAAAGTGGTAATGAAACACTACGTATCACAAGAATTGTAAATAACTAAATATACAGTATAATTGCTTCATTGTAATTCATGGCAAAACACTGAATAAGATGAGGTGAAAATATGCAGAGACGTAGTGTGTATGTGCGGAAGTGTTAGTCATAGCAAATTAGCATGGTGTGGAACATTGAACATGTGTGTTCATGGTTACCATGGTAATCAGCCAGGCGGTTCTCTACATCCAAGGCCATAATGTTCTTCAACTTCAAAGCTACAATATGCCTCTTGGAAAAAAAATAGAAACCAAAACAAAATAATGGTACATGACTGAACATGAGAATTCCCAACGATAGGGAGATTAGGTAGGCTATTATTATCAACAGAAATCATTTACATGATCACATGTTGTGCCTGTGTTTATGATTACATGCATGCTCATGCATGAGTGTGCATATGTGTGTGCGTGGGATGGAGAGAGAGAGAGAGAGAGAGAGTAAGAACGTATATTTATTCATTTCTGTGGTCGTGTGTGTGATTTTTTTTCATTAACTGGGTCATTGAAAATGGCATCATAAAATTGCATTCCAATCAACAAAGCAGTTACCATGACATTCTGGTATGAGGAGAAAGTGTGACACAACAGAACAGAGAGAGAGAGAGAGAGAGAGAGAGAGAGAGAGAGCAGGCAGATACAATATTTTAAGTGAATGGGACACGATGAGAGCCTACAGTGGAGAGGGGTGCATCCCTCCATTCCTACATGCTGCCATTCCGACATCCCCCCATTCCGACATGCCCCCATTCCGACATGTTGCCATTCCGACATCCCCCCATTCCGACACATTTTAGTCCCACCATTCCGACAGTCCACAAATCTTAAATGTATTTTCAAGGCAATGTTTTAAGGGGTGTGTAGCAACTTATAATGTAATAATCAGCTCATAATTTAATTAAAAGACGAGCACATAACTTAATAGATTTTTCTATAATGTAATAATGTGTTACATTAAGAACCTCCACATAGGCGACTCATACTGTAATAAAACTTCATAATGCAATAATGTCTTTATAATATATGAGCTGATTGAGTTTTTATTACATTTTAGCCATGATACTGACATGACACTGACCTTGACACTGACATGATACTGACCATGACACTGACATGATACTGACCATGATACTGACATGATACTGACCATGACACTGACATGACACTGACCATGACACTGACATGATACTGACCATGATACTGACATGATACTGACCATGACACTGACATGATACTGACCATGATACTGACATGATACTGACCATGACACTGACATGATACTGACCATGATACTGACATGATACTGACCATGACACTGACATGATACTGACCATGATACTGACATGATACTGACCATGACACTGACATGATACTGACCATGATACTGACATGATACTGACCATGATACTGACATGATACTGACATGACACTGACCTTGGCACTGACATGATACTGACCATGACACTGACATGATACTGACCATGATACTGACATGATACTGACCATGACACTGACATGATACTGACCATGACACTGACATGATACTGACCATGATACTGACCATGACACTGACATGATACTGACCATGATACTGACATGATACTGACCATGATACTGACATGATACTGACATGACACTGACCTTGGCACTGACATGATACTGACCATGACACTGACATGATACTGACATGATACTGACCATGACACTGACATGATACTGACCATGACACTGACCATGATACTGACATGATACTGACCATGATACTGACATGACACTGACCATGACACTGACATGATACTGACCATGACACTGACCATGATACTGACATGACACTGGCATGATACTGACCATGATACTGACATGATACTGACCATGACACTGCCATGATACTGACCATGATACTGACCATGATACTGACATGATACTGACCATGATACTGACATGATACTGACATGATACTGACATGATACTGACATGATACTGACCATGATACTGACCATGACACTGACCATGATACTGACATGATACTGACCATGATACTGACATGATACTGACCATGACACTGACATGACACCGACCATGACACTGACATGACACCGACCATGACACTGACCATGACACTGACATGATACTGACCATGACACTGACATGATACTGACATGACACTGACCATGATACTGGCATGACACTGAACATGACACTGACATGACACTGACCATGATACTGACATGACACTGACCATGATACTGACATGACACTGACCATGATACTGACATGATACTGACCATGATACTGACATGACACTGACCATGATACAGGCATGACACTGACCATGATACTGACATGATACTGACCATGATACTGACATGATACTGACATGATACTGACCATGACACTGACATGATACTGACCATGATACTGACATGATACTGACCATGACACTGACATGACACCGACCATGACACTGCCATGACACCGACCATGACACTGACCATGACACTGACATGATACTGACCATGACACTGACATGCTACTGACATGACACTGACCATGATACTGGCATGACACTGACCATGACACTGACATGACACTGACCATGATACTGACATGACACTGACCATGATACTGACATGACACTGACCATGATACTGACATGATACTGACCATGATACTGACATGACACTGACCATGATACAGGCATGACACTGACCATGATACTGACATGACACTGACCATGATACTGACATGACACTGACCATGATACTGACATGACACTGACCATGAAACTGACATGACACTGACCATGACACCGACCATGACACTGACATGATACTGACCATGATACTGACATGACACTGACCATGATACTGACATGACACTGACCAAAGAAAAAGAGCACCAATCACAAACATTCAATCAAGAACTGACCAATCTAAGCAAGGCAGTAAAAAGAGTACTCTGCTGCACTAATTATGAGATGAAACACTGTTGCATAGAATAGGTAATCAACATGAGATCAAACACTGTTGCATAGAATAGGCAATCAATATCAAACACTGTATCCTAGCTGAATATAATTCAGAGTTAAATTAATAATTCAATTGAGTAATTCATGCTATTACATTCGATAATAATCAAGCAGGATAAACCATTTGTACTATAATCAATAAACCATAAAAAAAAAAATATATATATATATATATATATAAAAATAATATTATATTAATATAAATAATAATAAATAAATAATACATAAATAGTTGTAAACCATTTGTACTATAATCAATAAACCATAAATAAAAAATAAATAAATAAATAAATAAAATAAAAAATATAAAAAATAATATTTATATTAATATAAATAACAATAAATAAATAATAAATAAATAGTTGTAAACCATTTGTACTATAATCAATAAACCATAAATAAAAAAATAATACAAAAATAATAATACAAAATAAATAAATAAATAAAAATAATAATAAAAAATAATAAATAAATAATAATATTTATATTAATATAAATACATAAATAAATTAATTAATTAATTAATAATAATAAATAAATAAAATAATAAATAAATATAAATAATACTATTTAAATAAATAAAATAATAAATAAATAAATAAATAAAATAAAATAAATATAAATATAAATATAAATATAAATATAAATATAAATATAAATATAAATAATAAATAAATAAATAGTTGTGAAAGTGATCTGTCGGAATGGTGGGACTTTTTCTGCCGCGGGTCCCTGTCGGAATGGTGGGACTTTGTTCTGTCGGAATGGTGGGATGTTTACAAATATGAAGCATACCACCATTCCGACAATTAGAAGTCAATGTAGGAGTGGCAGCATGTAGGAATGGAGAGTGAACACCAGTGGGGGGTGGAGAGAGAGAGAGAGAGAGTAGGGGTAGAGAGAGGTAGAGAAGCAGAATGTGAAAGAGAGTGGTAGAGAGGCCATTAGCAAATTAGAGTTATTGAGAAAGAGAGTAAAGGTAGAGAGCCACTGAGCCAGAGAGAGGCAAACAGAGTGAGCGAGGCAGAGGTAGAGAGAAACAGAACAGTCTTCTAATCAGTGGTTACAGTCTGTTTTCCGCTTGGGAGCAGATTTCTCCTGCTGGCTTCCTGGATTGTGAAGGGAGACTACGACAAAGAGAAGAGATTTTTCCTCTACACAGCTCGTCTGCCTCTGACATCCTCGTCTCTCAGACAGCTCTAGGGGTCTCATTTCTGAAAGGCTTCTGCACTAGGTCCGTTTGGAACCTCAATATCTACGCTTTTAGCTCCGAGATGAGGTTCCGTGGCAGGATATCCCTGCACAGGTCGAAATGGGATCGAGAAAACCCTTTTCGCAGTATCGTTTCCAAAAAGTAAAGGAATCAGAACCGAGATACAGTTGATAAACTTAACACAGGAACGTAACATTTTAAGTCAGGGGTGAAACAACTGCTTAAATCAGGCTTAAATAAAATGTAGTCCAGTCCACCCCGTCTGCATGCGCAGTACTGCTTCCGTAAGATCACATTGGGAAAACATGGTACTCGCTGACAAACAACCGCTCTGTAAGCGGTTGTTTCACCCCTGACTTAAAATGTAAATGTATCTCGGTAAATGTAAATGTATCTCGGTTCTGATATCTTTACTTTTTGGAAACTATACTAAAAACATTAATTGACTCAGCAATGCAAGGGCTCGTTGACACAGCATGCAAGGACTCATTGACACAGCAATTAAGGACTCATTGACACAGCAATGCAAGGACTCACTGACACAGCAAGGTTGATTGGCTGCCCCAGTACTAATAACCGTGATTAGGTTCAGCTTGCATGCTTTTCTCACTCAGTTTTCTGCTTAGTTTGACCTGAGGAGCTGTGTTTTATTTTCCTCGATGGCTCAACCCCATTTCGACCTGTGTATGGATATCCTGCCACGGAACCTCATCTCGGAGCTAAAGCATACAGTAGATATTGAGGTTCCAAACAGAGCTACTTCTGCACATACATTTTTGGTGCTTTTGTGATTTTTAATGATATCAAAGGACAGAACTATGGTATTCGCTTTGGAATAACGCCTCAAGTGAAAGAATATTTATGTATATAAATGAGCCCTATAGGCTCCTACTTTGGCTATCGTAGCTTGCATGTCTAATGCTACTATAGTGTGTGTGTGTGTGTGTGTGTGTGCGTTTATTTATCAAATTTAACTTCAATCTTCATGTAATTAATCTGTTGAGAATGAGCTTCAAGATCCCTGATCAGAGCCCTCTAAATGCATAGTGATCATATCATAATACATAATCTCCACATAGTTTATGCAAAGATTGATTATACTCTCTGAACTCTCTGCAATGTGAAGTACTATCCCCACTCAACCATGCATATCAATATACCCCCATAACAGTGTCCCAAGATAAATTCATGTACATGTACTGAGCTTTTCAGAAGAAAGCTTGTGATTTACAAAAAGAGAACTGACGGTGTAATTTTAAAACATATGCCTCAATGAGAAATTAAGCATTCTACTCCAGAGTCAGTGTCAAAGTGTCCTTGAGCAAGACACTGGACCCCTAATTGCTCCTGATGAGCAGGTTGCTGAATGTGTGTGAATGGGTGAATGTATGTAAAGCACTTTGGATAAAAGCGCTATATAAATGCACCATTTACCATTTTTACTCTTTGATACCTACTACTTACTTCCTACAAAGGAACTTTTGTGAAAGTGTACGTACAGTACAGTATGTCACATACTGTATGTGGTGTGATAACACACAGTTCTCCCATTTTCCAAGAGTCACAGTGCAGCCAAGGCTGGGAGCTGGGGCATCCGGGTAGTGCAGGCCTGGGGTAAAGCTCCTTCCCACTATGGTGGACATTGGTGTTTGTTCCTCACTGGGCACTCAACAAAACACAACAAACACAATTGGCTACTTTTGCGGGTGAGAATCTGGCAGGGGAGGGTGACCTCTGTCGCTGCACTAGCACCTGATACAGGTTGGTTGGGTTGCATGTTCAGCAAGGGAGCAGAATTGGGAGGGATAGCATGTTCCTCCTGATGAAACTACTCACTGTAAGGTGAAAATAAGCCGACTCCATGTATATCAGAGGAGATATCTCTCTAGATATGAGATATGTCTCTACACCCTCCCAAAAACCAATATAGTGCAGCATGTGTTGGCAGTGACAGGGACTATGGCCTATGGGGGAATTGGCAATGACTAAATTGGGGAGAAAGAAGAAGAAGAAGAAAAAGGACTCGGAGCTGTTGCTTATTTATGAAATGGAAGTGGGTCTTCAAACTAAATCTTAGGAGAGTGCTGCACGTGCTTTTGCCCTGAGGGCTTTGTTTCCGTGAAACAAAATGACGTTGGACACATTAAATCAAAAATTCAAAAGCTACCCACATTGAGCTGGAATACCATTTATTTTTTCATGTGTGATTTATGAGCCCTTCTCTCATCGTGTATAAATGCAAATGATTTTGTTCTCTCATATTTTCAGATTTTTAATGATTTCACTTTCATAAATTTGCTTAATTTTGGGGATGTCCTCATCAATTCTTTTCAATTTCTTTCTGAGTAATGTAAGATGTGTTCACACAACTTGCTGCAGAGCTGCAGTAAGGTAGTGTCTGCAAAACGACTTCCCCACTGCAGATATTATTGCCTGCTTTTCATTTCAACCATATGCGGAACAAGGTACTGATCTACTGTAATAATAATAATGAATTGCATTTTTATGGCGCTTTTCTATGCACTACGTGCCTACTCAAAGCGCTTACAATGGTTCATTCATTCATACATTGGGAGGTGAAGCGGCGAACAGTCGACGCCAGCGTCCTCACTTCCCACCCCCAATCCAACCCTTAATGCTGAGTGTCAAGCAGGGAGGCACTGGGTCCCATTTTTAGAGTGTTTAGTATGACCCGGCCGGGGATCGAACCCCGACCTCCCAGTTTCAGGGCGGACACTCTAACCACAAGGCCACTGAGCTGGTACTGTACTGCTGTCCCTAACCAAATAAACCCTAGTGACCCTATTCTGGGTGTATCATAAATAGGCCAACATTCAGCAAAAATAAGCAAACATTCAGCGACAATGACAGATCTACAAGCTCACAGATCAGCTATTTTCCGAGAACATCACAATTTTGTTTGGAGGGGAAAAAGTACGGGACCATGTACAGTGTTTTGGGGGAGCCCCAGTCAGTGAAGTACTGTATATGTAGTTTAAGTGCCTATAATATTAATTTCTTAATCTCAATCCTCACAGATGTAAACAGTTGACGTATCCGGAGGACCTGCCGCAGATCTCTGTGGTCTTCATCTTTGTGAACGAGGCCCTGTCAGTCATCCTTCGCTCTGTTCACAGTGTGGTCAACCACACTCCTGCCCACCTCCTCAAGGAGATCATCCTGGTGGATGACAATAGTGACAGTGGTAAGAGACATCTTCAATTCATAATCGGAATACATATCATTGCTGTCAGACAAAACTGATACTTTGACAACCTACAGTATAGCAAAATGTTCAAAATTTAATTATGCTTTAAGTAGCATGTGACATCAATCTAGCGGGTTTTCAGGGTTCTGAATCCATTCCAAGCATTAGTTTTGCATGAAAAACACTCCTTGGGCTAAAAACGGCCATAACCGGCCGGCATCACATCGGGCACATTTGGGCAAGTGGCTATGGCAGTTTTTACTTTTGTGCCAAATGGGAGTGTTTTTTTCTGCACAGGACAAACAAACTTCCAACAAATACTGTAAGGACTGCTGGAGTAGTGTTCTGATAACCTGTTTGTATTGCATATGATTATCTGGAGGGCACGGTGGCACAGTCGTTAGTGCTGTCGCCTCACAGCTAGAAGGTCCTGGGTTCGATTCCCGCTGGGGGCGCTGTGGGTGCTGGTGGCGTGCTCTCCTCTGCGTCATCAGTGCCCATACCCGAGGTGGGGTTGGCGATAGGGCCTTTCTGTGTGGAGTTTGCATGTTCTCCCCATGTCCTCTAGGGTAGGTAACCTCACGAAAAACATGCAGTAATCTCTATAAACTGCCTCCCCCTGGCCAGCCAGGGCGCCTGATGGAGGCGAATGGAACTTGTTGGAATAACGTGTTCCTTCCACGTGCTACGTCCGGCCATGGAAACTCTCCCCTGTCATATGAAAATAATCACCTTGGACTCCTCATGCATAGAAGGAAGCATGAGGTCAGTCCGCTGTCCCCCCAGGTTGGCAGAGGAAGTGTAGTGCCCAGGATTAAATTACATAATTGACACAGGTTGAAAAAATGGGTTGCAAAGTCGTTGGATTAAAATAAAATAAATAAATAAAATAAATAAAATAAATAAAATAAATAAAATAAATAAAATAAATAAAATAAATAAAATAAATAAAATAAATAAAATAAATAAAATAAATAAAATAAATAAAATAAATAAAATAAATAAAATAAATAAAATAAATAAGAAGGATTATCTGAATTAAACAAGATACAGAGCAATAGGATGCTTTTAGTTTCGAGCAAAATATTTGTAAATTTTATACCATTACACTATCATATTGGTATGTTCAAATAACGTCAAGTGTCAGTATACTGACCTGACGAAGATCTGTGAAGATCGAAACGTTGTCGATTCAATAAAGTAATTCTTTACCAAAAGAATGATGTGCGGGCCCTACCTCCTTCCATAATTGCCTTATTGGCCCTGCACCCACTGTCGAGGTGCGTGTAAATATATATGCTCTCAAATAACGTCAAGAACCTTTTCGTTTTTAAAACAAATGCTGAATTGAAGCTGATTGGCACAAATATAATTCTAAAAGTTCTTATCTCTGAATCCAGATGTGTGTGTGTGCCGTGTGCGTGTGTGCATTTAGGGAGTGCATACTGTAGCATTATTTGCTAAATTAATTTATTTAAATGAATTTCACACGTCATGCCATTGGCAAGACAGTGGATTGTTGGTAAATTGTCAGAACATTGCCAGTGCACAAGGAGAGCATTTGCAAAGGTGTTGTTATGCAGTGTTTCCCCTGTATGCATTATTGTGTGGCGGGCCACCACACAACCACACAATCAGGACCAACCACCACAATATGATTTTTAGTAGGCGGCCGCGAATAGGCCAAAAAAGGACCACAAAAAAATTGCCAAAAACCCACAAACAATTTACACACTCCCCCACTATCTCCCCCATATCAGCTTCTGGCTGTTATGTAAAAGCTATTCAAATTATTTTTTTTACATATTACAAAAAAAGTAGTGTCGAAAAGGGACAAAAGAGAAGAATTAGCAAAGCTAAACAGCTAAACAAAGCTAAACATGTATTTCCAGAAAAAAAAAATCAGGAATAGTACAGGAAAGCCTGTTCAATAAAGGAGAGAACACACCAATATGGAATAAGCTAATGTTTATTGGAAATATTTTGGCAGCAGTTTAGCAAGGAGAGATTTGGCAGCAGTTTAGCAAAATGGCAAACGGCAATGGCAATGGCAAAATTATGGCAGAGCATTATTTTGGCAATTAGACAATTAGACAATTGCATTTATTGAATAAGATTAGCTTTTAATAGGGAGAACCCGGCCCCCATTGGAACATTGAAGTCTAGATGCTGGTGGCGGCAGCTGAGCAGATGAACCTCCTTCCTTCTCAACACTAGATGGCAAGGTGGAGTTGGGGGTGGAGGTGGGTTGCTTGTTGCAGACTGAAAAGAGAATGGCAAAGTGTCAGAGGCAGAGATATTTAAAGGCGGAGTCAAATCACCTGATTGGCTGCTGCAAAGTGCTAGGATTTGAGAACAGATAATGACGAGCCATGATGGTGCTGAAAGGCCGAATGAAAGCGTTGGTTAAGATCTTCCTTATTGAACCTACGCTAAAAGCTACATAAGTGTTGAAATGGCATATCTGTACATTGATTTGAACCAGCAACCTTTTGCTGGTTCTCTCTATTCAATCATAATGTAGTTTTTCATGAAAGGCAACATACACAGCTTCACATGCGTTTGGCAGATTTCCAAAGCGGCCAATAAAGTCAGTATCTATGAAGCCTTGATCCACCTAGGTAGTACAGTATTATGGTTTGAGCACAAGTGTGTGTGTGTGTGTGTGTGTGTGTGTGTGTGTGTGTGTGTGTGTGTGTGTGTGTGTGTGTGTGTGTGTGTGTGTGTGTGTGTGTGTGTGTGTGTGTGTGTGTGTGTGTGTGTGTGTGTGTGTGTGTGTGTGTGTGTGTGTGTGTGTGTGTGTGTGTGTGTGTGTGTGTGTGTGTGTGTGTGTGTGTGTGTGTGTGTGTGTGTGTGTGTGTGTGTGTGTGTGTGTGTGTGTGTGTGTGTGTGTGTGTGTGTGTGTGTGTGTGTGTGTGTGTGTGTGTGTGTGTGTGTGTGTGTGTGTGTGTGTGTGTGTGTGTGTGTGTGTGTGTGTGTGTGCGTGTCCGTGTCCATTAACTGTTGAGAGAGAGCTAAGAGAGGGAAGTGAAAGGATAGAGAGCCCCTAGGGGCATGCTCTTAATGTAAAAATAGCTGGGGGAAGAGGAGATGGAAGAGGAGATTCTTCTTCTTGTCCTTTGCCCTACTGGTGCCTGCCTACAACCGTCTCCATGGTGATGTAGGCAAAGACGGTTTGAGTTTGCCTCCACACCTGCAGGGCCCATGGCTGCTGACAATGCTAGCTAGCATCCTCGTCCAAACTCGTCCAAACACTTGGCCCCTCCATTACTTGGCATGGAGCACTGGCCCCTGCCTCCCTCAGGCTGCCAGTAGACAAAGAGTGCATAAATAACATACTGAAAGAGGACTGAGCAAGAGTCAACATTGGCCCACCAACCACTCTCCCCTTTGAGGCTCTTAAATTGGCAGCCATTTAAAACCAATGAGCAGGCGAAAATGGCAGCTGAACGCCTCCCCTAATAATGTTGCTCCAACCCGCTCACTGGCAGGTCTCCTCCCATCCAAGGTTGTTATAAAGAGGTGAAAAATGATGATTAATGGGACGTGAGAGTACATGGGGGGCTACAGTGTCATCATCAATTATTTTCCATAATTGTTGAAAAATGCCCAAATAAAAAAGCAGCTCTACAAGCTTACAAAGCACCACTTCATGATGTGTTGTAAGCTTGTAGATCAGCTATTTCCGCTATTTTGTTATGTTTTTAAGTATATAACATTATTAAATGTCAGTAATTTCTTTGTATTTTTAAGTTATTTGTCATATCTGCCTGCCCTGTGCAATTTCTAATTAAGAAGCATAAAGGCTGAAAATTAAAGTATTCATATTTTCCAAAGTTCACAATTAAATCGTTAATCGCAATTATTTGTGTGATAATTAATCGTGATTTGTAATCGTAATCGTTTCATCATTATTTTTTAAGGCGACCTGAACCAAATCTACAGTATGCATTGTTTGCTCAATTTTATTTACTTAGCATTGTTGGTGCCTTCTGTATTTTATATTTTTATTCTGTAAAATATATATTTAAGGGACCAAGAAGTCACAAAGTGACTTTAGTTACTTATTGTTTTTGTGGGTTTTTTTCCTTCTCCTTCTTATTCGTCTCCTTCTCCTTCCGCCAAAAATAGCTCTTCTGGCTGAACCGTGCAGTCGGTTTTCATGAAACGCGGTAATCTGGCCCATGCCAAACAGTGACTATGCGAAGCCCATGACCATTGGCTAAATGGTGGCGCTATAGCACTCAATTGAAAATGCTAACTTTGAACGTGCATAGCTCATGAACCGTTTGACCGTTGGCAATGACACTTTGATACACATATGTGTCTCCTCATGCCGAACAACTTTCGTGTTCTGACTTTTGATCTCTGACCTTTAGATCACCTGCCATTTTGAATTATATGAAAAACAAAAAATAAATTTATCTCCTCCCAGGATCTTTGATCAAAATGCACGAAAAATGAAGTTTTTATGAGCCAATGAAAATTGCTGGTTTGTGAAAATTCTTCTTCTAATACATACATGCAGCATCATATGCTTTTGCAACTGTACAGTATGGTAGAGGGTCATGCCAAATAGCACTGAAAGCAGTCTTACTCCAATAGGTCAAAGGGGGGCGCTATGGCAATTTTTTGAAAATGAATCCTTTGAACAGGCATAACTTATGCCTTGTTTGGCCAAAAGTGGTGGCACTTGTTTCCACATGTTCCTTGACTCATGAGGAACAGATCTGTCACTTTGACAAGTAAGCTCCGCCCTCAGATTTTCCACCATTTTGAGCAGTTTGAAAAATGCTTATACCTGATTTCTGCCTGGATTTTTGAGCAATTTGCGTGAAACGCACTGATTGTCTCTGTGTAGCTCAGTCAGTAGAGCTCTTGCCTTCGGACCACAAGGTTGTGTGTTCAAATCCGGGTCCTGACAACTACGCTTGTCAGTCTTATTTGTGCATATTGTTCTTGTTGCGTATTGTCTTCTTTCTTGGTCCCGCCTTATCACTGCTTGCAGCTATATTTTTCTCATTCTATTTTACTTAGCATTAACTACTTGAGCCATACGTACTTAGTCATACGATAAATTGCAGCAACGCTGATGCTTCCAGTGTGTTCCAGGTGTTAGCCATGAATCGTGAAACCCCAAATGATATTATCACCAAATTAGCCCAATGATTAACGACTAGCTCACTTATATGCACTTTCACCAGAATTAGATTTGCATACCAAACACCCTGTGAAGCAAATAATTCTCAGGTACTGCATGCATCTTTATTAACCACTTAATCTCTATTCAAGATTTTTGAGGGGCACTAGCCCCTCCTATGTCCAGCTTTGATTGTTCGTGTAAACACAAACAGTGAAGACAAAAGTATGTAAACACAAACATTGAAGATGAGAGTGAGGACTGTCTCAAGGTGTGATTGGCAGGCGTGATCGGGTGGGGGATGTGACATTGGTTGAGAATGAGATGACGTATGATGGTAAGAGCGCCCCTCACTTCACACAGGTGTGATTTTTGAGGGCAGCTTTTTACCCCACACGTCTCAATATTTGCCATTGACAATGAAAGGACAAATGTGGTCAAATTAACGTCCGCCAAACTTGTCCCCACACGTCTCGTATTTTCAATTGACAATTAAATGAGAAATTAGGTCAAATGTCCGCCAAATATGACGTAAATGTGTTGCAACAAACAGGCATTCTGATTGGCCAGTATGAGATGATGAATGATGATGTACGATGATAAGAGCACACCTCACTTCACACGGGTGTGATTTTTGAGGGGTGCTAGCCCCTCCTATATAGGTTTAATGTTTGTTTTTAGTTCAATGTTTGTTTTAAAAACGCCATTGACAATGAAGAGAAAATTTACATCATCTTGTCCCTAACACAAACCTCTATGGGAAATAGCATTGGGAACACATTTTAGAACTAAAAAGTGTGGCATTCTATATCCTTCACTTCAGAATACTGCTGTTGTTACCCTTACTCATTGTATTGGCTGATGTTAATGCGTGCAGATGTGTGAGTTTGTTGCTGAGGGAGCTGTACGTATCTTTGCTCTGACATTAGACAATTATTAACATGCAGGCTGCTGGATTGCTTGACCTTTTCCGGACGCTTCTCACCTGTCCCCTCTTGTTTAAACAAGGGCTCCACGACATGACTTGAAGGAACTAGCCGAGCTCCCTCTCAGGCATAATGAATCACACTGTTGGAATCATGTTTGCCTTGTCCCCATGACACATATCCTTTTCCGGGGCAGCCTGTGATATTTATTGGTGGCTAAGGGGTTTATTTATTAGATCGTCTCTGCCGGCGTTGAGTTTGATTCACGCTCCCTGTTGATAAGCTTTAGCTCTCTGTCTATCACACAGGATAACTGCTGGTTCATTGTTGTTCCGGTATTAGCAAGCAAAAAGGGGAAGGCTTAATGAGCCTTGCAGAATTTGATTCTTGCAAATACCGCTATCAACTTGATAACCTAATGGTTCACATAATGAAAACAGGGTATAAACCGAAGCCCAGCAGAGATCCCAGCTTGTAATATTAATTTCAAATGGAGCTGAATTACTGTAAACATTGTATATTAAATTTGTATTAAAAACTCTACAGTATGTGTAGGATTTCCCCTATTACCATATCATTGGGAAGATGTTATGATACATTATAATGATTGCTAGAACATGTTTCTGTTACTGTTACTGTACAAATGCAGCGTGAGTTGTGAGCTTGTACATCTGCTATTTTTGCTGCAGGTGGGCACCATCGTTCAGTATATATCATGCTTAAGGTCTCCTAAAAAAAGATTGCATCTAACAATCTCTGCACTGTTGCCAAAGAAACCTTACATCCTTATGTCATTAGCGTGTTCGTTTCAATTGACGGTGTGTTTTTGTAGGCTGAATGGTGCTGCAATTATAAGTGTGTTAGACCTCCCCTTTGTATAAGCACCCTCCCTGACCTGTCATGACAGCGAATTATCTCTTCATCGGTCTTAGCACTTATACAGACGATTACCCATCTCTCATTTATGGCATTGCGATTTAGAGGATAGCTTTTGCTAGATATTTTGAGACTATTTTGTTTACTCATGGGGATGATGGAATGTCAGGCATAAACAATGAACTCATTTTATAGTTTTCTATGAATATTGCATGCGCATACCATTACTCGCTTCGGGCAGAGTCAACCGACACATTATCCAGTGTCAGTCGACTCGTCTGTGTGATTTATTGATTCAATGGGTTTCCGACCTGTTTCAACATATCATTATCACAACATATGTGAAGACAAAGATTATCATCATTATTTGCTTCATTATGGTTTATACAGAACTGTGTAAATGTGCATATTCCTCTTGCACACATGGCTTCCTACACATTGTTTCTGTCAGATTTGTATGGTGAATTACTCTCAGCAAAGTAGGGATTCACACAGTGTCTTGCCTTAGGGCATTTAAATGCAACTGGGGATTTAATTTGTGAATTTCTGATTACAAGGTCAAAATATTGCAGGTCACCCCCACCCCTCCCCCTCTCTCTCTCTCTCTCTCTCTCTCTCTCCCCTCTCTCTCTCTCTCCGCTCCCCCGTGCATGGATCCTGCCAGTTTCATGGATGCCAGTTTCACAAGGCATCCATAATCTTCCATTTGATTGTTAAGTGTGTGTGTGTGTGTGTGTGTGTGTGTGTGTGTGTGTGTGTGTGTGTGTGTGTGTGTGTGTGTGTGTGTGTGTGTGTGTGTGTGTGTGTGTGTGTGTGTGTGTGTGTGTGTGTGTGTGTGTGAGAGAGAGTGCACGTGCGCGCGTGCAAGTTTTTTTTGGGGGGGGGGGGGGGGGTATGGGGCATTGTAGTTAGTAATTAATATCCTTCGTGGTCTGTAACTCTACTGCGGCAGTAGATTTGGCAGTAGTACTGCCAAATTTGTTTGCTGAATATCAAAGAGTGTCATTTTTACGGTTTCTCAGTAAAGCCCAGCAATTGCTGCACTCGTGGCTTTCATCATATTTCAGTAGCCACAGGGCTTTTTGGTCAGAGGGATATGCACATTTATTTTGATTCCTAAATACATTCCGGTTAATTATGTCGCTACAATTCTTCTGATATTGCTTTCATAACATGCAGGCATCACAGCAACTACACCTATCCTGTCAGCATACCCACAGTAGTATACCCAAATAGAAATGTAAACAGCAGCCCAGCAGAGATAGGCCTACATCTGCTTTTTAAGGGATTTAAACGGTTGTTACACACCACCAAACATAGCAGATCTACAAGCTCCCAATGTGTTGCAGTGTGGCGTGTTGTGAGTTTGCAGATCTACTATTTTTGGTACACGACACAATGAAGAACCATGTATAATTGAGGCAATGCGACAATAAAGCAGATCTACATAAGCTGCCACGTGCCGATCTGCAAGTCGAGCTTGTAGATTGTCTGTTTTCCATGTGTGACACGATGCACAACGAGCATAAATCAGGCATTGGACTGACAGAGGCCGCCTTCTCATGACTCACTGGTTGCCCAATGGCGGTGTCATGCCATTGATGCCAAACATTCCCTCCTCTGAGCTGTTATAGCTAAGAAGAGTAAAGACCCTCGGTCACGCACGCATGCACGCACGCACGCACGCAAGCACACACACAGTCACACACACAATCTATTGACAGATGATCCTTCCAATGACAGGTTTTTCTATGTCGCTGGCACAGGGATTGTGCTGCTTTTTTTTTTCCCCCACTGACTGATGTCTGCTTCAAAGCCAAAGTCAGGGCAAGCCAGGGCTCTGATGCAGAAGTCTACACCGCAAGCATCATTTCGTTCTGTACTTGTATGGAATGACAATAAACTCCTTGGTCACTGCTCTGTACCCCTCCCCCCCCCCAGTGTAAAAAAATCTGTTAATTCTATTGAGTGTTTCAAAATGATAGAACCTCTCAATTGCTCGCAATATTAAAGAGCGTCTCTTTCATTTCTCATTTTTGCCGTGGAGATGAAATTCACTTTTATTTTATTCTATTGTATTGTTTTCTGCATTACAGTTGAGCTGAAGTTTAATCTGGACCAGTACGTGAACAAGCGCTACCCAGGCCTGGTGAAGATTGTGAGGAACAGCAAGAGAGAGGGTCTGATTCGAGCACGGATCCACGGCTGGAACGCGGCCACTGCCCCCGTCGTGGGTTTCTTTGATGCGCACGTGGAATTCAACGCCGTCTGGTAAGAGAAAGGTCGTGTGTTTTACAACACTGGGTTTCACCTTTTCTTTCCCACAACCACTCCTTACCTTCGCTGTTGACTGTGGGGACTTTCATGTTTTCAAACGCAGTGCATGTCATCATTAATGAATAACTGTGAAATATGCACTGTGTTGTCTTGCCTAAGCGTTTTGATGTAGCGCCAGGCCTGGTGGTGAATATGTTCCCTGGTAAATTCTACCTGAGGCAGCACTTTTCAATAGAATGACCCCTATTATGAACAAGCTAATAAGCTCTCTCCCCCTCGATCACCCTCTACACCTCCCTTTCTAATCTGTGAATAAGGGCCAATGGGTCGGACTGGGCGAAAAGACATCTTGTTTAATGGCACGTCCTGTCCAGCAATAGGCCTATACTGTAGACCACTGAGAAAGAAGAACATTGCGTCTTATGTGTGGGAAATAATTAGACAGAGAGAAAGTGCGAGACTGGGGAAGGGGGAGAAACAAACATGCTTTTATTACATTGTTTTTCCACTGTGATTCCTGGCTTTTAGGCTTTCTGGCACGTTATGAAATTACTTCTGGGGGTCTCAGCCCAATGTCTGGGCTGCCACTTAGGTGTTGCCACCAAAACAAGTTGCTCAAATGCGTGTAATTGGCACCTAATTTGAGCCTGTCACCCAAATCCTGTCTGCATTTGAAGATGGAGCTGGAAGCTGCCTGGCGGTGGAAGGCAGATGGGGTTGTGCATTGTTCGTGCGTGGTGTGGTGTGTACGTGCAATGGGGGCGTCTTAGTTAAACGTTTGTTGGCTTATAAATTGTTTACGGAGGAAGGGGTTGCCAAAATGATTTTGCCAGATTTCAGTGCTTTATAACATGTGATGAGAATATATTTAAAAAACAATGTAGGCTATAGTACAGTACATGAATACAGGAATGCCAGGCGTACACATGCCAGCACAAATGCCAACAAAATGTCAATTATAAAACAGATAGTTCTGGTCCTTGATTTGAGCTGTGTTCAAAGCCATTGTAAACTGTTAAACACACAACTGAGACCACATTAGATCAGTTACAGTATTATCGTGCCAAACGTCAGTTTTTTTTTTTTTTTTTCATTTTGATTTAGAAAAATGCCATGCAATTGCTCAATATTGATTAATTAAAAGTTTCAATGGTTAACTTCTAACATCACTGACTTGAACATAGCTATAGACTGTGGTTTCACATCACATTTACAGGTGTAAAGAAGTGCACATGGTTGAAATTAGGTTTTGTGCAAGCTCCATCATCTTTGTTGTTTTCAGGAAAAGAAAAAGAAGAGGGGGGAGGGCAGGGAGAGCAAGGAGAAAGCAAATCAAACAGCTTCTAAAATCACTGTTAACCGTGACCTTTTGGGGCCTTATATTAGCCAAACGGGCACACGGCCAAGTTCAAACCTGGCGTCCGCTGTGCAGCCGAGCAGGTCAGTCACAAGACCATGAACCTTTGACACTCTTTGTTAAAGGGCATGCTTGTATGCGCCATGTTCCTTGATCCTCGCCTGTCTGTGCTGTGGGGTATGTGATAGGCTCAGTGGAAACAGCAGTATCAAGCAAAGCCAGGCAGCAAACAGGCAGCAACACCGAGAGAGGATTGCATTATTGGCCCAAGCATCATGCGCTGGTGCTGCTGATGGTAATTGATACCCTGATGGTTCCCTCATCTGTTCCCCCATCTGCTCTTTGTTCAGAAAACGGAAGTACATCTTTGCCTCTCTGCCATGCACACACACACACACACACACACACACACACACACACACACATGCGCGAATGCACCCCTGTTGCCTCAATATGGATGAATACATCCTCCTTTTGCCAGCTTATGCCCACCAAAACACACTCGCATATACTGTACACACACACATTCAGGCAGACCTTTCGTAATATCCTATATTACATGTCAAGCTATGTTTGGTAGTCGGTGCACATCTGCTGCAGTCATGCGGTGCATGCATCACTCACACATGTACACAAACATACCACCCTGCATACCCCTTTGACAACATGATAGATTACATTTTGCTTGTTGTTGCTTCACATTATTGCTTCACCTGATTAGAAGCTGAGCCCCTGTTTTGCTTCTCTACTTTTGTTTTAATTTCACAAAATCTAATTAACACCAAGGATTTCATTGTGTAGAGATGGGTTTCTATCTCAGTAAAAGCCTGTGACAATGGATGATAAAATACAGTAGTCCCTTTGTTGTTGTCTACATGTACTATAATAACAGGTGTGTGCGTGCATGTGTGCGTGCATGTGCGCCTGCATGCGCGTGTGTGTGTGTGTGTGTGTGTGTGTGTGTGTGTGTGTGTGTGTGTGTGTGTGTGTGTGTGTGTGTGTGTGTGTGTGTGTGTGTGTGTGTGTGTGTGTGTGTGTGTACAGTACATTATCTGTATGCATGCATGTACAGTATGGGGCAGCTCCTGTGTTTGCAGAATCTACAGATATAAAATGCATCATGTTGCCCTTTCGTAATATACAACTGTCCCAACACTATGGCTGCCCTTATTGAAATAGATTCACTAGTGGTATCTACCACGTCCCTTTGTTACAGTGAGGAAGTCAACCTATTTATCATTATAGGATTATTCACTGTATGGCACATGCAGTGATAAGTGAGATAGATGAGGCCTCAGGCTCTTCATGGTCCCGAGCCATCCTGAATGACCTTGTACAGACAGTCCGCAGTGGAAAAAACCTACTTGCCTGTTTTACCTACTTGCCTGTATATAGAAATACTCTGTTACGACTCGAGTATATAGTATCGGCATCAAAATGTGCTTAAAGTACCAAAAGTTAAATGTCACGATTGTGATTAATTGTCACAGAAATACAATTGTGATGACATTTCAGCATGAGGTCTAAATGGAAACAAGACCACAAGGACTTGATCGCAGTTAATGGCCTAAATGGAAACAAGACTGCAAAGGCCAATCAATCAATCAATCAATCAATCAATCAAACAAACAATGGCCCGGTTTCCCAAAGGACACATGGTGTAAGAGGTATGGTGTATTTAATTGCAGGCTGAATTTAATAATATTTGGACTGTTGGACAGCTGACATTAGGCTCTCTTTACTCTTAAAAAAAGATATATATATATATATATATATATATATATATATATATATTTTTTTTTACTCTTAAAAATATATATACATAAATATAATATATATACATAAATATAATTATATATATTTAATTATATTTATATATATTATTATATTTATGTATATATATATTATATTTATGTATATATATATATTATATTTATGTATATATATTTTTAAGAGTAAAGAGAGCCTACTGTCAGCTGTCCAGCAGTCCAAATATTATTAAATTCTGTGTGTGGCCTAGAGGGCATCTGAGCATGTGGTACAACATACCTCTTACACCATGTGTCCTTTGGGAAACCGGGCCAATGGCTATTAGGCTCAACAAAAGTTGCACAGTAGATATGACAAAATAAATGGCATATTTAATAACTTGATACTTTTTGTAAATGTGCGTGCGTGCATCCGTGTGCATCCGTGCGTGCGTGCGGCCGTGTGCGTGGGTGAGTACAGTAAGATCCCCAAACGTATTATTTAACATAATTATGAAAGTGTACACTCATATTAACACTGAGGTGCAAAATGCAAATACACAAATAATGGATTGTGCTCGCTAATAGCATCATGAATTGCATATAAATTTCCCCCATCTAAAGATCCGATTCACAGAAGATGTTGTTCTAATGACATGCGGTTATAGAAACATGCCCATGAAGGGTGCAGTTTGGCCTCATTTTGTGAAAGTTTGGGTGAAACAACCCTTATGAA
The DNA here is from genome assembly GCF_964188405.1 of Protomyctophum parallelum. Taxonomy (NCBI): domain Eukaryota; kingdom Metazoa; phylum Chordata; class Actinopteri; order Myctophiformes; family Myctophidae; genus Protomyctophum; species Protomyctophum parallelum. The sequence goes on along the minus strand of NC_139710.1, from coordinate 7,626,881 downwards.
TTTGCTTCAGTTATCACTACCTCTCTAGTGGTAGCTGGTGGTGACCTAATAACTTCCACTGCATGTGGCTATTAGCGCTGTTGTTTGTGAATTGGAAATTGTTTTGCAGTGAGTCTCATTTTCCTAGAAATATGCTGATGTTGTGCCAAATGTGTGGCTAATTATTAGCAAATTTAAATACGGTATGTGCAAATAGCACTGGAGCACAGAGACACTACTTGCTTGCCGGCGTAATTAGTGTTGCATTTCACATTTTGCGGGTTCTTTTAGAATGACACAGTTTCTATATTTTTGCGTACTGTAGGTTTAGTGGGCGCAAAAGCTGTGCAATGCCTTTGTGAATTTTCTCCTGGTGATTTTACTGTGTGAATGTGTTGCAGTCGCTATATTCCTACTGTCGTTTGTTGCATTTGCAGTGGAATTGTTGATTTGCATTGCTGTTAATACAGACATAATTTCATCATACTGTACAGTGCACTTTTTTTTTTTTTTTTTTTAAGATATTTTTTTGCGGCTTACGCCTTTTATTGATTTTTGAAGGGACAGACAGTAGGCTGACAGGAAACGGGAGAGAGATGGGGGGATGACATGCAGTAAAGGCCGTGTCGGGTCGGGAGTCGAACCCGCGGCACACTGCGACTGGATTACCAGTCCGGTGCCCAGACCGTTACGCTACGGCCTGGGCCTACAGTGCACTTTACAACTGCTTCAGTTTTCTATGAGAGGCTCCCACTTCTCGCATAATTCGGTGTCCAAGCAGTGAAGCACTGTCAGTTGTTATACAAAGATACAGATATGCAGTTATGTATGTACAGTAAGTAATAGGAAACCCACACACTATCACAAATTAAGCTAGGGAGAGGCCTGGCTCACAATGTTTTTCAGTTGAAAATAAGATACTTTCGTTGCTGAGTGCATGGTTCTGCAGCACATTATGCATGAGGCCATATACTCCTATTTTAAAGATTATTTAAAAAACATTTTGGCTTGATTATATAGTCAATGTCAATGTGTAACGGCATCAAAGTGATAGTATAAGAACGGCTCTGAAATTATACTCAGGTTGCAAAACAGATTTTAACCCATGAGCTTATGTATCACATATGTCTTTCTTATTAATTGTATTTTTATTTTTGGGCACAAATGAATAAATTAGGGTTAAAGGAGCATTCCAGACAAACTCTTTTCTTACCTTAATCTGATGTTATAATATCCAAAAACTATTGGGTTTTAATGGCAGATAACCATTTTACGGCAGAAAAAGGACAAAACACTGGAGCGTATCTAGTCATTATGAAAGACAGATGTCAAAAAAAAAATCACACACGTGTAAACTGAGTGGTGCAATTCCCCCCCCCCCTCCTCTCTCTCTCTCTCTCTCTCTCTCTCTCTCTCTCTCTCTCATTAGAGACACAGCAGTGCACTACCCCTCTCTCTGTTTCTGGCGCCCCCTACTGCTATTAATAAGTCACATACTTGTGCTCGCACAAACAGGTACACAAACAGGTGGACATTGCTGGTTGTAGGAGTGGTTGCACCACGCAAAAAGACAGGAAAAAAAAATCTGCGGTGGGCTCAGGAGGGAGTTATGTCATTTTCTCGTTCTTGGATATAACATCAGATTAAGATAAGAAAAGGCTGTTGGTCCGGAATTCTCCCTTAAGTCTTTGACTCAGTTGAATGCTCAGTCATTGATATTTGATAGATAGTTTATGAATTATTTGCCTTCTATCGTATTGTTTATCTCTGGCATCCAAAGGTGGGGTGAGAGATTATGTTTCTATTGTGTGCTATTATGTTGTCAGTGAGTGTGTGTGTTTGTATGTGCGTACGTGTGTGCGAGTCCAGAGCTGAATCAGACCTATCGGCGCCAAACATTTTGAGCATGCGTTTCCAGTAGGAAAAGGAAGACACAATTCTTCCAATCCGTCAGTAACAACTGTTTTATTTATATTTCTGTTCATGCATCACAGTAGACCTACCGCCATAGCACAATTATGAAGGAGTGAGCAATAGTAGATGCACATGGGCACGCGCTCCAACACACAAAGATACATGTGCATGCCTTCAATTGAGGGTGAGACACGAGGCAGAGGGAGAGAGACAGTGAGTTGTTGTGACAGGAAAAGGATGTCCAAATGAAACCCTAAAGACCATCAATCATAAGTGTATTTCGGCACTATAGGTCTGCACCATACTGTGTGTGTGTGTGTGTGTGTGTGTGTGTGTGTGTGTGTGTGTGTGTGTGTGTGTGTGTGTGTGTGTGTGTGTGTGTGTGTGTGTGTGTGTGTGTGTGTGTGTGTGTGTGTGTGTGTGTGTGTGTGTGTGTGTGTGTGTGTGTGTGTGTGTGTGTGTGTGTGTGTGTGTGTGTGTGTGTGTGTGTGTGTGTGTGTGTGTGTGTGTGTGTGCGTTGACGCTAGTCAATGTCATGGCAATTATGTTTATGCACTGTCTGTCAAATTGGTCTACATGTTAACATGCGTGCGTCGGTGCGTGCGTGTTTAGCCACACCGCCGATCCGACCATCAAGTCTGAGTCAGTGTTCGGCAATTAAGCATTTTCATGATTTGAGCATGGCTGGCCAGTCAATTTGGACCAGTCCTAATCATGCTTGGCCAGAACTCCCCATTCTATACACCCTAATAAATACTCGATAATAGGATTTTTTTTTTCACGTGAATCCCTATTATGGTAACTTTTCTGGTGTGCAATGCAGCAAATTCCACAACCATCTTAGTTCATGAGGGGGTAACGAGCAGTGCAGCAGTGGAGTGACAGTGGAGTCTCATTTCCAAGATCGGCTTTGCCTTAATACGAGGATATGAGATCATTGCTTATGGTTAATGTGATATTGCATCAAGTAAATGTGTGCAATTTATCTCCTACGCCACCCACACAGACACACGTGTGCATGCACACACGCACGCACGCACGCAGCCACGCACACACACACACACACACACACACACACACACACACACACACACACACCGATGGCTGTGACATGTGCTCGTCCATTTGAGCTGTTCTCTCTCTCTTTCTCTCTCTCTCTCTCTCTCTCTCTCTCTCTCTCTCTTTCTCTCTCTCTCATTGTCACACTCTTTCTCTGTTGGTTGAAATGAATAGCATTAACCGAATGGCAGTGATTGTAATGAGAGACCAACTGTTCACAGGTGCATGGATGGGGAGCTAGATAAATGCAAATACATTTATATTGTTTCGTTTTTTTTTCTTCCCTAAATTCTGCTGTAGGCCTATTGCAATCTGCCGCTTTATTCATGATTACTGATTAGCAGTGTAGCCAGAAGGGACTACCCACTGAGTGTGTGCTGCAGATAAGAGAGCTTCTCTCGTCACGGCGAGGCTTATAATGAAATATGTGGTTCAGAGAGCGGTTCCTTGATGACTTGAATGGTGGGCAAATTGCTCAGCTACTTTGTGACCTATTGAGCTTTGGCTTTGATTTAGAGTGAGTCATAGAATAGAAAGAAAGAAAGAAAGAAAGAAAGAAAGAAAGGGTTCCCCTCAATCATTAAGGATTATCGTTTTTATTCTTAATCCGTTTTTGAATCTTTGGATGATGAGTGTATTGAGTGTATCTGTGCTATCTATATTTATCCTGGTCGATGTCAACTGTGCTATTGTTTTAATGAATTGCATTTTTATAGTGCTCAAAGCGCTTTACAATGGTTCATTCATTCATACATTGGGAGGTGAAGCGGCGAACAGTCGACGCCAGCGTCCTCACTTCCCACATTCACACACCAATGGTGGCGAGCTCACCAACCAACTCATTGGAGGCAATGTAGGGTTCAGTGTCTTGCCCAAGGACACTTCGACATGTGGACAGGAGGAGCCGGGATTCGAACCCCCGACCCAGGGATCATTGGACGACCTGCTCTACCTCCTGAGCCACAGGCCCCTTGATGCAGAGTTTTAAACTCTGCATCAAGGAGATTTCCTTCTGTCCTCGAGAGCTGGGAAATATCTATATCTTTTAGCTAAAGTGAAACTCTAGCTCACTGCGGTCGACTGGCTGTAGCTCTAGTATGGTTTCCATCCGTCTAGGAAAGCGGGGGAGGATGCAACAGCTTACACGGTGAGTGTGTGCTTCACAGAGCACACAGAACCCAGGCATGTTTCCAAAAACAGTGAAAAACGATGACACATATTTATGGTGCCTTTACAGTGGTATCACACAAAGAGCAAATGCATTTAGCCGTAGTATGAAATCTTAGCTCGACACAGGATAAACCTTTTTCATGCCTCTACATCACAGAGGTAGTCAACTTCAAAAAAGGCCTGACACCATAGTCGAAGTGGTACCCGGTATAATAATATAGAGAATAAATTATTAGTATTCCGTACCTCTACCATCTTTGCATTCTTTTTTTTTATTGTGGCGGCTGGGGATTGGGCAATTCTAACATACCAGTATGCTCCTGTATAAGGTCTTGCCAATACAGTATAGTCAAAGAAGGCAGAATGCATAGCTGACTGGATGATCTGTAAAGTCATTAATGCGCTTGAAAATGGCTATAGGCGATGGCGGCTTAGCTGTTCCACAAAGGCTTGTCTCTCACACGCTCCTATACAGTATGTGAGTATGGCGCTGCCCGTATGCTCGTGCGCTGTACATCCCATAGCATTTTGGTCGCAGAGGCACGCATGTGGCATCATGTTGACACGTGTATCATTGAAGCTCATAAATGGAAGTTACAGCATATATAGCATGTCAAAATGAAATCTCCACCCTTCTGCGTTGTGCGACGGACAGTTCACATAGTTCACGGCGAATCCAGTGAAACGAAAGAATTACTAAAGAGGATCTATTTTCATCACTCTGGGGGCCTGATGGTCTCAGGGCATGGTTGTGAATGCAGCTAGATCCCATTATTTGATAGTTTCTATGTTTGAGAAGCTTTCCCCAATTCAAGATGAGTCACAAGGTAATTCCATTATTCTAGAGGGGGTAAGTAAATAAAAATTGGAGTTGTAATCTCAAAGGCGATGTGCGGCTGAGCACTCGAAGGTAGAGGACAAAGGTAGGGCAGATAGCAAAGCGTCCTCAGACACCATGTTGAATGGAGTACACAGGCGCTGAGATCACAGGGATGTTTATCTTGGCGTACTGTATGATGTGCTTCTATGAGATGACCATGTATTTGTTTAAAGGTAGGGGGAAGTGTGTGCTCGGCTTGATTTAAAGCCATCCTAAGATACATGCCATTAAACATGATATTCAGTGAGATAGAAGGAGTTCATATTTCAAGACACGATAGAATAGGATAACATATTAATCCAAATCCAGGGTGTTAACAGCAGCAAAGAGTAAACTAGTGTGCAATAAAACATACATCAATAGTTACAGGAATAACCTACAGTATATTCACTTGCAGACACACACTTTTACTCCCCCCCCCCCCCTCCCCCCTCATATGTTATGCAAAACATTCCCAGGGGGGGGATGCACCATTGTGCAATGTGCATTCTGATCCAGTCTATGATTCTGATAGCCTTTGGGCTAATAAACATTTTACTGAGATCTGATCAGGCTCACAGTTTCAAAAAGGTTTCAGCCATGGCGTTTGAAATGGAAGTCTCCCGCACCATGCTCCTCTTCCTATAGAGCACTGAAGTCTGACAAATTATTTTACACATCCTACCTGGGTCGTGTTTTTTTCCCCCCGTTCTGAACTCCCATAGATATTCTTTTTAATATTGCTTCAAATAAGAACTGTGTTCCAAAATAAACAAAATTTTCCCGGCGGTTTGACTCGTATTGAAATGAAGAATCAACTGACTGCGACAAGACGCTGATGTTACTGATGTTACTAAATTTGTTAAAGTTTGGCCAGAAACTGATTGTATTAAATACATGTATGAGTGACTGACTGAGGGCTGTGCACAGCCTCACATTGAGATCAGGCCAAAGGGAGATAATGATTGCTTAGTCAACTGACTCCCACCTCTTTATTATAACCCCCTCATTTTCCCCCCAACCTGTACGTATATTACAGTTACATATATTACAATATATTTTGTGTTTATGTTTCATGTCATGATTATGAATTGAATACCCAGGACCGAAAGGACTTTTTTCGGTGATATCCATTTGGACTAAGTGTCTGACTGTACTACCGTTTACACTTCTGCCAATAAAGTATTCAATCAATCAATCAATCAATCAATCAATCAATCAGATAAGACTCTTCAAACTCACACTCACATTTGCATTCATTCTACCCTTCTAGTATTGGCATTTGCAGTAATATTAATACACAAAACACAACCACTTAGGATAGTAAATGTTTATTGAGAATATGCACTGACTAATATGCTTTGCTCTTTGTTCCTGGAAGGGCAAAAGATGGTGTTGAGGGTGGAGCCATATTTATGCAGATAACCATACCAAGAGGCTTGATTGATGGGGGGATTAGGAAATGTGTGGTTGATTTGACTAAATTCAGAGTGCTGTCCTCCCCTGTGTGCATTTATTGGTTTGGTCCACCACTATACGTCTCCCGCATGTGTCATTGTAGGACGTCTGTTAGTTGAGTTCACTTCCTGTTGTGTTACACGTTATTTTCATTTCATTCTCATTCATGTTCTGCTGACCTCTGCTGACCTCTTTGTTTAAATTAAACAAACCTTGAGTTTGAAAACCTGTGTTACCTTATGCTTTGACTGCTTGGCCCCTCACACTGACTATCGTAAACAATTCAGAGCCACCTCCCTGACAGTACTTGGTTACACTGCTCTTCTAGACCAGTGGTTCCCAACCTTTTCAGGCCAAAGCATTTGCGGGGGTCCCCAGCCAAAAAGGTTGAGAACCCCTGCTCAACCTTAATCCAGTCGTTTCCCGCACGTCGGACTATTGACATGTCGGAAAAGTGTACGCACCCCGATATTTTAAGATTAAGCGCAGCGACGTATGATTCATTGGTTGCTATGCCAGCTCTTCTGATTTAAAGGGAGCTAGTGTCCTTTTCTGTTTTCTCCATTTTCTTTCTAATTTCTTATGTATATTTATTAATTAGGCATAAAGTACATTGCATAAAGGGGTTGAATCATAGGGTTTTGAATCTGAGTGATCTGATAGATTATATTTTGTACAGATATTTAATTACAGTAAATGCATAAAAAATAAGTTTAATAAAATAACTTAATTACAAAAAGCATGGAGTTCCCTGCAGGCACTAAACTAGACACACAAGGGAACCGATGCATGTCATAAAAGTAGATCAACAGAGGAACTATCAAATATCAGCGACAATAATTTGCCACACTAACAATCGGCCGATGCTTAGCATAAGTCCTAATATCCCTGCAGAATTCTTTATTGTGGTTATTATGTGAAATTCAGTTCTGCCAAAGGTACTGCTTCATTCCTATTGTACCAGTTTGTATCTATAATTACAGAAAGGTATTTCCTCTCTGGTATTATGAAAACAATAATAGTTCAGATTTAAGGCTTTATTTGTCCCAAATTGAAAATTTGCATAAAACACAATGCATACTCAAGTATGGTATTATGAAAGTAGGGACATGAAAAAGAATACGTCTTTCATGTTTTTCAAAATGAGAGAGAGATGGCAACTTGGCAAGACCTGCTGCCATAATGTAGAAGGAGATCAGCCGGAGAATCAGAGAAGCGGGGGCGGTATAGTGTGTCGCAGTCCCGCCCGCTTTCATGATGACGACAGGCCCGAAAAAGAATGTCCCATGCATTTTTCCCATAGACTTTTCAAAAAGTATTAATTTAAAGATCTGTAAGCCTAGGATCGTGACAAATCTTGACAATAAACACAATATTTTGGGCCGAACAAATAATTACAAAGAAGAAAAACAGTGTTGTACCCTGCCCTTTTTTCCTAGTGTTGAGAGCAATTGAAAGGGTTTCATTTCGGTGTATAAACCATTAGTTATTCATAATTTGGGGTGTTTTTGCTAGTCGATGTATAGAGGCATTTACCGGTTCATCGTTGGTTTTGTGTATACACTATACACATAGTGTTATTATACACCTGACGTACTGTATATGAAGGTCCTTCTATCTATTCTGTAGTAACAGCTACAGTATTTAGCCTACCTCTTAATTACTGTGTTGCTGAAGTGTGAGTGTCTGTATTACTGTATTATAGCACACGGCTCAAGTACTTTTATCATATGCTGAAGAAATCCTGCATCATCCATGACAACATAAAGCTGCATATCTTTCCATAAAGTCCCACCATTCTAGCTATGGAGTTTGCCCTATCAGAATCTACACGGTGGGGAGATAAAGACTCCTCCTTGTGCCTTGTTGTCAACAGACACATTGGGGTGATGTCTTCGGAAATAAGGAATCATTATTATCAGTATTGCTGCTAGCATAAGACGTGTGTGTTGCGCAGTGCTTTAACACAGTCACTGTTTTATCCACACTTTTGGTCATTCTTAAGTAACACTATATCCGTAATGCTCCCATACAGCACACTGAAGGGATGCTGGGGGATCCACTTGCTGTTCCATTAATTCAATTAAATTCAATTCAAAGGGCTTTATTGGCATGAGAAAACATACGTTTACATTGCCAAAGCAGAAAGAGCAATACAACAATACAGCAATACAATCAAAACAAAAATTATGTACATTGAAGGTCAGGATCTTCAATAGATCAACTTCTATGTACCAAGATCACTCGATGCAGGTATAGTGCAGGAATATACACACTGATTAGTGATTAATGATTCCATTAGTGATTAATGATTCCATTAACAAGAATGACTGACAGCCATTGCCAACTGAGAAGTTTCATTGGGATACTGGTGCAATTTCAGAGAGCTGTTTAACACTATGGAATATCATTGGGAGAATAAATTCAAACGAATTAATTCCCATAATCTCACGATGCAAATGAATTAGTGCAAAATTGTTTGTATTGTCAGGGATATGTTTGATATGTGTAGAATAAATTATATGTTGTGTTCCAGAATGAATTGTGCGTGAGAAAAAGGTTTCCACTAGGTGTTTGTCAATGTAATCAAACTAGACCGGTGCCCGGCTGTAGAGCACCGAGGCGGTAATGATGGAAGCCCCACCCGGCTATACCCGTTCCATTTGTCTGTATCCCTTTTATGCCCATATATATGGAGATTTCTGTATCTGTCTCTCTGTGTCCCTTTATTCCTAAATGTTCTAAATGTCAGGCATGCCAACGCTGTTCTCGAGTTACGTGCATTACAGCCGTACACACGTACGTACGTACAGACAGACATGGTGCATTTATACTGTAGTCATAGATAGATGACTGAATGTTCAAATTACTAAAACTGAACTAAGAAACTAAACAAGTGTAATGAAAATAATTGCAGGTCATGACTAATTGCTAAAAAGGTTAACATAAAAAAATTTGCCACAGAATTTATGTCATCAAAATGTTATATTTTGGCCCCTTTGCAATGTCATAGATGAATGGCAGATGACAGTGTAAATCAATCTCAGATGAAGTAATTTATTTTATCATAGCTAATAGCTATTATACCAACGAGGTAAAGAGGAGACAGGGTCTTTCATCTGCCAATCTTTAAGAACAGTGATGGTGATGTACTTTTACTATAAGCACTCCTGCTGTTATTAAATTAACAAAATGTGGGTATAGATTTATCACATAAAACACATAAATGCAGCTTCCATTTTTTCCCTAAGCAATTTGAATTCAGCACGATGTAAGTGTGCCCTTCAGACATTAACGCTTACATGATTTATTTTAAGAGCGACTTGCTGTAGAGAGTAACCATCATTTCCTATAGATTTTCAACATTACAAGCAACCAATTGCAAGTACAACTTACAAGAGTACAACTTACAAGGGTCAGACACATAATTATACTTGTTTCCCCCGGCCAATATCACAGTGAATCTGGAGTGATCTGTGAAAGAGGGAAAGCTGGAAGAGGAAGCATGTGCAAAGAAGTTGGGTGGATATGCTGTCTTTCTTCAGTCCAGATGGTCACATATAGAGGAGGAAGGTGCGTGAGTGAGTAGCCAGACGATCAGAGACCTTCGCCTGACTGATATGGCTGGTGATCTAAATTCAGTATAGGCTAGAACAGCAGTGAGAATGGCTGCTGCCAAACCTATTCCCACTTCTTTGAAAACCAATCCTCAAGTCTTTGCATGACTTCTACAAGCCATTACACGAAACGGGTCTTTCAGATTTTTCATAATCCATCCTGATTGGCTAAGATTGGCTTCCAAATTTTACAGGACTGCTCCGTTTGAACTAAATGACACAAATTATGAACACATTGTGTGATTTCTATGACATTTTGCACGCACATTCCCACTAGGCAGAGGAAGAAATGCCACTTGAAATTTCTCAAATCAACCTAATGGTGGCACTATAACTGGCCTATTCGTGTTTTTACCTATAACTGCACTGATCTGTGTACAGTAAAACGTTGTATGCACACTCCCTATAGGCCAAGGAAAAACCTTTGCCTTGTAAAATACATCTGCTTTTTATAGCGCCACCAAGAGGCCGACTTATGTAAATCAATGTTTTTGACATTTCTCCTTCAGATTTTATCGAACACATACGATGTGCACAGCATCCGATTGCAGTGAAACTGTGCTCCTATCCTGGAGACCTGTGCCTTTTTCTAGTTTAATCTCTGAATTGTTTCCATCCATCGAATTTAGATGTCACCAGACGTAGGCAGTAGGCAGAGATCTCTGATCGTTTGGATATGGGAGACGTGTGTGTGTGTGTGTGTGTGTGTGTGTGTGTGTGTGTGTGTGTGTGTGTGTGTGTGTGTGTGTGTGTGTGTGTGCGTGCTGGTGAAGGGGGTATAAGTCAAACGGTTCCTCAATCACAGAAAAATAACTCCTGGGTACTGACAATATTGTCACAGTGACTGTGTCCCTCTTTGTGTGGCTTGTACACAGCTGGAGCAACAAAGTGTTACAACCCTGAGGACGTATGTTTACATTTGTGGCTGTTAAATTTTTTTTGTCTGATTTCAAGTAGGTTGTGTGATTGGTGAACTGTGTGTATGATGGGTTCCAGTTTTATTGTGTGATGAATGGTGGACTGTGATTTAGTAGGAGGTGACCTGGTTGCTGATTGGCCTGGAGATGACAGCTTCTAGCATATAAGTAATATAAATCATCTTTGGACTGTTAACCAGCATGTTGGTTATCCTTGGGTCATCCTTTGAAGGTTCCCCTAGGCTGGGGAATAATAAAAGGGAACAAGCTTGTGCAATATGACGAGGGAGGTCATTCCACAGCTTGGCAGCCTGGAGGAAAAAGAGTCTACAATAGGTTGCTTGGAGCATTGTTCAGGGTGTTGTAGGGAAGGCAGGGACAGATGTCCTGATCAAAGTGTGCAGAAAGGGTTGCAAAGCTGGATCATTTCCGACTGGGAATGCCATGCCCTGGGTTGATTTTCAGTCATCACCTGCAGTGTTTTGGTTGCTGTTTTTGGAATGAGCACAGAAGTGTGCAAATTTCTTGCAGCTAAATTGCATTTTTGACGTTTTTCAATCTGAGTTTAAAGCGTTTCACAGCACGGAGTCAGCATTGTTGAGGGTTTTCAATTACATTCTATTGACCACTGACTAGTGATTCTGTGATTCTGCTGCTCCTTGATCTAAGCTCTGCATTCGACACTCTTGATCACCATACTCTTATTTATCGTTTAGAGCTTTGTGTTGGTGTCACAGATGCCGCTTTAGCCTGGTTCTCATCATGTATCGGAGAGATGCTTCTCTGTTCAATTTGGTGACTTTGTATCGTCCTCCACCACCCTGTCCTCTGGAGTCCCCCAGGGCTCGATCCTTAGGACAATTCTCTTCTCCCTATATCTCCTTCCCATTGGCATAATTTTTTAGAAGCATGGTATTTCTTATCACCTTTATGCGGATGATTCGCAAATCTACTGTATATGCCCTTTAAAAAGGACAGAAACGGCTCCCTGACACCTCTGCTTGATTGTCTAAGTGACATCAAGGCATGGATGGCTCTAAACTTTGTGTCAACGAAAGTAAAACTGAGGTTATAGTGTTTGGACCTAGTGGTCCTGGTATCGTTCCCACTGACCAAGGTTCCTTCCTTATGTCAAACCTGTGGTCTCTAACTTTGGCGTCAAATTAGATAACTTGATTAAACTTGATAAACAGGTTAATGCGGTGGTTAGTTCAAGTTTTTATCACCTAAGGCTGCTTGCAAAAATCAAGTGCTATCCTTTAGCGATTTTGAGCGGGTTATCCATGCCTTTATTTCTACACGTTTGGACTACTGTAATGCACTTTATGTTGGTTTAAATCAAGCCTTACTTGCTCGACTCCAGCTAGTCCAAAACTCTGCTGCATGTCTACTAAGAGGAAGTCGCAGGCGTGAGCATATCACACCTGTTTTGGCCTCCCTTCACTGGCTCCCTGTCCGTTTTAGAGTTGATTTTAAAATGTTATTGTTTGTTTTTAAACCAATCTGAGGGCCTGCTAAATCTCAGGCTCACTAAGAAGACCCGCTTAAAGACCAGAGGTGACCGAGCCTTCTCTGTTGTAGCCCCCAAATTATGGAACGCGCTCCCCTCCCACGTCAAATTGGCCCCTTCCATCGAGACTTTTAAATCTCGCCTTAAGACCCACCTTTATACATTGGCTTTTAATCCCGCTTGAGTTTCTTCGGTCCATGTTAATGTTTTATTTGAGTTTCTTCGGTCCATGTTAATGTTTTATTTGAGTTTCTTCGGTCCATGTTAATGTTTTATTTGAGTTTCTTCGGTCCACTGTCTGACGCTGCTGTGTTTTGTACTTTTCAGTGATGTGTCTCAGTTGTTTCACTGTTTGTACTTTGTATTCTTGCTGTAGTTTGTTCTGTGTTAGCTATAGTGTATTTGATTTTATTTCTCCTGTACAGCACTTTGGAAACCCTGAGTTTTGAAACATGCTATATAAATAAAGTGGATTGGATTGGGGAGAATTCTTTGATAGGTTGGAGAGCAAGTGCATGTGTTGTGCATTCTGGATCAGTAGGTCTAAAATAGACGCACATGGCCTAAATTATAGCCTGAAACTGTCCACCCCAGAAACATTATGCATACAAATAACAGTGAGTTGTGAAGCTGAAGTCCACTGCCTCCAGACCCACATGTACTGTACTGTTAGCTGCCCTTTGATGGAATCCCAGCAGAGCCATTCTCCTCTGTCTGCCTCTCATCTCTGTAAACTATTTGGACAAAGCTCAAATGGGAATAGACTGGACACATACCATCGTAAAGATTATGATTACTTTATTCAGTAACTCAAATCCTTGACTTTTTTTTGATAGATTTCCAGACCTTAGCTCACCTTGATGGAGGTTAATTAAGTATTATTAATAATTACTAATTCTCTCTCTCTCTCTCTTGTTGTATCCTGCAAAGATTTAAACAAACGTGCATTTAGCTGGGGCTTGCCACACCTCAGCCGCTGCACAAGTGTTGGTACTTTTGGAAAACGGGATGTTGATAGGAACCAGAAACTTTTGAACATAGATGTAATTTCCTGTATTCTGCTGCATACAACCTCACAATGCGTTGTGAGCTTGTACAGTTGCTATTGTCAAAGAAGTCTTGACATTAACTATTTTTCTAACAGAAATCTTGTTTGTGACAAAATATGTTCAGATGGTGGTCCACGGTAAAATGCATAATAATTAGGTACTTGACATGAAAAGGTTAGAGAACTACTGCTCTATATGCTGTACCTGAACTGGATGGAAGTCACACATGCCTTACGCGCAGGCAAGCAAATGTTTTAACTCCTTGTCTCCATGCCCTTTTTCTCGTGTCTGTACAGGGCAGAGCCCATTCTGACCAGGGTGAAGGAGGACCACACCCGCATCATCCTCCCCGCCATCGACAACATCAAGTACAACACGTTTGAGGTGCAGCAGTACGCCAACGCAGCCCATGGCTACAACTGGGGTCTGTGGTGCATGTACATCATCCCTCCGCAGGAGTGGCTGGACAAGGGCGACGAGACAGCACCTATCAGGTGAGTTGCAGGAGAGAGAGAGCGGATGAGAGAGAACTGAGCAGGGCAACTGCTGTGTATCAGTATTGACGGCATCAGTATGTGCAATCATGCAGCTGACTTGTCCCAATTTGTAACCACTTTCAACCTGGCGTCGCTGTTTTGAAAACGATTTTTCAAAAATAGCAGACCTACAGTACATGAGCGCTATGAGCTTGTAGATCTGCTATTTTTCAATAGCTAAAGTATAACACAATGCTTAGTTAAAACACCAAAAGGGGTTAGCGCCCAGAATGGGTTAAAACTATGCCTGACGGGAGCCAATCAGACACATATGGCAAGGTGGGTCTATATATACTGTATGTTAGTGGGATTCATAATCACACGTCGGAGAGGCTTATTGTCGGTATCCACCAGAGTGCGAGAGTCTATCCCCATTTCACTATATGCTATAGACCCCTACAGACCCCTATAGACCCCTATAGACCCCTATAGACGGACTGCAGAGGTGGAGTGCAACACCTCAGCTCCCAGTATATTGCATGATTTGGAGGACCAGTCGTACTACTCATGCACTGAGTTGCAGGCTGCGCCTGGCTTAGAACCCATTATCTTGTGGTGAAAGGCCACACAAATATTTAATATTTACTTGCTTGAAGATCAAAATCGTGATCGGCATCGGTCCCAAACAACATTCATCATTGATTGGGCCATCCATAATGGATGAGGGTGTGTGAAGATAAGACATATGCAGAAGCAACTCAGTACAAACACACACACACACACACACACACACACACACACACACACACAAAACACATGTGCATACTCTTAGAAATGTACACAACCTGGGACCAAGCGAGCCTTCCACCGAAAGCTGAGTCTAATTCCAGTGATATATTCATTGTTTGATGGTAGCACACATGAGGTATGCCATAGCCATGTTATTAGGATAATTATGTGGTAGTACTGTACATTACTAGCAACGTGTTCCTTCACACAACAGCATGGACAGAAGCACTGGCTCGTGTTATGTAATCATATTGATTCTTCATGATTTATTATTGCTTCTGTAAAACAAACAAAAAACTAATAGCATAAATGGGCATATAGGCTAGCATGTCAATTATTATTGGATTTGAAAATATTCAGCAGTTTGAGTAGTATAAATTCTTGCAGATATCCAGTGTTCCATTTGAGATATAGACGTAGGTTTGGCTGGGGCAAGGTCAGGGCAACACTTAACAGTATGAAGGCCATTGCAAAGATCCTATATATTATTCATGAAGAAGGGAACACGTACGGTACGAGAGGGACCAGAGGTTACTATTTGAGCTTATGGAGCGTTTTACTTGAGCATTAAACAATATTAGCCTGTGATTGAAATTTCACACATTGTTGGGTTTTTCAATCAGGCGGCTGTGGCACTTCACTTGTCTGCTCATTGCTCTCTGTCTGCACAGAATGATACAGACTGGCCCAGAGATTTAGCAATATAGCGGCATAATCACAATGTCAAAGGTACTCCTCAACAGCCAGTATATCCATCCATGCTTAAACGCAACAAATTCGATGTTTGTTTGTTCGATGGGTGCCATCCCGGCTGTCATTTGCACTTGTGTGTGTGTGTGTGTGTGTGTGTGTGTGTGTCAGGTTATGTACAGTTAACACGTTCCTGCATGTACAGTAAAGTGATCGAAAGTATTGTATACATTCTTAAAGGTTTCATGACATGCTGGTTTTACAAAACAAATGAAGTCTTTACCATGGTTATTCAAACGTGTATTAAAAGGTTTTAACTGATAAATCCACTCCAGTGAGTCATTGCAGGTTTGTTTCTCTCTGTGTTCTTAGGCCTTTTCAGCTGCAATTAATAATAAATCGATATGCCTGCGGGTGTTGCTGTTGAGGGATTTTGCATGTCAATCATCTCCTCTTATTTATCCTGCTTTACCTACAGTAGGAAGAACCAGCTCAGTATCCGCACTGAAATTGGGAGATCGGGGTTCAATTCCCGGTCGGGTTGGAGGGTTGGATCAGGGGTGATTCACTGCAACATACTAGCATCATGTCCAGGGGGTGTACTTCACTTCATTCATATGAATGTCTGTTTCCCTTGGGCATTCACACACTCGAGAGATGTTCAATAGACAATGGCAGAAAACTATAATGCTGGACAGGGCGATGCAAACTGCAAAAAAAAGATAAAAAGGGGAGAGCATGCACGCTCAGCAAAGCTATTTCCTGGGTAAACAGAGTAAATTGGTGTCTGAGAGGAGTGACACAGGACCAAAGGTGCTTACTAAAGATATACCAAAGTCGGCTATTTATGCGAAGAAATTTGGTGAATATGGAAAAAAGCGGTCCACGTACTGCTGTAACTCACGGGGTTTAAGTGGTTAAGGTGCAAAGAAAGAAGAAAGAAAGTCAATGCTGCAAGTTCATTGATCAAAAACATAATGAGAACCACAAATGGGACAAAAGAGAATGTTTCATTGGACATGCATGTCATATTGGTTATGTTCCAGCCAGAGGGCATGTCTGGTTCTTAAAAGCAGACTGGGTCAGTTTACAATTCCAAAGTCTTTGGAGCTTAAACTTATGTAAATAGTTTGTTGACTATTGGACTGAAGGTGAGGTAAAATGAAATACAACTTATCATCACTGTACGTTGCAGCATTGGGAAATCAATAATTATTATTGTGAATAAATAATCAGATCAGTTGTAATCATTTGGAGGAAAGTAGCCTGATATTATCAGACACCTTTCCCTATCGTACTATTGAAGTACTACGAAAGTCTGGATGTTTTCTTGAATATCAATCCCTTGGCTGAGATGGAGGCAAATGATAAGAGAGCGGTTGCAGACATTGCGCTGCTGTTTTCTGTTCTGTCTCAGTATTGACACTTTGCTGCAGATGGACAGAATGCCTCAAGGGCCAAGTGAAGTGTGTCGGCTTTGTGGATTGCTATTGGAAATCATTTCTCCACTTGTTTCCCCAAGCTTTCTGGCCATCAGCAACCAAAGTCCTGTGTTGTTGTGCTCCATTCAAAAGCCTTTTCTGGTTGCCTGGATGCAGCCAGCGAAAGGGTATAAGAAGTTGCATAACAGTGTTTTTATTGAATCAAGCCCCCCTCCTCAAGATGTTCCTAAATATGTATACAGACCACCGACTTAAGAAAGAAAGAAAGAAAGAAAGAAAGAAAGAAAGAAAGAAGTAGCTAAACACAGGTGAAAAATAAATAAAGAGAGACTTCACATGTTATGCTAAATTCAGCCTTTAACCATAGCAGGATGGGCGTTGCCTCCCACACCATCTCCGCCCTCTAATCAGTGGACTGACTGGATGGCTGCATTAAAACCAAGGCCCAATCCCAATCCACTCACTGACTTAGCTGCGCGTTCATGTGAAGTCTGCGAGGGCTTGAGGGATGTCCCATTTGAAATCGGTAAGTCAGTGAGGGCTCAGCCCCGCCCCTTTATGTGCCCTTTGCCAAAGTCAGCGTCAATGCTGACTTTGGCAAAGAAATTACCCACAGTTCATAGCGTTACCAGGGGAATGAGGGGGATCCTCCGAACGTCAATCATTTAGCTATGCAAATTAGTTATGTATCGCGATTAGAATGTCAACTAACACAATAGTGCTTTCTCACTGTTCTCAAAAGCAGACGGAATGGAAGGATATAGGCTATATATTTAATAACAGTAATAAGGGAAACATGATGAGAAATGACTAATGAGCAAAGTTAAAGAATATGGAAATGAAATGTATAATGCATATTATTATATATGAATATTACAACTCATATCACACAGGAAAGTGTATTTATTAAACTAATAATAAAACGATCAGCTTAAATACTAAAATAGACATGATAGACATGTGTAAATAGGCCAAGCATGTAGGTAGGCACTGGCTGTGAATAAGGACAGTTTTTATAAAGTGATGGAAAGTGTCATTTCTTTCACAACAATTTGGAGCCCTTGCAGCCTCTCACCCTCAAGCACTCTCAGCTGACGTCATTAAAGTCAATGAGGGTCCAGGGCTCAGGGCTTGAGGGAGGCAATTGGGATTGGGCCCAATACAAGTTGGGCTTCAGCTTTGTTGTATTATTTATTACGCATCATCACAGATACATTCTTGATCTGTTCTTTGGCTGCAGTGTATAACTGTATATATATATATATATATATATTGTGGCATCATGAGCTTGACAGTTTATTGTCATTTTTAGCACCAGTATGCTACAAACACCCTTAAGGAGTGTTTGTTCCTCATTCGCTTTCCTACTACCTTACTGCTGTTGCGGGAACTATGTGCGCTGCCCTAGCAAATGTGTAGTTTTTCTGTTATTTTTATTCTGTTCTGTTTGAATTGAAAATTCAGATGTCCAAATGATCTCTATGACAAAAAAGCTATCCTCCTAAATTTCATCAAATATGCTCTCTATTAGATATGTATTTATTTAAAGCAGTGTCTCTCAAAGGTGTGATCCAGGGACCCTCAGGGTTCCTTGAGGGGGTTCCAAATGGGCCCATTACAGGTCTGTATTTCTGAGAGTGTACAAATGGAACCAAATGGAGGGTGAGACCCAGACCCTGTAGGCTAAGGGTGAGGGTCTGTGAAGGAGGTACTATAATAGGGAGACGCCATACTGTGTTGTAGGCTCAACATGTCAGTTTGTCACCTCCCCTTCAGTATAGATCCTGTGATCTTTTGTGACCAGATGTAATTTTCTGGGGTACAATCGCTAAAACGAAAGAAAGCAGCAAATGAAAAAAAAAGTAATACTAATCTTTTATTTCTCTAATAACAACCTAAACATGAACCATTGGTTGAAAAAAACTAAAGTTGTCCTTTAACATAATTACAGCATGCAGGAAATAGTAGCCTACTTTTGTTTGAAAACATGCAATACAAGCAAGGAAGGGGATGTGTCAATCCATTCTGACCGGGCACCCATTTTGGTGTTGGCATCATGTTATGCTTTAGCTATTGAAAAATAGCAGATCTACAAGCTCATATCGCGCCACCGAGTGGCGCGCTACGAGCTTGTAGGTCTGCTATTTTTGAAAAATCGAAGAGCGACTGACATTTCTAGAATCTGATCTCAGGTCAGAATGGGTTAATCAGACCAGTGTGTGTCCATGTGGAAACCTCGTATGAATCTGATCTCAGGTCAGGATGTGTTAATAGAGTGGTGAGGAGAGGACAAAGACAACAGGAAAGTTACTCAAAGGGCTTCCTGTTATCGAGTCACAAACAAGGCTGCATAAACCAATGTCCTGTACACTTATCAGGCAGCAAACATTTAATTTGATGTACACTATGTGGGGGGGAATCTATATACAGTATAGTTATGTTGAGTATATAGAAGGCACAATGCCTTCTCTGAACTATAATTAAAATTGATGATACCATCATTAGCTGTGACGTCTTGAGGTAGTTGAATTAGCTCTTGCAGTAATATACTGTAGGGGTTGAAAACTGCATTGAGGCTGTCCCATGTGTTAATCCGTGTGCGTGCGTCTGTGACAGAAATATAAATATATAAATATTTATCTGCTATACAGTATGGCGGACGGTGTCTGTGCAAGTCAACCTCAGTGATGATGAGCAGTCATGTCGGCAGTGGTGGGGACTCCCTCCGGGAGGTTGGTGTTAACCTCCAAAGGGGGGGTAAAAGCTGTAGGCAGGCGGCGTGTTAGCTGCACAGACAGGTTTTCCTTTCACGCCCGATATTGTGTGTCGTCCCTGCCACGTATTATGGGGGTCATTATCGCTTATCAGTGTCTTAATCTTCCTGCTGTAGTCCCGTTGGACTGCCGTGACAGGCTCTTTTCCCCCCTCTGCTTCGTCTCCTCTCGTTGTATGTGGGCTTGTGGCAGGAATGGATGTACACAGCTTACAACATAAGCCGTGAATTCCCTGGGCAGCCAGAATGGCCGGCACAAGAGTGTGAGATATTACCGGTCCATGGAACAGACATTCTTGAGGGAATAAGGGTTCCTATAGGATCACATCAAGTATTTTGTTGACCATGAAACATACCTGTACATGTACAACATGGCACGCGCGCCTTCCCTTTCCTTTACACTTTTGAAATGTTAAGTGTCGGGTTCTTGCACAGTCCAAGTGACATTACAAGTAAGCTCTGTAATGCCATTGACATTATGACTATACACAAGCTGACATTCAATTGTACATGGAACTGAAAAGGAATGTCATAGGATGAGATGTACACAGTTACTGTATCTGAAAGGTGGCAGACTATGCCAGTATACTCTCATAGAGCTGTGTGTGTGTGTGTGTGTGTGTGTGTGTGTGTGTGTGTGTGTGTGTGTGTGTGTGTGTGTGTGTGTGTGTGTGTGTGTGTGTGTGTGTGTAGAGTAATTTGTAAGGTACACGTGCACACACATGCACGCACATAGACGCACGCGCGCACACACGCGCGCATGCAAACACACACACACACACACACACATTAGACTTACATTCACACACACACACACTCATACACACGCACACACACACACAGACTCACACACATACACACACTCACACACACACACACACACGCACGCACGCACATAGACTCACACACACATACACATACACACACATCCACACACACACACACACACACACACTCACACACACACACACACACACACACTCACACACGCACACACACATAAATGGGGACATTTATATTTACATGGATTCATACAATGTTATGTTCTGTCATGCAGTTCACATCCAGGTATTGTTTTGTTGTTAAGATAAAGACGATAGATACACACAGTCCAGGGTTTGGTATAGAGGTTTTAAGGATGAATACTGTGTGCAGAAATGTGGTCTCCTCAGCGAGAGGGCCCCAATTCAGGAAGCAGTTGATTATAATCCATCAGGGGTCGGCTTTCAACAAGAACGGGCCCCTACGCGCACGCACACAGACACACATAGATACATCTATGTGTGCACCGATGAGATCATGGCAAACACACGAAACTCACTTAGTTTCGCACATACATTGCGCACACACACGATCACAACGCACACCACCCAGTCACACACACACACACACACACACCACACACACACACTGGGTGCTATTGAATGACACAGGGAGGCCCTGGACGTCTGGGTAGGATTATGTCAGGAGAGCCAAGGCGGTGGTCGGCGTGGAACATCCTGATAGGCTAAAAAGCCAAAGTCCTTAAACGCACACACTTCACACACTTCGTGAACACATGAATGCACGCCAGAACTGTGCACGTGCATTGACATCAATGCATTGACGGAATATATAGGTGGAGACAAAGGGAACATGTTCTCAGTGCTGTTTTAGACCCCTGTCTCGTATAGGTCCTGTTTTTCAGTACTCGCCTCTCCTTCCCCTTCCCCTTCCCACGTAACCCAGTATTCTTTATAATAAATGAACTATGTTAAAACCTTGCCTGTCTTCATTCACTCGACGGATGGCATGCATCCCAACCAGATAATACACTTCATAAGTGTGTGTGTGTGCGTGTGCGTGTGCGTGTGCGTGTGCGTGTGCGTGTGCGCGCGCGCGCGTGTGTGTGTGTGTGTGTGTGCGCGTGCGCGTGTGTGTGTGTGTGTGTGCGCTCGTGCGTGTGTGTGTGTGTGTGCGTGCGTGCCCAAGCGAGAAAGTGGGGACTACGGATGTAAATTAGCATCACTGCTAAATCCGAAAAGTGTATTTACGCCACATTTACATGTACTGTTCATTAATATGCTCTGTCCCGTCCAAATAAAGTAAAGCGAGAATGTAGGCGTGCGTGGTGAATGAATATAAATATGAATATAAATGTCAGTGTTAATCTACCATTGATTTGTGCCGGCATATTTTGCAGTTGGTTAGTACCACTACAGTATCCCATAGGCCGGAGCCTGATTGGCTATAGTTCCAGACTATAGCCTTACAGAACACATATCATAGCCAGAAAGGACAATTGCTCTACAATTATAGAGGTCATGCGCGATTGCATGTGACATCATCATTATTCTCTCTCTTTGTCCCCACATACAGTATAGGCACACATACAGAGTCAATGACCCATAATGGAGGTCCCCACTTTAGCTGGCGTTGAACACCAAGAAGACCAAGGAGCTCATAGTGGATTTCAGGAGGACTAGGGCTGTCACTCACGCTCCGATTCACATCAACGGAGCGGAGGTCGAACGGGTCCCAAGCTTCAGATTCCTGGGGGTCCACATCTCTGAGGACCTCTCCTGGACCCTCAACACTGCGTCTCTGGTCAAGAAGGCCCACCAGCGTCTCTTCTTTCTGAGGAGACTGAGGAAAGTAAACCTATCTCCTCAGATCCTGGGGAATTTCTACCGCTGTGCCATCGAGAGCATCCTCACATACTGCACCACGGTCTGGTACAGAAACTGTACAGCCTCTGACCGGAAGGCACTGCAGAGGGTGGTGAAAACTGCCCAACGCATCATCGGAAACATCTCTCCCTGTCATTAAGACCATCTATGACAGTCGGTGCCTGAGGAAGGCTCATAAAATCATAAAAGACCCCTCTCACCCCAACCACAGTCTGTTTGCCCTCCTCCCCTCTGGGAGACGTTTTAGGAACCTTGGTTCCAAGTCCAGCAGACTTAGGAACAGCTTCTTCCCCTCCACTGTCATCTACCTAAACTCCTCATCCACTCCTTTCCCTCCTCCCCCCAACCCAGACACATCCTCCTAGTCTATAACACTATGTGGACTCATGCGATATGACAATGGACTTGTGGAATATGGTCTCTGGACCTTAGTTTAGCACTCTGTGCATTGGGCCACGTGCAATAAGGGCTACGTGCAATATGGGCTACGTGCAATATGGACAGATCATGTTTTTATTCTTCCTCTCATATCTTATTTATTACTTATTTAAAGGACTACTGCTCAGCTCATGCTACTGTTAATACTGTACTACTGTAATTAATGTATCCTCCTTGCTGACATGTTTGCACCATTGGTGAGATGCGAAAATACTTTTTGCTGTGCTGTACTTGTACTGTACATTGACAATAAATCTCATCTCATCTCCTACTGTAACACCTCTTCAACACTAGTGTTTGGGATCTTCTGGACTGCGTGCGTGCGTGCGTGCATGCCGTATGAATGCCCTGGCCTATTGTATGTGATAGCATTATGGGGAACTTTTACTGCAGGCGTCATTCCAGAAGTCAGCACAGAGCCTCTATGTGGTCATACTCCTAATGAATTGAACCTTTAAATTCAGCTCACCATTGCAGCTCACTGCAGTATAAATGAATGTATATGTTTATGGATCTTTGTTGACCCACAGTACTTTGCACACTGCAGTTGCAGTAAGAACCGGCCCACGGTGAAATTGACCAAAGAAGAAACTTGGCCATGGAATGTAGTACATTATAGGGAAGTATTTTACTTAGTTTGATCTTTATGGGAGCTGCATGGTCCACTGGAGATAAACAGAGGTCCAGGAGAGGGTCATACAAGATCAATAAAAAAATAATATCGCACGCACGCACGCACACACGCATGCACACACGCATGCGCACACACAAATAACTCAAATAAACTATATTTTTTATTTTTTTATCATTATTATTCTTTAAAATTTACTTTGGGAGAGTAAAAATAAATCTAATGTGTGAAGTGAGCGGTGCAACTGTACCATGTGGGGGTCCCGGGGGGATCCCTGCAACATCTAGACACCCAGGAATGCGCGCCCAGGGGGGCGGCCCGGTTCCAGCGAGCAAGTATTACATTTTCATGTAATACTTCAAAAGAACCATCACACTGGGTTTCTTATAAAACCTGTCTATGTGCTGTAAATCTCAGAAATGTCTTATACAGTTGTGTGTGTGTGTGTGTGTGTGTGTGTGTGTGTGTGTGTGTGTGTGTGTGTGTGTGTGTGTGTGTGTGTGAGAGATTCCGACTACAGCTGATTCTGAAAAGCCTTCTAATATTGTTCTGAATCAAATATTTTGTAAGGCCTAACCCAATGTGCTAACCATCTTGTATATGCAGTAAATGTTCTCTGTCTTGCATTTTGCCGGGTTTTTTTCTTTTGTTAACGATGATGAACAAGATTATCCGTTCATGGGCTTCTAAAAGATCAGTGGTACCATGTGGGAATAGCCTTCAGAAGCTCTCCATTCTCCATTCCTCTACCCCTCTCTCTTTACTCCCCCTCTGTCTACCTCTTTCTCTCTGCCTCTTGGTCTCCATCTGCCCATATCATTTTCCATCACTCCGACGTTTCTCTTTTTGACCGGTCCCAATGATCTATATGCTTCTTTCACCTCACCCAAGATTTCAACACCTCCACCTCCATGTGTTTCTCCCCAACCCCCTCTTTCTCTCCGTCTCTTACTCTGATATCTCTCCATTTGTTACTCTAACCCTCCCCCCAACCCTATTTCTGTCTCTTCTTATCCAGAACGCCGGCTATGATTGGGTGCTCCTTTGTTGTTGACCGTGAATACTTTGGAGAGATTGGCCTGCTGGACCCTGGAATGGAGGTGTATGGTGGGGAGAACATTGAGCTTGGCATGCGGGTAAGGACTGCTTTTTCAAATTGTTAGTTGATACAGTAATTACGCACTGGCAAAATCCATTTCCCTAATTTGTTATTGCTGTTGCTTTGTTGGTGTTGAACTGTGGTGTAAAATTGGCTGAGCGCTGAGGAGCTGTCCAAGGTCCTGGAACGGACACTGTGGAGACGCAGGTTTTTTCTTTTCCTCACACAGTTGAGGTGATGTGTTTTCTGTATGGATGGAAGTTTGAAGTAAGCCAACATATAATAATACCACTTTGCACCTTGACTTGTCTGCTAAGGTTTGCGATTATACCTCATTCTTTTCCCCCTCCCCATTCTTAAACTTTATGTATCACGGGGAGTTTCACTGAGCATGAATGATCTTTTTCAGCTGCTCTCTACTTCACACACAGACATTACAACCTGGCAACTGCCCAGTATAACCAAAGTCTTATACGGTACTGTTGGAAACTGTGCTCAGGGCACAGAGAGGAGTAAGTCGCAGTATAACCAAAGTCTTATATGGTACTGTTGGAAACTGTGCTCAGGGCACAGAGAGGAGTAAGTCGCAGTATAACCAAAGTCTTATATGGTACTGTTGGAAACTGTGCTCAGGGCACAGAGAGGAGTAAGTGTTGGTTTTTCTCACACAGATGTTTTTTCTTCCACAATGGCGCAGTTTCGTTGTCACTAAATTAGTCTCTGCCAGGTCTCCTCTTGTTTCAACACATACACTGGGTCAGATAAATGAGCCGGCTGCTGTGTCATGCTTTGTAAACAACTTTTTTTTTGGTGAAAACGACAGTGAAATCTGATCTCCCTGTGTTTCTGGTCAGTCATTATTTTTGCAGGGTATTAGATTGTTTTGCATTTGTGTTCAACTAAAGTATAGCAGCCACAAGATGTTGTTGTGAGTGTCTCTACTGCAAACAACACACTACCACCGAGTCACCTACAGGATGTCTCCAATGTGCATCGAGGTGACGTTGATTCCCAATGAAGACCCGCGCTTGCTTGCTTACTTTTATTGCTCTACCAGAGTCCTCTATCCTGGGCCTTCTTTCCCAGCTGTTTCCATGTCAGTCCACAATGCTTGATGGTGAAGACTGGTGCACAAACATAATAATGTTAATCACGCTTTCATATTGCTTATTACTAATGCAATACGAGATGGATTTAGCTTCGCTAACAGTTTGACTGCTGAAAACGATTTACCAGACTTTTAATCAACCCCCCTTCACTGCCGAGATTGTTGTATTACCTTTAGAGCATACGCTGAATTATTTGGGCTTTTAATCTGCGAAAATCGAGCGAAAAAAGCTTCCTCTGTTTGTTATGAACGATCGTACCACCCGCCATCTTGGTACACCCGGAAGACGCAGCACAGGACCCTCCTCCATGAGGCGTTGAACCCCATTCGTTTGCATTGGCCTCAATTTCCCAGAAGCCCTAGCAGCCCACAGCATGTGACGATTTCCGGTTTCATCATCAAAACGAATGCATCTACTCTCTTTCTCCGCGGCGGATTAAACACATAAAACAAAAGTCGAGTATGTCCGATATGGCAGCGACATTAACCTGGAGTAATCCATTCCCAGCACGGAAACTGGAAATGCGACATCGTTGGCACAGGTTTTTTGTTGTACACTATTTTTAACTTGCCAGCATGTCTCATGATGACGATTTCCGTTTCAGTCGGTACACATACAATCAAACTGGTTTAAGCTCATATACACCAAACCGGGCATACCGGACATCGACCCATGCATATGTTCATGTTCAATTCTTCGTTGTTATCTGAGAATCAAAAGCAATCTTCCTGGGCCAGTGATTGCAATGGTGATCTTAATTATAATTTAGTGGCAGAATATATATATAATTCTGAGAAATTAAGACCACCAAAGAGCTTGCACAGGCATTCAAAACCATGAATTAATTACATAATCTTGCGATAAATGCAAAGTGCGTAGGGTTGTGAATTAAAATCTCACTGTAAACAACCACATAACCCCCCCCCCCCCCTTACTACCCACCCTTATTACTTCATGGTCATTATCTTCATCCTCTTCCTCTTCATATTCCTCCCATATCTAATCTATTTCTGTGCTTGGACCCTGTTAATTGCTGCTTGCGACTATATTTTATTTTGATCTATTCAGTTAGGTAGGTCAACTTCAAGTACATCTGTTCTGAGTCAACCAGTCGAGATGCATGCTGCATCAGCAAAACTGCATTCAAACCCCTTTAGGATCCAGGTAAAATAAAGGCTTTCCTTTTTTTCTCCAAGTTCAAATAGACCACCATAAGCAGAAAATTAAATGGCTGAGATAATTGCTGGGAGAATAGATGCGGGTTTCTTAAAAATACATTCCTCCACACGCTGGAGGGCTCCAGATGCCGTTTCAAACCACAAAGAAACCAACAGAATCCAATATTTGGGTAGGGTAATATTCAGATGAACACACAGTAGTAATGGAAAACAACTTGAAATTAAATCTATATTCAGAGTTTGTAACAGCTTATGATGAACCTTCCTTATGTTTTGTACCCTGAGGCAGATGCGGCTTAAGATACAAAACCCAGGGGCGTCAACAGAAGCCATTATTAAACTTCTAAAAGTCAGAAAGTCTTAGATGGGAGTGGAGGAAAAGAGAGTGGGTATGATGGTGGGGTTAGGGGTGGTGGGGCAAAGCTGCCTTAATGCAAATCTTCATCCAACCCAAAGGCTCTAAAGCCTCTATAAGGAAAATGTAAATCTCTTTTTGCCAGCGTTTGAGTTGAATTTAACGCTTCGCGTGAGCGGAGGGGCTGTCTGAAGAATCAGTAAGTGTTTAAATTCAGAAAATGTTTCTCTCCAGCCGAGCAGAACTTATCTGAATCTAACCCCCCCCCCCCCCCCCCCCCCCCCCCCCCACACACACACACACACACACACTCCTTGGGCTTATAGGAATGAGAAATGCTTGAGAGATCGCCACTGCTTCATTTAACGGTGTCCCCACATCCATTTAATCAGATCTGGAGATGGCTCTGAACGAAATCTCAGAGACGTGTCACAGCACCTTTTCGAAACAGCAGTCGAGGTGACGGCAGTGGCTGCAACTAGAGAATTGATCCCAGTTGCACACACTGCTTTATTGGCGCACACGACAGTTATAGTTGTTGATGGCCATTTCAGAGCTCTCCCGTGATTCCAAATGGACTGGAGTAGCACCCACATACACCCCCCCAGCACCACCCCCCACACCAACCTCATCAAAAGCAAGTTCATTTTTCTGCCATTAGTAAGCATCATCTAGCCTCTAGTGTCTTTAGCTAGAGCTTGTTCTTGCATTACTACATTGTTGTGAGTCATCACTAGAGGGAATGCATGCAGCTCTCTCCACCTCGATTGCTCACACTCAAGGTTACTCAGTGTTTTCTTATTCAAGAGGTTTGCTTTTGCTGTATAGTATGTGTGCCTAACAAATCACAGAGGTGAGTTAGATGTGGCTTATATACTGTAGGAGAGATTTATCCATCCGCAACTATATGAATGAAGTCAGAAACAAACCTATTGAACTTTGATATAGTATAATATTGCTTGGATTTATACTCTGGCACAATCACACAATTACTGCCCATCAAGCCTCTGGCATTTACACTATGGAATATTTATCTCTTTAATTTGTTTATGGCATTTCACTGAGCGAATATGCCTGTGAACACAGTACCCATGTCATGACCACGAATGCAA
The DNA here is from genome assembly GCF_964188405.1 of Protomyctophum parallelum. NCBI lineage: Eukaryota > Metazoa > Chordata > Actinopteri > Myctophiformes > Myctophidae > Protomyctophum > Protomyctophum parallelum. The sequence goes on along the minus strand of NC_139710.1, from coordinate 7,598,588 downwards.
ATGACCTTCTGTCCTGTTCGGCCTTAGAATCATGTGTGTAGGAAATTAAGGCACACAACGTCCCAAAAAAGGGGGTAATTCAGCACGGTCACAAGCTTGAATCGATCCATAGTAACAGCCTGGCTGCAGCGTTCAACCCATTCATGTACAGCTACTAATGGAATGGAGATGGGCCCCTGCCTGGCTGACGGAGGGCAATTATTCCTCTAAGACGATTCTACGGCCCACGCTCAAGCTCAATATGTGGTGTCAGCTTGAGGGAGTTGCCATTTGGGACATGGATGATTGACAGGAACATGTTTAACAATTAGCCTGGTGCTGCTCTCAATAGCCGAGGCTGCCCAGCTCCGTTTCACTGGAGAGGGGCCGATGAAAGGAGAGGATATGCCGTTATTTATCATTTACTGCGCGTTCTGCCTTCTGCAGAACACTCTCTGAGTACAACCCATTGAACCCTATAGTGTCCCTATTCTGTGGGCTTGTTGATTGGCTATTTTCAAATAGCCTACATTTAAATAGTGGTTAATGTATGTTTTGAAATATTTCAAATTAGGGATGTCCCGATACACTTCTTTCACTTCCGATCCGATCCCGATACGTACATTTCTGTGTCAGCCGATACCGATACCGAATACCGATACCAGTGTCGTGATCTCATGTTGTGTTCATAGCTGTCTAGCTATATATATATCTCATGTTGTGTTTATAGCTGTCTAGCTATATATCTCATGTTGTGTTTATAGCTGTCTAGCTATATATATATATCTCATGTTGTGTTTATAGCTGTCTAGCTATATATATCTCATGTTGTGTTTATAGCTGTCTAGCTATATATCTCATGTTGTGGGTAACCCTTCATTTTTTGGCTAATTACCAGGTAACTACCCAGTATTTATAAGTATTTACTCTGCTACCAGGTAAGTTACCCATTAGGTACCAGGTAATTACCAAGTATTTTCCTGACAACTACCAGCTAATTATATGGTAACTGTGTTCACTGTGTTTACATGCAACTACCCATGTAAACACATGGGTAGTTACAGGAGATTGCCAGTTGTTAATAAGTAATTCCCTGACAACTACAATGTAATTACCCGATAGGTACCCAGTAAGTAAGGAGGAACTGTACTGTGAAAGGAAGTGTTCTATTTCCATGATATTACCATGTACCTACCTGGTAATTGTAGATTATGATCCTCCTCCATTACCCATCATGGTGTATTTTGAACATAACAGATAATAACTAGGTATTTACACAGTTGGACCACATACATTTACAATGATTTCCATGATATTACCATGTACTTTCACTGTAATTGTAGGTTATAATCCATCATTACCCACCAGGATGTTTTGAACATGTTACCTGGCAATTTCCAGTTATTTACACAGTAATAGACAGTTGGACCACATACATTTTCAAAACGTTAACAGGTAAAACCTTTCAAGTTACCCTGTAAGAAAGGTGGAACTGTACTGTGAACGGAAGCGTGGCTTATTTCCATGATATTACCAGGTATTTACCCACACTGATGAAAAAAGAAAACTCCCTATGTTGAGATTAAATGAACAGATTACATGTGTTCAACATCAACAATTCATGTTTGACCACAGGACGTGATTAGAATGTTTTGAGTTCAAGTGAGTCATAAACTTATAAGCTCTGAAAGTGATTCAATCACATTGACCTAATATATTTCAATTGAGTCAAAAGCATGGTGCGATTTAGCAGGAAGTGCCCAGGTCTCCTCTTTCCCCCTCTTTCGCCATTGCTGCTGGACGTGCTGGTGGCCTAGAAGCAGGGGAGGCATATGGTAAGGCTATGAATCTTAATTATAATTATTATAAGCCTGATTTCCCTGGGTTTTCATGCTGGTGTTGTTATGTTAACAATGCTAGCGCAGGTTAGCTATCATGTCATCTTGCATCAGACTAGAATGGTGTTGTGTTATGATCCTACCAATGCTAAACTCATGTGAAGCTTTCTGTTTAGTGTTTAGCTAAAAGCTACAGTACCAAGTGGTTAACATTGATGCACTAGTTTAAGCAGAGCAGTAGTTCGTATCTCTCTTTCATTTGCATTACAATGATAGTCATCAGCTGACAGTCATTAAACTAGTTAAAAAGGAAAGGGGGAAAATCGCGGAAAATCGTCTTTTTTAATGTTCGTTTTTAAGTCGTTTTACAAAGGTAACATGTACATGCCAGGTAACATGTACAAAACATCCTGGTGGGTAATGATGGATTATAACCTACAATTACAGTGAAAGTACATGGTAATATCATGGAAATAAGCCATGCTTCCGTTCACAGTACAGTTCCACCTTTCTTACAGGGTAACTTGTAAGGTTTTACCTGTTAACGTTTTGTAAATGTATGTGGTCCAACTGTGTAAATACCTAGTTATTATCTGTTATGTTCAAAATACACCATGATGGGTAATGGAGGAGGATCATAATCTACAATTACCAGGTAGGTACATGGTAATATCATGGAAATAGAACACACTTCCTTTCACAGTACAGTTCCTCCTTACTTACTGGGTACCTATCGGGTAATTACATTGTAGTTGTCAGGGAATTACTTGGTAACAACTGGCAATCTCCTGTAACTACCCATGTGTTTACATGGGTAGTTGCATGTAAACACAGTGAACACAGTTACCATATAATTACCTGGTAGTTGTCAGGAAAATACTTGGTAATTACCTGGTACCTAATGGGTAACTTGCATGGTAGCAGAGTAAATATTTATAAATACTGGGTATAGTTACCTGGTAAGTACACAGTAAATACTTATAAATACCTATCTGGTAGTTGTTGACAATACTTGGTATTACCTATAGGGTCTACATGGGTAACCTGCCTGGCCGCAGAGTAAATACTTAAAATACTGAGTAGTTAACTGGTAATTACATAGTAAAAACCTATAAATACAGGGTAATTACTAGGTAGTTGTCAGGAAAATACTTGGCAATTATCTGGCAATAGTGGGTCATTTAACATGGTAAGTAATTATACAGTAAATAGTTATACATACAGGGTAATTATCGAGTAGTTGTCAGGGGAAATACTTGGTAATTACCTAGTATTACATAACTAAATAGTAGTTACCGGGTACTTACCAGGTAGTTACCTGGTAATTAGCGTACCGTAAAATGAAGGGTTAGCGTGTTGGGTTTATAGCAGACTCACTCAAATATGCACTTGCAGTTTGGGCAGCTCCAAAGCAAACATCCAACATTGTATTTACCTGTCAACCCCTTACCCCTGTGTCGGATCGGTGGTTAGACTGGCATATTCACCGATACAGTTATAATCCGATATGACAAATAAGGGCCGATCCGATACTTTTCCCAATACCGATACAGTATCGGGACATCTCTAATTCAAATAGTAACTAATGTTCAAATAGTTGTAGTGGAGTAAAAGTAAAGTTATTGAAATTTGGAAATACCGGTACTCAAGTAAAGTAAAACTACTCCAAAATTGCACTTAAGTACAGTACTTGAGTAAATGTAATTAGTTACTTTCCACCAGTGGTACATAGCACTGTGAAGTGTGGTGGTTGTCAATTTTGAGTAATGATGTAAGAGAATAGTACACAGCTGCGAGGAGGGAAACTAGATCAGACGGCTCTCGCTGGAGTTTTCTTTTTCTTTCTTTAGAAAGGGACAATTTACTGGGCAGGTTGTGAAAGAGAAGTGATGAGCACAGAGAAGTATGGCAAGACTAAACTACAAAGGCCATGCAAGCCAGTGGTGGAAAAATAATTACTGTAAGCACATTACTGAAGTACTGTAAAGTATAATTTTGAGGTACGTTTACTTTACTTTAGAGATTTACATGTATTTTATGTACATATCTTTATGTATATGTATATTTACTTATACAATCTGATAAGGTCAATATTACACTTTTTACTCCACTACTATTTATTTCGGTAGAGTATCTGCTATCTGGTGGTCTCGGAACACATGTCAATGCTGAATTTTTGACCCAGTCCAGCCCTGAATGCTATACTTGTACTTGACTAACTCACTGTGCCTACCGTAGCTCACTGAGATGTAACAGAGTGCAATTCATTATGTTGGGCAGACACATGTCCAGCAAGATGACGTCTGTATAGATTGCAGGCTGCCAAATAACTGTTAAAATATGAGCCAGACTCTTCTCCATTATACAGTATTTATCTCAGGTGCAGGTGCATCTTGTTTGCTATAGCAAGACAGAATTAAAGCAGCTTATTTTGCCACATGTCCCAGTGGCATACGATTTGGGATTATTATGAAAACATTTAGCTCCCCCCTCAAAACCTTTTTCACAACCTACATGTCTGGAATTGGAAATTAAAATTCTGCTTACCACGAGGATGAGTTTAGAAACAGGGCAACAGCCAAGGATGGAGATGATGATTTCTGCCACAACTGTCAATACACATTTGTCGCATCATGCGTCTCTCACCTCCCCCTTCTCTGTCTCACTGTGCCTTTGCTGATATAGCAACCGCTAACATGTCCCTTCAGGCAATACTGTACAGCGGGAACTCTCTAGCACCACATGCATGTAAATATACTCTATCAAAGGTTAACGCTACCATTCCAAGTCAAACTGAATTACACTGTGGAATTAAACATATTTATTTATTGTGTTCAGAAAACACAGACTGTGAAGAATGATGAAATGTGACAAAGATGACACTCGGCTGCATTCAGCATCAGGGCATATGCACTGTGGCAGTGTGGTTAAAGCCTGCATGCACCTGACCGACAGGTCTCACAGACAGGTCTTGTGGACTACCGTATTCCCATAAGCAAGTCTCATGTAGACAAGAAAAATGACCACAGAGGACACATACTGTAACTTTGTGACTCTACTTGCAATGATCTGCTCACAAAGCAAGATCATTTCACATATTAGGGAATGAGGCCCATTTTGAGCACAAGGAATGAGCCCCAGAAGTCCTCTGAGCCACCTAGGGCCACCATCCATCCGTTTAATACAACCTAATGAGCTTTGTCATTGTATCACAATTAGGGGTGTAACGATATAGTAACTGCATTGAAAAATCGACTTTAATTTCATGAATCGAAGTATATCGAAATGAAAACAGCAACATTGATTTTGTATCGAATCGTTTTGCTATGCAAATAATCGATTGTATCAATACTACATTTTTGTGCATGGTATTTAGCAATTTTTAGAAGATAAAAGAAAAAGAGGGGATTAATGACTTAGTTTAAAATAATGTCAATGTATTTTAAATAGTTACTGTATCAATTTCAAATCATTGAATCGTATCGGATTGGATCGCCATAATGAACCAATATCGTCCATGTGTCGTATTGTCGACCATGTATCGTGATGCGTATCGTATCGCTGTTAAAAAGTATCGTCATAATCATCATATTTCAATAACCAATATGAAAGATGGCCCACCTTCCTGCTGGAGAAACCCTTAACAAAGAACAAGAATTCTTAGTTTTGGCATAATGGTGTCATGGAGTCCTCTGAGGTTGACCCCCTTGACACACCACATGTGCAGTTACACTGAGTATACTTCTTTAAGCAAGTAGAAGTCTTTTGCACAGTAATTAATAAACACCTTGTTTTAAGGCCTGTGTTTTTAACCTCATGGGCTGTGCCTCCAGGCGCCTGTGCTTATAATCTGTCCACAGTGAAGAGAATAAAGCTAATTAAAATCTGCTGTAGCTGGAACACAAGGTACCACAGAGGAGGATTGTAATTAAATTTCACTTACACAGAGCATCTAAGCTTTATTACAGTTTGGAACAGTTTTTGTAACCATCAGAACTGATTTCCATTTCAGTTTTATTTTATTTGTCAAAGGTCAAAGGGCTTTGATACTAATTATATACTATATATTTCAATGTATTAGTGGAGGGAGATCTTGCTGTTTGAATTTCTTGTTTATACTTGTTTTATGCTTAGTTGTGTTTATTCTTAACACACAAACATTTATACTTGTTTTATGCTTAGTTAGGATGTGTTTATTCTTAACACACAAACATTGAGACAATTTTACAGACACACCACACTCATTTTTAAATGCTTCTGGTCTGAAATTAATGTGGACTTGAGTCCATGTTAATTTCAGGCCATTTAGCTAACCATTCTTTCTGTGTAGTTCTTAACAGGTGCTGCTTCAAAACAGAAAAACGTTGGTCAGATGCTATCTGATTCTTAGGTTGTTGTGACATCTGCTTCATCTGGATCTGCTGAGCTCATGCAATATGATAAGGAGATGCAGATAGTTTACTGCTGTTGTAGAGTAGGGAGAATGGGGTAGGTGAGCCTTTGGAAAGCCCTACTGTACGTTTCAAGGAATTGAAAAACAATATGCAGTACCAAGGAACATTCACAGCAGCCATGTCATGGTTTGGATCATGTAGTTTGTAAAATAGAGCCAAAATGGTGCTTTTTGCAAACTAAAGTGATTTTATTGAACTCTCAATATATACAGTAATTATTCATGTGTCTGAGGGGAGTAGATGTAAGTAAGGTTGATCAGGTAGTGTTTATGCTAGTTGCAACTTGAGATTATAGATCAGAGGTGATATTTGCTCTGTCCTGCTAACAACTTCTTTCTTCTACAATGTATTTAAGACTGTGTCTATAGCAGGGATGGGCAACATTGATGATGGAGACTGAGGGCCTCTATAGTTCCACACTCACTCCAGACTCCAGAGGGCCACATTGCATACTGTCATAGCAAAGATAGCTGATCTACAACACTTTAATACTAGTCATTAAGCTACATATTTAGACTGAAGTAATTAAAGTGGCTCATGTTTGCATGTTTGGAATTGTAACAGCCGAAATCAATAATTTGTCAGTATTCTGATATTAACCTGTGGGCCGCATTAAGTGATGGTGGGGGCCGCATGTGGCCCGCGGGCCGCCAGTTGCCCATGTATGGTCTATAGGTTTAGATTAGTAACTTGGTTTGAAGTAAATTGAGCCTATATTAAATCAATTACAATACAATATATCTTAAAATATATACTGTAGCCTACGTGAATAATTACGTATTAGTTTATGAAGACAGATAAAAGCAATGTTTTTCTTTCATTTTGACTTATTCTATGATGAATAGCATGTATTTTATTATTGTTTTGAAAGTTGTATTTTCTTAACCTGACGCTGCCAGATCCAAGAAGCTTGCTACACAAATTTGTTTCACAGCTTATTGGGATCTGGGATCGCGGAAGCAAATTCGATGACGGGGCTGTTCCTTTTTTTCAAGATACTTGGTAGATGATTGGATGGGACCGTCTGTCTATCACCGTGTGGGCGTGCAAACACAACCAATCATATTGACGTGTCTATATAGCTTCACGTCCGGTTTCGCACATATCCCGCCCTTAGCTCACGCTGATTGGTCCGGTACGGAACGGATTTTTGTCAGCTCAACTGCCTGAGAGATCCCAGATGATTGCTGTGTTGGAGAACATGGTTACCCAATACCGCCCTCATCTGGCAGGTCAGGTTAGTATTTTCTGGCCACAGTAATGGAAACTGCAAAAGAATGTCTCATCTTACCGCACTCTCCCACATTGTGATTTCTTAAACACAAGTTAAACACAATCTCAAAAAACGATTTCAGTCAGAATTAGATTCAATCTACATGCTTGCATGTTGGTATTTCAGTACAGAGTAGGTAAATAACTACAATACTAAAGTATGAAACAAACAACATGTGGAGGTGCCTATATTGCACAGCGAGTTACCGCAATGACCATAATAGCTACTTGTGAGTCACAAGGACCTGAGTTCAAACACAGCTCCTTCTTCTTGTATGTCGTTTCCATCTTTCTAGCCATTTCCTGTCTCACTACACTGTCCTAATGCAAAACAAAACTCTGAAGATATAAAAAGAAAAGAAAACAACAACACTGAATACACACAAAAATGTAGTTGAAAGAAAAAAAGAGATTTCTCCTCTGTGGTGTATGTGCTTTAGACTCCCTAGCTTTCCACAGCAAAAATAAAATAAAATCTGTCACCTTGAAAAGGGCAGCTACTGTATGTCATTAGGACCCGACATTAAGTCCCAACCATCTGTGGACACCAACCATTCGGACAGCTGCAAACTCACCACCACATACTGTACAGTACGCATCTAGTGAGCAGCAGATGATGGAGGGGGCCCGGGCTATTTGTGGGCCTTTTCTAACAAACAGAGCCATTCCTGAAGATCGGTACAAATCTCAGGCTGCTGAGCAATTTGGCTATAGAAGTTCATCAGACTGCAACGATGGAAGCGGAGAGTTATTGGATAAATGCCATGATGAGGAATGCTGCTGGATCCTCCACATGGGAGGGGTCATTCTAGCAGAAAACCCGGTCGCTTCCATAAATCAATTATTGACTTCTTGCTGTATGTAACTGTAATGTGAATTCCCTCTATTGGCCACTGTCTTACTGGCCTGGTGCATGACCAATTACATTTTTCCAGAATACTTTCCTTCATATAGCTGGAACATGGGAGGAGCTTTTCGTCAATTCACTGCTGTGTACAGGTAACGATAAGGGAGAACATCGGCTATTGATCAATCATTTGTCTTTTTCAATGCCTGCATTATTTAGTGAGTTGGATCAATCCACCGGGGCTTAATGGAGTGAGAGTTACTTACTCCTGGTTCAATACTATATGCCTTTCAGCCTGCCGCTATGAAACTGATGATAGACAGGAAGAACAGATACAAATATGAAAACTGAGTGTTCAGAACAACTGGATATCTTCTCATTGCAAATTAAATTAGGTGTTGCATAGTTTTGTAATCTATCCATTCTCGAAGTGTTCGAAAGTTGTTTTTCCACATAAATCTACCATAGGCTTGCCATTCTAAAACACTGTGAATCTGCAGGCAATGTGCTTAGATAACTCAATCAGATACAGTGTGCTTGTTTGTTGTAGTGGCTTCAGATTGCGCTTTTTTGTAGGAATGCGCCATTGCATGGGCGGGAACCCCTATTGGTATCTTACCCCCTCAGGCCGGGCACCCATATTTGGGTTCTGTACAGTATGTACAGTATTCAAAAATGTAATTTTTTTGATGCTGCTATATAAATATTTGAAGTTTTTCAGAAACCTTAGGTCAGGATTTAGAGGCGTTTTTAGAATCGGCCTTATGCCTAAATGGGTTAATGGAAAACCTCATATCACTGCTTTCTAACAGTGATGGGTAGCACATTCCTTCGACTTTTTATCCAACTGAATTACTGTTGTATGACATGACTTCCTTAAGCTATACCGTTACCTGGCTCGAAGACAGGTTCCAGTGGTGATTGGGCCCAGAGGGACAACTACTGTAATTAGACAGACCTTGTCAGTGGACCTACTATCTGGCATGAATCATAAACTAAATTAAGGACCTCTTCCGAGTGTAACTGGCTAACTGCATGTATTTCCCACCTAAGGTATCTTTAAACACACACTCGTGAGGTAATTAACATGATCTCAAATGGATTGTGCATTTCACAATTATTGTTTTCTTTTTCCTTTTAACCCATTCTGACCTGAGATCAGATTCATACGAGGTTTCCACCGGACACACACTGGTCTGATGAACCCATTCTGACCTGAGATCAGATTCTAAAAATGTCAGTCGCGCTTAGATTTTTCAAAAATAGCAGACCTACAAGCTCGTATCGCGCCACTCGGTGGCGCGATATGAGCTTGTAGATCTGCTATTTTTCAATAGCTAAAGCATAACATGATGCTGACACCAAAATGGGTGCCCGTTCAGAATGGGTTAAATGAATAGTAATTCACCATATTCACATGGCGCCAATCTTGCCATTAAGTTAACGAAATGCCACCCCGTTGCCAGCCTACTTTTTCAATGCAAAATTACAAGTGTGAATATGGTCTATTTCGAAGCATCAGCCTCTCTCTCTCTCTCCCTCCCTCTCTCAGAGCATACACCAGGAACTAAACTTTTGACAAGAGCAGATAGTTTATTAGCTCGTTACAATTATTATATAATTGTTTTAATTTGTATGCTTAATTGGCACTGTAGATGTCTTAGTTTTATTGGGCAGAAGAAAGTGAAGAATCTAACAAAAGGGCCAAAAATGTGAGGACCTGCAGCGATATGCACTGATTCAGCTGCAATTTCACAGGCCCTTCTGTTACAAGCAGCTTTTAGGAATATGGGGCACTATGATAGAATTGGCTCTCTGTGTCTTTCCATCTTGCCCTTTCTCCCTCTATATCTGTCTGTCAACACAACCCAGCTGGCTAATACAGGTGTTTAGATGGAGGCTGGCTCCTTGAGCCTAATCCTTTGGAGTGTACGTGCTACAGACGAAGGGAGTAGCGGGGCAGCCTAACATCGCAGCACTGCCTTCTGCAAGAAATGAATCAAGCCAAAATCTAAACTTTTGTGGGAAAAGAACTGACACAAATTCTTATAAAATTATTGCTAGCATGAATTAAGAGACTATTCCGTTGTACTGTTTGAAGGGGGGCAAGAGGATATAGCAGACTGAAACCCTTCGTTTTTTTTTTTTTTTTACCTCTACTTGTTCACACAAGAATTTTGACTGACTTTAACTGACTGTAACTGTGAATGCTACAGAAATCTTAGCCAACTGTGAATGGTAAATGTTATTCACAGACTTGTGTAAAAGAATATCAATCAAAAGGGAAATGAGAAGTAGTGTGAATGAAGGAATTATACACAGATAGTACACCTAGGTTTATAGTACAGCAAGGTCTTTCTCTGTAACGTCAAAAAGATGGATGAAGGTAGACGTGCAAGCACATCATCTATGCAGCTTGGATATTCCATGCTTTTAATGAGCATTTCTTGGTGTGCCATTGAAACAGAGTAGTTCTGCGTAGAGAAGTCCCTTGGTCACAAAAATAATCATTTATATTAAAATGAGGGAAGTGTTAAACTCCCCAGACACAAGTGAGCGTACACTCATTAGCTCAAGTGTGGCTACAACCAGCCTGTGGATGTGAAGCTATTCTTTATTTCTTTCTGTTAATTGTAGCTTCAAGTAAATCCTCTAGCTTGGGTTTGCTTAAAGATTTGCCCACCTTAGTTTGGAATAAGGATTTGGAATTCCCATATGTGTGGGATCCACACAGTTATTATAGATATATAGATCTTGATCGAGCCTGTCTCTATTGTTTAGAATGCTTTTGGTCATGGTGGCAGTCTTGTGTCTCCTCCTGCAGTGTGTTTTTGAGAGTCTGGGTTTTAGGGGCCTTCCAAGTTGAAAAAGTCTCTACTTTAGCTGTGCCATATAATGCCACATCACCCTCTGGTTGAACGAAGAAGCCAATCAATAGCAAAACATCGTGATCAGGGCAGAGATCAATTTAATATCAGGTCAACATACATACAGTACAAAAATGTTGTATTGCATAGCAGCAAAGATGTTGTACTACTGTAAATACTGTAACATTCAACTATTTTAGTTGACTACCACGTTGCACGGCACTCACTGAAGCAGTAGGCTACTACACGCCAAGGGCAGCTAAAGCAGCAAACCTGCACAACAAAACAGATCAACACTGAGGAGTTCTCTGCATGTGGATTTCTGTACAGTAGTACTAGTAATACTAGTAACTGCTAAAGTGATTTATGAAAGGGACACAGAACTATTTGTGGGTTTATTTGAGCTTTTTGATTGATTGATTGATTGATTGATTGATTGATTGATTGATTGATTGTAGGGGTTGTTTGAATAGGACCAGCACGTGCCGTTTTTCCCCCACAACATAGCACCTTGCTATAGCAACCTTGAGGAAAATGACCAGTGGTGTAAAGTAACCAAGTACATTTACTCAAGCACTGTACTTGTAATTTTGAGGTATTTGTACTTTACTTGAGTATTTCCAATTTCCAATACTTTTACTTCTACTCCACTACATCTCAGAGACAACATTTTCTCCACTTTTACTCCACAATTACAATTATTTGAAAACTTTAGTTACAGGTACAATAGTTACTTTGGAGATTTAAATTTTAATTAGAAATCAAACATTAACCACTTCAACCCTATATAAATTTTGGCCATTTGAAACTAGCCGATCTTGTAGATTTTTCAATTTTCAAAAGATTTTGTATACATTTTGAACTTGTGAACTGGGCCATTCTGCAATATGAGTACTTTTAACCGTAGTACTTTAAGTAATTTTTTATGCCGAATGTCGATACTTTTGTACTTTTACTTGAGTACATTTTTAATACAGGACTTCTACCTGTAACGGAGTACAGCTACATTGCAGTATTTACACTTTTACTTAAGTAAAACATTTGAGTACTTTTTCCACCACTGAAAATGACTAGCCAACATTTTCAAGACTACGGGAGATGTTCCTGATGGCATGCCAAGAAACCTATGGACAGATTGACCAGTGATTAATGTGACCTTATTGAGAATAAGTGACCTTGACTTAGACTGCTTAATGGAGAATCATGTCTGCCATAACTATACCCATAGTCGTTGGCTATATTAAAAATGGTGACGAATCAGCCTACAGGGCCGAGGTGGCAGCCCTCGTAGACTGGTGCACTTCCTAAACCTGGCTAAGACCAAAGAAAAATTTCTTTGATTTCCGGAAAAAGGGGATTATCCCCCCATCCCTGGTTATCGATGACCAGCCTGTCGAAAGGGTCGACAGTTTTAAATTCCTTGGCACCACTATATGCTGCTCCCTGATATGGGAAGTTAACACTAGTAACATCTTGAGTAAAGCCCACCAAGGGCTTCACTTCCTACGCCTCTTAAAGAAGTTCGGTGTGACTGGGGAGGCGTTGGTTCACTTCTACAGAGCCACTGTGGAGAGTGTCCTCATCTTCTCAGTCACAGTGTGGTATGGAAACACCACCGACTTAGAGAGGAAACGGCTAGAAAGGGTGGTATGCACAGCGTCAAAAATCATTGGCCTCGACCTCCCATCCGTCTCCTCTATCTACACCATACGCACTAAGCGCAGAATGCAGAAGGTGATCGGTGACCCCTCCCACCCTGCCTGCTCTCTTTTCGCACCCCTGCCCTCAGGTAAGAGACTCCGGTCTCTAAAGTGCTGCCTTTAAGAACAGCACTTATCCCGAGGCTGTTCGCCTCTTGAATGCTGACCCTCTTTTCACTCGCACTTTACAGCGTGAAGCTGCTTTGTAAAACGATGAACTGTGATGAATTTGCTTTTTATGAAATTGTAACGTTTTGCATTCTTCTTATTTATTGGTCCCCCTCATATGATGTCTGTACTTTTGTATCGTGTTCTGTCTGATTATGTGATGTGAATATGTGTATGTATCGTATGTATGTTTTTAGTGCACTGAAACAAATTCCAATCAACTCTGTTGACATGGCAATAAAGTCTTGAATCTTGAATCTATTACAATAACTCTCAGGAGGGCAGCACTAGACAGAGGCTAACCTGCATTTTTTATTTCTGCTTTATTTCTGCTTTATTTTGTATTATTAACTTTTGTTTGTATGTTTTCAGATGGACTTCTGCCATCTTCATTTCAAAATCAAATAATATCAGACAAGCTATACTTCATTGCCATTCAACATCACTAGCCACCATGACAAGTTTTGTATTTATTCGTGGGTGCTTTGCGGTCACTTCCCCAATCCCAAGTCTGTTGCCCTTGGCGTCAGTCATGCATAGAGAACAGGCAATAAAAGCAGAGATGAACTCTGTGCGACCCCCTGGCGACAGATCCAGTGTCACTCAGACACATCTGAGGCCTCTCCTCTGTTCATTCCTGCAGGACATTGTTCCACCCTGTCTGTCAAATCGCTCAGCAGCCTCGCAGAGTGAGGTGAAATATTAAGACCATGCGATGTGACCCCCGAGCAGCTCTCTCATCATCCTAGCCAGGGTCCCACAAGCCGCTTCTTTCCTTTCATCTCTGCCTCCTTTCTACCTTGACTGACAAAAGGACTCGACAGATACTTTTTTATTGTGGAAAGTACCACTAGGCAGATGACGTGTGCTTAAGCATGACTCCTGTTGCTCAAAAGAGTGAGCGTGACACCAATATTACCAGGATCAGGGCTAGGACAGTACTTCAGTGAAAAGCGCATACGGCACCAATACATCCAGAGTTAATAGGTTCTACTCCCATTGAGACCACCAAGCTGAAAGTGTTTGCACTCACAGGTACTACAAGGCAGGCACAATGGATAAAAATGTGCCTCAAATGATATGTTCATTACAACTAGTGGAGCAGGATGCCCTTGGGGGACCTCAAGCTGTAAGAAGCTGCTCAACTAGTGGAGCAGGATGCCCTTGGGGGACCTCAAGCTGTAAGAAGCTGCTCAGAGAGGTGAGGAGAAACTCTATTACTGCACTAATACTGACAGACTGGGGTGATTTTTTTTAAAGAGGGGCGGTGGAGGGACTTCCTGTAGACTGGCCCAGATCCAGCAATGGCTCGAGAATGTTTTGACTGGGGGTGCTATGGGGGTGCTCATGGCTATTTAGAGGGCGGGCTAATGCATCTTGGTTTACATCGAAGTCAGTCAATTGGGCTTGTTTGGAGGGGAGGCTTAAGGGGGGCTAAGCCTCCACCAGAGGAGGCTAAAGCCCGGGCCCCCTTGCCCCCCTGGAGCTGTCCCTGCCCAGATCATATGCTGTACTTTATAGCGAGCAGGGAGATAGGTCGGTGCATGCGACTCAGTTGACATGTGCTGAATAGTACTGCAGTGCTGAATAGCTCAATAATTAATGAATTCATTCATGAAGAACTCAGGTTGACGTTGGAACTTGATTGTTTAGGTTATTGTGTTTTTTGTATAGGCTACACTTTGTGGGCCAATCTTGTGTGGTTGTTTTGGTTACTTTTACTGGTCAGACTTTTGAACTCAGATATCTGTGTCCCTCTGGGGATTGTATTCAGATTGAGGTCATACGATCATTTGCATTGCTATGTGTACAACATGTTACCAATAAGTCTCACAGCAGTGATACAGGCCAACAAAAAAAAATTATGTTCCTATAATATGCCTTTCCATTCACAGATCCCTACTGACTGAATGACTGTAAGTCAGCCTCAGTATTGATTATTATTGTGTTAACTGATTGAAGCCTGTTTATTCTGACCGGGCACCCATTTTGGTGTTAGCATCATGTTATGCTTTAGCTATTGAAAAATAGCAGATCTACAAGCTCATATCGCGCCACCGAGTGGCGCGATACGAGCTTGTAGGTCTGCTATTTTTTGAAAAATCGAAGAACGACTGACATTTTTTAAAATCTGATCTCAGGTCAGAATGGGTTCATCAGACCAGTGTTTGTCCGGCGGAAACCTCGTATGAATCTGATCTCAGGTCAGAATGGGTTAACAGCACTTTGTGCTTTCTTTACAGCTCATGTTTTCTGCAGTCGACGTGGAGCATATCACCCAAATGGCCCTGTTCCCAATTAAGTAACTGTGTACAGTGGCAATCAAATTAAATTAGCAATTACATTACCAGTACATCAAAGTGAATGCTCTCTTATTAAGTGCTAGCCTTTTAATGATGTGCTCTGCAGTTTTATCTGGGGTCAAAGCCAAATGGGCTTTTCTAAAAAATATATACCACCAATGACCTACAGTGCAGGATGTCAAAAGAGTAAGTTAGAGAAAATGTATTATTTGGTATTTAGACTTTACGATGTGCCTTTGATGCTAATGCAGTGTGGTGCTCAACTGTTGCCCGTCGAGTGGCTTTTATTTCCTGTGCAAGCCCATTTCCACCAATGTGATGCAAAAAGTTGTTATAATAAGACATTTTATCGAAATAATGACATAGTATCTCAAAATAATGTCTCAAAAGAACGAGTTAGTGTCTCAAAAATGAGATAACTCAAAAATAGTGACTTAGTGGAGAATTCTTAATTTTTACATACTAGGACATTATTTTGAGAATATCATTTTTGAGATATGTGTAATTATTTTGAGATAGTTATGTCATCGTGCGTGCATGTGTGTGTGCGTGAGAGTGTGTGTGATAATCTCGCGAAACAATCAGTCCCCGTTTGAGCAATCATGTCCAATCATGCCCCGTTTGCAGTGCATGCTGTGCCAGTAGGCCAAGAAAGACACTCCCTAGTGTCCAAAACTATCCAAACTATCAATGATAACTATGCTTTTTATTTTTATTTTATGAATGCATTACCACATACCTACATTACTTTTTCTAGGGATGAAGGCATCGGATTTGGCTACAAATACAGTACAGGTGTGTGTATGTTACTAGACAGCTGGAGAGATGAGGGGGCCTCTGTTACTGAGTGAGCAAACAATGATTGCTATCGGAATATAGATTTTCTTTCTTTTTTCTTTTCAAAAACAAATCACTTGCTGTTTACCCCCGATATAGAAGAGCCACAGGTCTTGGCAGAATAAAAGACTGACATCACAATAAAGATTTTTTTATACAATCAAATGTTTCAACTGAAAACATTAATTCAAAACCACAATCACAGACCCTTGCTTAAGTTACGTATCTGATAGTTTAACTCAGTATACTCAATATAAAACGTGATGTCAGTTTGTGAATGCCACTTCATTTTGCAGTGACTGGTTTAATTAATACAGAACAAACATGCTGTAATGTGACTTGTCAGCTTAGATAATTGCACCTTCAGATCAATAATTTACCATGCGAGTGTACAAGGCGGGAGAGACACCGCGGTAAAGGTGCTGTCAGCAGGGAGTCGATGTGTTTTCCAGCAGAAGGAGTATCAGGAGCAATCATTGCATTATCATGATGTCTTTTGTGCCCAGAAAAAAAGGACATCAGCCATTTGGTCTGATTTGTTTTGCTAATAGCTTGGTGGGCTGGAACCAGACTGTGCGTGCGTGTGCATGGAGTAGAGTGATAAGATAACTCTGAAGCGTGACATGCACGGTGTGAAGCCAGTATTGTGCTGCATGCCACCTGTTTTTCCTTCCAAATCTCCAGCTAATGCCTTGTGGTTTTGGAGAAAGGTCAGATCAGAGAGATCAGAGTTCATGAATGTTAAAATGTGGGTTTTCCACAGACACCGTGTTCCAGCATGTTGGCTGTATTGTCAGTATACTTAATTTAGCAACTACCGGTATATGGTTCTCTTCTCTTCCCTCCTTATTAAGTGCCACTCTTACCTTTTCCTCCTTATACTGTGAAGAGCTCCTTTTTCTATATAATTTGCAATGAGGAGTGTCTTCTCCATCCAGGAGGCGCATGCTTACACGCCATACACATCCTGCAGGCTGGTACTGTATTTGGTGGAATGATGTTCGTTATTGCTTTATCTCTATCTTTCTCTCTCTCTCTCTCTCTCTCTCTCTCACCCTCTCACTCACTCACTCACTCACTCACTCACTCACTCACTCACTCACTCACTCACTCACTCACACACACACACACACACACAAACACACATGCGTGCATGCGCATGTATTACACCGAACCACTCACATCCTCACACTTGGTATCACTGCAGATCAACAGCAAACAGCATAAGATGAAAGCCACACATAGATGACTTACTTACACACAGTCTCTTAATTAAAGTCTGTTCTGCTCCCTGATGTAACAGGTTTTTAGCACATCAGACAGTACAGCAGCAAACCGACCCTTATGCCCCTGTTTTTAATGAGGAGTAAATGGATGCATTATTTGAATATAGAGAATAGTTTGCTCATTTTGGATAAAGGCAAGCCTACATTCATAATGTCATCTGTTAAAGCTGGTTGCTTTGTGACCTTGTGAGACCCCTTGGCCCTTACTTGTAATAATGCGTTTTTTTTATTGTAGTGCCGTGGTTGGGATGTGCCAATCCTTTTCAGGGAATTAGGATTTATACAGTACCAGCCTGAGGGGAAGTGAAGTGATACTGCACCTGAACTGTCCGCTGAGTTGTCTCTGTGTTCTGCCAATGGAATTGTGTTGAATTTGGTTTCTCGCGCTGTTGCAACAGAGGAAGGAGATTCATGAGGAAAGGATTGAATGCAGGAATTACTGCTCATGGCAAACAAGACCTGTTACTGTGCCAAACTTGCAAACTTGTATACCGTAGTATTGCTTTAAAGATTGACATGGTGTTCAGTCAAAGAGCATTCCTGAAATGCTTGGTTTGGCTAGATACTGTGGGTTCTTTGTGTTTAGCAACCTGGCATCCATGCTTCTTCTATATAATGTCATGCAGGGAAATTGTAGCTCACACAGACCCAGCTAGGTATCTGACCTTCTGGAAATGTGCATAGGGCAATTATTGATATTCAATCTGCTTTTAGTGCTTGGCTGCCTGTAATTACTCAATTATCTTCTATAAAAGAAATTCACCTATATGCAAGGCCACATGCACCTTCGCACACAGATATGTGCACATACATGTATGCGTACACAATAAAGAGTATTGATTTTTATCCCATTCTGAACGGGCACCCATTTTGGTGTCAGCATCATGTTATGCTTTAGCTATTGAAAAATAGCAGATCTACAAGCTCATATCGCGCCACCGAGTGGCGCGATACGAGCTTGTAGGTCTGCTATTTTTGAAAAATCGAAGAACGACTGACATTTTTATAATCTGATCTCAGGTCAGAATGGGTTCATCAGACCAGTGTGTCTCCAGTGGAAAACCTCGTATGAATCTGATCTCAGGTCAGAATGGGTTATACAAAGACCTGGATTATGAAACCCAAGAGATAACACATCACCAAATGTCTCAGCCATCAAGGCATAGGCCAATAGCTGAATTTACAAGAGGCTAGTTGTTTTCAACCCTGACACACATGTTTAGCATTGATAAGTACGTTATGGAGCATACTTATACTGTACAGTAGCCTATACAGTATTGTAGCCTGTATGGCAAAACCTTTTGTTTCCCCACTCGTTTCCCATCCAGTGGTTTTGAAACAAATTAAGCAAAAACGGAGGAAGTCCGAACGCTTTCTACTAGGAATCTTAGAAGGTCACTGTGAATCATCAGTGGGGAAGATGGGAGGTTGGTGGCTGAGGTTACTGTTGTGTTAGCAAACAGCAGTACTCAATGACTGACTGAAATGACTCACATTAAAAGCACTAAAAGTCATCTGTACAAAGCAGAACACAAATCATTACCGGAGAATATCCTAAAGTAGTTCCAAAATGGAGAAATGATCGGAATCGGACCGGGAGCCAATAAACCCTACTATCAATGTTATATCCACTAGTCCTTACCCGTTCTGATATATTTCAACTTGTATAATATATTTGTGTGTGTGTGTGTGTGTGTGTGTGTGTGTGTGTGTGTGTGTGTGTGTGTTTTTTTATGAATAAAAACAGCAGTATAACATTAAAGTATTCTTCCAAATGCATGGTAGGGAAACGTTTTCATGGCAAGAGCAAGGACCGCAACATTTACACTTATTAGCCCACAGAGCCCCATTTGAAAAGTATCAAGGACCCCCAGTTTGACATGCACCTATATATGGACAGTCGCACAGATCCAATTTGCAGGTGGATTTGCGTCCAAAACGGTCTCAATTGTGAGCTTTGGCTTGAGAGAACTCATGGCTTTTGCAACCTGTGATGTTGTGAGCTTGTAGATTAGCTGTTTTCACCAGAGCGTGCGCTGTAGCCACTTCATGCTGTGTGTGTGTGTGGCTTATGTTCAAGACAGTTGTATCTCGTGTTGTGTTTATAGCGAACTGAAAACGGCCACGCGATGACGCACGCGCACGCATACGCACGTGCGCACTCACAGCTTAAGTAGTTTACACACACACACATGCTCACAGCGAAAGTAGTCTGCACACACACACACACACACACACACACACACACAACCTCCGTGTTGGCTGGGGGCGGTGTGAAAAAGGGTAGGTGCGTGGAAGAATGCGCTAGGGTCCTTGAGGCTGTTCTTCGTGGCATGTTGTTTGTTGTATGTAGTAATTGTGTCGATGCGTAAGGGGGTTGGAAATATCCCGATCAATCGCCCGCTGTCTATTGCGAGCAAAATTGACAGCGGGCGAAACAACTCGAGTTACGCGGAAAACTGTGTCCCAGTATTAATCAGTGACCGTCCCAAAATGCAATTCACTTGTGACACTGGTGACACGTGATTTCTGGGGAGAGGAGTTTTGCCGCCCTGTGGCTGTGGGGGGTACTGCACCCGGGTGCGTTTTTAATTCACTAATACATTAATTAATAATCATTAATGTGTCAAATCGAAAAAAGGGAGAGTGATAGAGTGATATCATGATATTAGAATGGATATTGTCTGTGATTTGGGATATTGTACTATTGTGATAGGGCATAAACATGTTCTATATATAAATATCGGGAAGAATCGGTATCGGCAGATGCTCAAAATCAAATGATCGGAATCGGATCGGATGCAAAAAACGTGATCGGGACATCCCTAGTCCTTACTATTACTATGATCATACATATTGTACGGACGAGATATTATCTTGTACGGAAGAGATATTCTCTTGTATGGACGAGATATTATCTTGTTACATTACAAGATAAAATATATTTTTAATTTTTTCTATTTCCGCTTTGTTATTAATTGTGAGTGTGTAAACACCAAAAAATCTATCTGAAGATCATTTTTGATGTATTGAGAATGAGATACACAAAGAAGGGGTACAGTAAATGGTGCATTTTATATATATATATACATATATATATATATATATATATACAGTAGGACACGATACGTTTTTCACTAAACTTCTTCCTATACTCCTTTTTCGAACATAAACATAAATGAACTGGATTATGTACGATATTTCTTGGCGCTATTTCTTATTTCTTTTGTTTTTTTGTTTTTAAATAATCAAATTTTCCTTTTATTTATTTATGTCTTTCCTCACTTATATTTTAATATGTTCGGAATGAATAAATACATTTAATTAAATGATGCACAATCACACATTTCTACTTGAGCATTGTTGTAATCGATATACTATAATTTACCGTGTGTGTGTGTGTGTGTGCGTGTGCGTGTGCGTGTGCGTGTGCGTGTGCGTGTGCGTGTGCGTGTGCGTGTGCGTGTGTGTGTGTGCGCGTGCCAGCCTGCCTGCCCCCTGTCCCGGGCATAACTCGGCCAATCGGTCTCAAACTTGGCGTGTGTCTCATTATGAGTTCATATGATTTTGATTTTGACATTTTGAGGACTATGCAGTAAAATCAGAGTGTAAATCAGAGACTGTACAAATGTAAACAAATAGATAAATAAAGGGCACATTTCGTTACACTTTTATTCTCTCAAGAGTTAACACCCAGGATTTTACAGTAACTGTAACATACAGTACTATGAAACTCACTTCACAAAATGCCACTAGTTACAATGGCATGCACTTCACCACTGCATCCCTTTCTACTGGTGTGAATTCTCCATTTACATCATGTTATCATACCGTGTTGCCATTTGAAACAACACAGTACAAACAAAAAATATACAGTATACCACACCACATACTTATCACACAGTGAGACTGATTTGAATCCACAAGCTGTCCACCGTATGCCGTTTATCCTAATCCATGAAGAGGTATATTTACTTGTCGGTCGTTAAATAAACATGGCACACACAAACATGGCACACAGCAACGACTTCCCCCTTGCTCTTGACTTAATTGAGAGTCTGTGGTTTTGCAGCGCTTTCTTCCCACACATTAACGTCAAGCTTCGGGTACAGTTTTTAGGTTCAGAGAAATGTGAATTGTCAGAGCATCTGCTAGGCATTGTGGTGATTGTCATTGAGAGACCGCCGTTGGTGGAGATTCAGCAGTTAATTTGTAAGGTTGGGAGGATATTACCATATGCTGTCCTGACTCCTTGTTCTGTTTGCCACTATAGGTGCTAAGCCTCTTTCACACCGTGTGGGATGTTTGCCAAATTTGCATACTCTACCCGTAATGTTTTTGCCCTCAGCTATTACAACACAATTTTAAGAGTGTGGAAATATATTTTTAGAGAATGCAGAGAGAATCCACTCAATCAGCTGACGTGCCTGCCACTATTTACAAACCTTCTGTATCAAACCTGTCACAGTCAGATCAGATGTCACACTGCCTCTGAGTCTAGAGTCAATCAATACCTTGGACCAAGGTACCAAGGTCCACTCTTGCCAAAATGGCAAGAGTGTATAGAGTATATTACTTCCCTTTTTACACTCTGGGGGTATTCCACACTTTCTCTTCATGCATGTATCTCATTCAAATGTTTTTATTTCTATTTTGCAGTACTGCCGTTACTATACAGGTTGCATATAGAATAATGAACAGTCCACTAGTGTTGATAAATCTTTTAACAAATCAGATGGAGACTGTAATAGTGGCACAGGACTTATGCGCTTTTTTGGTGTAGGCCTACTGACCACGACGATTAAACCGAAATATGACTTCATACATATTACCCCAAAGGTTTAGGTGTTGTTTTAATGTACTGTAGGTTATTTCTTTTTTCTGGCTTGTCACTGAACGACTCTCAGGGGACACTCGTATTTACAGGCCATTGGTTTACAGAATCATTTGTCATGCGCTTTTTCACTCACTTCAGCAGAAAATAATGGTCTGTAACACCTAATTGCTGTATCAAGCAAAATGTGTGCCGTGGTAAAGATAAACAAAGGAGGGAGACTAACGAAGGAAACACCTGACAATACAGAATAGTGACAGCGTTAAAGTGGAGTCTGCAGATTTTCTCTCTTCTTAATGTGTCAATCTGTTTGGTAGTGCAACCTTATTGTTGTGTGTGTGTAGTGTACGCAATAATATACAGTGGTCTTCATACATTTATCCTGCGTCTATCAATGCTGAAGGTCTAAATAGTTCAGACGAAGAACAATCTAAGTCCATAATAATTATCCATAATGTATATAAATTATAGATAAGGGGTCAGAACAGAACACATAAAACCTTTCAGGGAGGGATCAGAATGAATTATGGTCTTATATAGTGCTTTGTCTCAGCTGTATGATGATGATGATGATGCATGCTATGTTTATTCTGCTGTTCTGATACATGCTGCTGTACACCTGCTGGTGCTAAAACAGCACAACAAGAAAAGATATGTCTAACAGAGTTCTGGGTAAAGATATCTCACATCGCCTACTCTTCCGAAACCAACATTGCTGTGAACTCATTTTCAGTTACAGTATGTGTGCAGTGTGATGCACTGTGCAAAGTTAACCTCGCATCACCAGGCTTTCCGGCCTGTTCCGGGACGCCTGATGGCATAAAGTTATCTCAGCTCCGACCGGATCAGAAACCCGAAAACGGTATTGATCCCAGGCTATAGTGCAAAGGAGAATCTCTGAGCGTTCTTCTCATTACGCTTCGAACATTTTTGTTCTTTAAACACTAGGTCAAGCAGTAACAGCTCCATATTGGCTTGTCATTTGTGAGCTCAAGCAGAAACCCTGTGTTGTTTTCCTGTTTGTGTGGCGTAGGTGTGGCAGTGCGGGGGCAGTATGGAGGTCCTGCCGTGTGCCAGGGTGGCCCACATCGAGCGCACCAAGAAGCCATACAACAACGACATCGATTACTACGCCAAGCGAAATGCCCTGCGCGCCGCCGAGGTCTGGATGGACGAGTACAAGTCCCACGTCTACATGGCCTGGAACATTCCCATGAACGTAAGTTCTTCCATTTAGCGAAGATCTCTCAATTCCTTTCAATGCATGGCTTCTCAAAGTGGGGTCTAGGGCCCCCCCCCCAGGGGTCCTTGAGCAAAATCAGTCGCCAGCTACATTTGTTAATGCATTAAAAAAAAATCGGTTGAACCACTTTATCTGTTCTGTATACATCGGCCATCTATAGTCGATGTAACAATAGCCAATCTACAAGCTCACAGCGCATTGCAAACTCTCTCTCCCTCCATTGATTTTCCTTCCCTTACTGCAATCCCTATACCTTCAGTCCATCTCTACCTCCATCCATTCCTTGACTCTTCTTTCTTCATCCCTTCATCCCTCTTTCTGTCTTGACATTACCTTCCCTCTCCCTCCTTCCCTGTCTCCTTTTCATTGTTCTCTGTCTGATTCACCTCCATCTGTGTTCTTCACTTGTTCATTCAGACAAGCAACTCAGGACTCCAGAGATGGCAGTCAATAGGAATTGAGAATTCAGATTTCATCCGACTCAACCTTCAGACTGCAGGGGTGTAAAGCAGAGCAGAGTGGCAAGTTTGAAGTCTCCCGTGCAGATTGTGTCTCGAATGTACGAGAATTGGGCTCCCACCCACACTTAGTAGGCTTTGTGTTTTATATGCATCAGTCGAGAATAATTGGTTTCTAGGGATCACTGTCTGATGCCCCGCCAGATATAAATATATAGTATACTTTCCTTAAATAAACAGAGATTAACATTGAATACAAATTGCTTCTTGAACCGCATGCCAAATAGGAGGATTTTCAGTGAGGGACATGTGGCATTAAAAGTCTTATAAAAACCCAGGATGATAAATACAGTAGGGGTTAATTAATTATTCCAAAAACTAAGAATGAATGAAAAAAGTCTAATAGAATTAGATAACCTTAAAATAGTCCAGCGATGCCATTGCATTATTTATGCTGCTACAAACTGTGGCAGTCGCTCCTTTGGCCCCCACACATTTGTGAATATCTGAAAAAAAGCACTATATAAATCCCAGATAGTATTGTTATTAATAATAAAGCTTTCATTATTGATCACAAAACAATCTTCGATTCCTCACTTTCAAAATGATTGTTTCCACGCCGCCCAATGTTCTCTGAATGTCCCCCTTTGAGAAACACTTGAACAATGCTGCTGTTCTTTAACTTCTAGCCACTGAAGTGGAAGTGCACAGTCAAATCTTCAGTGTTCATTTAACTTTGATGCCCCTTTTTTGAGGCAGGTATTACCATACATATATCGACACACCAGGCCACAGACTACGCTTCGCGTCTGTCTGTTTCAATATCAGAGGCGTGTGGTTATATTGGACGGCTCCCAGGTGTGAATGGAATTGTAGTAAGTAGTAGCCTTGCCGAGCCATGTGATGCCCATAGGTTTCTGCAGCGTGAGGCAGCTTGATGTACAAGTACACCCCCTGGACATGACGCTAGGCTAGTATGTCGCAGGGACTTACCCCCAGAGTCTTTGGTATGACCCGGCCAGGGATTGAACCCCAACCTCCCAGTCTCAGGGCGGACACTCTAACCACAAGGCCACTGAATGGAATTGTACTAGTGTTTTACCAGAGGACAGTTGTACAACAGCATTTGTTCTGTTAGCAATTTTGTCAAATAAGAAGGGGTTGATTTGAAGAGCATACCCAAAAGAGGGAAATGAAAACATCGTAATGTCTAAAGTGTCACTGTGGCATCGGCCAGCTATATTCTGTCGCAGTACCATCACCATCTCTCGTCCAATGTAATTACAAACACAGCATCGGCCGCGCTAGCATGCTATTACCTCGGCTGTCCTGCAGTGCAGAGTTATTTGGTGTACAGTACAAAGAGCTAATGCTACCACTAATCTGTCTCCCATCTCCTCTCCTCCATGCACAAAATCATGGAGTCGTGTTATTGGTTTGCGGGCGCCTGCTGAGAACACAATTATTTGGCAGTGGCGTGTGTGTGTGTGCGTGTGTGTGTGTGTGTGTGTGTGTGTGTGTGTGTGTGTGTGTGTGTGTGTGTGTGTGCGCGAGTGCGTGCGCGTATGATGGTTGTGTATATGACTCTCCAGCAGGTCCCCCCCCCCCCCCCCTGAAATTGAATGCATTTGTTAGCAGTGTTACTCTGCGGTCATAAGCACCAGCGGACAATGGGTGAATAGCGTTCATTATTCACAAATGCTGAAAGGAGCGTTGGCAGCTGGCTGCACACTCTGACAGGAGAAAGAGATGAGAGGTATCTAGGTTGGAAATGCCGGGGCCATTAATGAAATGATGCGCCGTGTGCGTGCTTTTCCTTCACCCTGTGTCAGATTAACCTCCTTTGTACGTATAATTATTTGTGATATCGGAGGACAGTAGCGATTCTCAACCTTTTTCATTTCAAGGACCCCGGTTTGATATGCGTTAGGCCATGGACCTCCATTTTGTACAATTGTCATCACTGTGACCCCATACAAAGTAAAAGAGAGGGTTTTACATGCTCAAATTGTTTGATTTGTGTTTGGGTGTTGGCCTAAGAGAGCAGAATTGTTTCCCCCATTCAATTCTGTCTCAAAGAGATTTGTTTCTTACTTCTGCACACTGTAACATTCTTAGTGTTAATTCTGACGGAACCAAATGTGGGTCTATTTGTACATTCTCAGACCTTTAAGGGTCCATTTGGTTCCATTTGTACACTCACAATCCCATAAATAGCAAGGCTTTTGAACACCTACGGGCGACAGGTGCGTAATATAACGTTTTCAACTGCATTTGAAGATAGTGTGCTGGGAGTTTTTTCCTTTTTCAGTACACTCACAAACCGATAGGGTCTATTTGGTTCCTGACTATCAATCATTTAGCTGGGAACCCGCTGGAACTCCCTCAAGACCCCTGGGGGTCACCGGGCTGCATTTTGACAACCTCTGGTTGAGGGGAGGCACGAGAGGAACAAACAGACGTGATTCAATCATAGATTATAAGGGAACATGTGGTGCCAGAGGCAAGTCTTAACTACTGCACCATTAATAGGCACTGTGTCTTTGCATTTATGTATGCACATTGATGTATCTTTATGTCTCTCCACGGTATTGCCGCAAAGTGTTTATGTGCTGTGCATAAAGTATGTACAATATGTTTGCATATGAATGCATAAGTATATGCACATACAGTGTGTGTGTGTGTGTGTGTGTGTGTGTGTGTGTGTGTGTGTGTGTGTGTGTGTGTGTGTGTGCACGCATGTGTGCATGTGTATGTGTTGTCTCTTTGTTAAGAATTATTCATGGCCCAGCTACATGTGAATAATTTGTGTATGCATGTGCAATACAATTTGTCTATAATCCTTGTGTCTGTGTGAAAGCATGGCTCAACATGTTGGGTGTGTGTGTGTGTGTGTGTGTGTGTGTGTGTGTGTGTGTGTGTGTGTGTGTGTGTGTGTGGGTGTGTGTGTGCATAAATGGGACTGCAATGCAAGTATGCATATGTATGTCACGGCTGGGCCACAGCGTTGCCAGGCAGTGAGGGCTATTAGGCATTCCCCTCCCATCAATCAGGGAAGGCTTCCTCCATATCGCCAACAGTGAGGCTGTGAGGGCTCATAATTAAGCAGCTGATTAGAATTTGCTCAGCACAAGGATCATGTGTAATGAAAGAACAATGAAGGTCCCACACGACAGACACATCTATCCATCTCTAAACCAAACACTATCAGCACTCTCAGCCCCCTCTCTCTATCCGTGTCCCTTTCTCCTAAGCCTCTAAAGCAGGGATGTCAAACTCAAATACACAGTGGGCCAAAATAAAGAAATTGATACAAGTCGAGGGCCAGACTGTGTTTCAAGACACGGGCCATTTTTGGGGAGAGAGGTAGCTGAAAGTTGACCACAACTTTCACTGCTGATCAATAGTGAAGAGAAGACGCATGCTTGTGATTGTGGGCCCTCGATACGTGACAATGCACTCGCAGTGCATTGTGGGACTTGTAGTATTATGGTGGTGCGTGCAATATACCAGAGGGCCAGTTTTAATACTAATTAAATATCATCCCGCGGGCCAAAGATAATTCATTCACGGGCCTGATTTGGCACCCGGGCCTTGAGTTTGACATATATGCTCTAAAGCCTTCCCGCTCACCCCTCCTTCTCTGCTACTCATCCTTCAGGGTCTTCCATTTTTCTAACAACTAGCATTGGTTAGTTTGAGTTTAGTTCCCAATGGCTAGGTAGGTTTATTTTTACATTTCATGGCAGTTTTCCCCCACAGATTCTATTCTATTCTATTCTTCACTTAACATAACCAAGTGGGTGACTTCCTTAGGGCATACTTTGTTGATTACTTTTGACTCATTTTATTTATTTATTTCAGTGGTATAAAAAAGTCTCAGAAGTTAAGATACCCTGTATGTATATGTTGGCTTGTTTACTGTTGAGTGAAAAAAGGTTGAACTTCATGCAAATCATTTGGGGACCCCTATGGGGGTACCGACTCACAAGTTGTGAACCACTTCCTTAGGGCATGATCACACTGACACTGAGACGAATCACTACAGGCGCAGACGCTTCAGAATTGGCTCGGCAAACAGGTGCTGTGTCCACAGAAAGCATGTTTTAGCTACCAGCGCTGCCACTGTACTTGGCACTCTTGGTTAAATGCACTGTTATGTGACGAGCGCTGTGTGAGTATCACATGTTCATGCACGTCTAAAACCGCTAGACAAACGGGACGCGCAATGCGAAGGGAGGAGGAGCCCATGCCTCTTGCCAGACATAAGTAACCATTAGGAAAACGATGTTTGGCAAAACATTTTGTTGGTGACATATATCGTTGCCTACGTGTTTCTAGTGTCTCTGTGTGATCGCCCCTCTATCCTAACCTAGTCAAAAACAACTAGTGTTGGGATGCCGCATTGACCATAATGCTGTGAGTTGTGAATAACTCATTTCAAATACAGCTCCTTTCATGTCTTGCATGCCTCTTCCCATCCATTAAGATTTCTGTTTATCATTGCTGCTACAAGGTCAAGGAACCAAAACCAAATCATTTTACTCTTGTCTACTCGTATATAAGATGTAACAATATGAATATTATATCACCACCTCTGTCCTGTCTCACTATACTGTCTAACACTGTAGAGATGCTGCAAAGAGGCGCCACACTTTGTTTTGTCACATGATAGATAACCTACTGGCTAAATAGGGATTTGCCTTTGGTGTTTTGCTTAACAGAACCCAGGGGTGGACTTCGGGGACGTGTCGGAGCGCGTGGCTCTCAGGAAGAGGCTGCAGTGTCAAAGCTTCCGGTGGTATCTGGAACATGTGTACCCAGAGATGAGAATCTACAATAACACCATTACGTATGGCGAGGTGAGATACTACAAATCCCTTTGCATGATGTGATGTAAAGTATGTACGGTTATAGGTATATCTAACTCACTATTTCGCACGAGCAACTACGGAGACACATGTTAGGAACGTTACGTGTATTGTAGAACATTAGAGGAAAGTACGTATATTGTACAGACACGTACCTTCGAGCATAACGCATCACTCACGGGAAAACAAACTGAGCTGTGCCATAGCAAAAGTAGGCTAAATAGACAACCTTTTCTGTCCTCATCCTTTCAACATTATTATGAATTGTATTAATAATTGTATTATTCAATATTATTTAATAATTACTTGAGTAGTCTATTCCCTCAATAGAGTACATTGAAAGATTGAACATTGTTGAAGAAAATGCCTTTATAATAGATAGGACAAACCTGTGACATGCTGTCGGCTACATTGTAGCCTAGGTGCCCGGAACGTTACACCAGCGGTCTGGGCCTAACTACAGTATTTCCATCAGTGTGCAGTACTATACTTTAACAATATCTCTGGGATAGACATCAAACCCAGATTATGTCATTTGAAATGTTAAAAGCGTTTTAAATAGCACAGCTCTATGTAATTGGTTAAAAAACAGAATCAGATCATATAAACTGTATGGAAATACGATGACAAAGGGTTTTTAATTTAATTATTATCAACATCATTATTATTATTATTTTTGAATGATTCTATCCAACAATATATCCGTATTGGTTTCTCCAGCAGACACATACTGTAGATATGTACAGCAGACGGTCATGCAGAGTGCAGACTTTTGACAAGCCCAGAGGAGTTTCTAGGATTTACATGTTGGGCAGGCAAGATGTGTTGTCGTCGTCGTTGTCCGCCCACAATCAGAAGCACTCAAAGAGATATACCTGCCAGACAAGTACAAAGGCTGAATGCATCGCATTCAGCCTTTGTATTGCATTCCTAATAGGTGATTGAGGGTCATGCTCTACGTGCAACGGCCATCAGCTGCCCAATAATAGTTCTCAGGTCTGGTGTTTGTCCTCTCTTTTATCTCAGTGTTTGGCCAGGCATAAATGGATTTGGACAAGCGGCCGCCTGTAGGCCTACTGGCCTTATTGTAGATACCCCACTGGACAAGCCTCATTTTATAGCCGTCTGTTCAAGGTCCACAGACGCCCGTCTATTGTAGGTCTGTGCAGCTGTCACTTTGTGGACGTCTGTCCATGTAGTTTATTTGGTGAATAGGAATTGCAGGCTTATGAACCCAGCTTTGCACAGAGAGATGCTTCTCAGAGGACCGGTGCCAGATGTAACTGCATTGTTAACTTATTTCCTCCCAAGATAACTTTACATCAAATAAAAGAAAATAAATAAGGTATGATTTAATTTTTTAATTACAGAACGCAGTCATGCAGATTTATGCTGTAATGGTTTGTGGTTTGTGATGGTTAATTCAAAATGGGGAATCGTGATTTAAAGAGCACCCGTGTGTACACATGCATATGCAGTTAATTTGATTCCACAGCTGAGTAAAATTAGCTGCAGACTCAGAGAGCTTATTAATTCATGAGACACATCTTATTTTTGTATTATTTAAATGTTTTCCATACCAGACTTTTACTGAATTATTCGAAGGCTGTTTGTGGAAGAAAAAAAAGCAGCAGCAGATATCTGCCTTGCTATGTATTACAACCATTTATTTGAACAGAGGGGATGTTGTGCAGTGTTCTCATGCAGCGCTGAACTGTGTGTGTGTGTGTGTGTGTGTGTGTGTGTGTGTGTGTGTGTGTGTGTGTGTGTGTGTGTGTGTGTGTGTGTGTGTGTGTGTGTGTGTGTGTGTGTGTGTGTGTGTGTGCGCGTGCACGTGCGTGCGCATATATTCATATATTCACTCCAGTCAGCTTGCAACTTAAAAGTATCCTGTTGCTGTAGAGTCATGACATGATGTGACTGCCTCACAGCAACTTGACACAATGTGGGCATACTCACAATTACAGTAGGTGCAGTTTCTTTAAAGATAAATGTATAAATAAGTTAAATGGATTCGTTTTCCTTGCCGACTATACTATAGGTTCATTAGAGCTCAGCTGTGTGATTTCTTTGCACGATGGTGGGAGAAGAAAGTAGCAAATGTTGAGAAATGATAAAAAATATAGAATCTCTTCTTCAGCCCCCCTCCCCCAATCCACCCATCTTGCACTCTTGTTAACCCCGGTGGTGCCTATTGCGGTGGCACCGTTTCAAACTGTCCCATCCTGACAAGTGTGCGACAAACCATTTGCCTTTGTTGTCGGCTTGGCAGAGGAGCAGTGGCTGCAGCAGCCTGAAGAGCCGTGAGGCTCATCTGTCAGCCGCCACCACACAGCTGTGGCTCTTTACTTTCCTCCAGCACTGACCGGCCCCGGCCGCACGGAACACCCTCTCTCTGACAAGCCTTGCATGATAGATGGCACTCACAACCTGGAAATGAAGTCATATGTATTCAAATCACACCGCAGAGACATCTGAAAGCGTGGCCCCGTGCTCTCTCTTGTTCCGCTGCACTGCCGCTGTGCCACGCTGCCACCATCTGGGCCTGGAGGAGAGGGAGAAACAAAGAGGGATAGATAGAATGGGGATCTGGCCACTGCAGAGATGGTTCTGGCCTCTCTCATAGTCTAATAGGGGATTCACACTGAGACGGACTGAATCCGTTTCATTGGAACCGTTTCCGAATACGGTTGCCTGGTCCCCGATGGCCATGATTCACATTGCCCGAGATTCAACAGCGCACCCGGGTACACTTGCATAACACACTTTAATCCTCCTGATGACGGTGTGCTTGATGGCTGGCGCGCACGGACACTGACCATCAACTGTGCGTAGTGCGTAGTAACTGGGAAACAAGCTGCATCAAATCCTGTAGTGTAGACACGAGACGGATAATACTAAACAACGAGAGGTGTTTATCTTCCTATCTGTCTGTCTGGTGTGTTTCAGGTCAGAAACAGCAAGGCCAGTGGATACTGTCTGGACCAGGGCTCCGAAGAGGACGACAGAGCCATCTTATACCCCTGCCACGGCATGTCCTCGCAGGTACTTTGAAACTTTAAAGATTATGCAGAGGCATTCTCTGCTTTGACAGTATAATGAATAGACAAGAAAGAAAGAGAATGTTACTATTATGTATTATGTGCAAATTGTTGTCCCTAAAATGATTATTTTGAATGATTAGTCATTATGCAGGACCGCCCAAAACCATATTCAAATGTATGCTACGGAGTTTCATTTCAAATGAAAAGCCCTCCAGGCTTTATACAATGTCCAGCCTGCTTAGATTCGATTATATTAGGAAGTACAGTACACAGTGAAGTGCATCCATGTTGTCATACCCCCCCCCCCCAATTTACTTACTGTAGCTAGACGATCGTGATGCAATGCCATCAATGCTGCTAGTGATGATGATTAAAGATGAAATTAAATTCCCTCTGACCAATCAGTAGTCTGCAGTGTTTTCGCGTCACCTTTTGGTATCACGTACCTTAGTTCAATTGGAAGCTCTAGGTAACCTTTGCTGGATGGAAAAACTAAAAAGGGTAGCATAGTTGAGTACATTCGATCTGAGCCGGTATCATCATGCAGTGAAAAAGTGGCATAAATCTGCACATGCAATTACGTTTTGGATTCTTGGTAGTAGAAATGCTGTTGAGCTGTTGAGTTGTGGTAATTCATTATTCTTGCTCCCTGGTCTCATTAGTTTTTTGTTGTGTGTTAATCTACTCCGCTGCTCAGAGCACCTTGGAAGGTTCATTAGACCATGTCCAATAGGTTGTAGTTGTAGCCTGAAGGTTCAGGTAGTGATCTAGAGAGAATGGAAGATTGCCAGTTTCAAATCCCCAGTAGAAAAATAAGAAGAGGAGAAATCTACAGGACCTCCCTGGAGTAAATTAGATTGAATAATGCTCTGCCCTCCCTCAGCAACTACGATGTGCCTCACAGGGGCATTTGAGTGCTGCACTTACATTCATATTGCCCCTGTGGATGTTGCACAGTGGCCAACAGAGAGGACAGTGGTTGCATGCTGCCGACGCTGGGCAGCTGATCGTAACGAATGTGAAGCGGGGCAGTGCTGATTGATAGTATGTATATGCTTACAGTACAGTAGGTCTAGTAAGACTTCCTTGCAATTTACAATTTAGGCATTTAGCAGATGTTCTTAATCCAGAGCGATTTACATTAAGCATGAAGAACAAAAAGCATGGCAATACTTGGATGAAGAAACTATGTATAAAATATAGCTGCATGGCTGCAATGGACCAGGTTCCACTGAATGACAAGGAATCAATAAATACATGATACTGTAGATTATTGTTTGATATGTCCAGGTGCACATCCGGACGAAGTATCAGCGATATTTTGTCTCTTATACCTTTATTAAGTGTAAATATATGCTTGCTTTATGCAAATATATGATTAATTGAGATTAGAATAATTAATCACGATTAACATCATTCGTCGTTGTGCCAAAATGACAAAATAATGTTATCAATGTTTGGATGAGTTACTGGATAGAATACAGGAGATTCACAACAACAATAATAATAATAAGAACTAGAAAAAGTGCCGCTCGGGGCACAGGACTCCACCAGGGCAGGTCAGGTTGTGGCCTCCTGGTGGCGCTATAATAGGCCAATGTGAAAAGGGTGCCATTTCTTCTTACGCCTTGGATGGCAATTGGATGATTTGAGGCATTTTGTTCCAAAAATGTGTTTTGCAAAAATTCACCGGTGGCGCTGTGACAGGCCAATGTGAAAAGGGTGGGATATATTCCTTCGCCTAGTAGGAACATCTGTGAAAGATTTCACGTAAATTGCATGCTGTGTTCATCATTTGAGGCTTTTTGTTCAAAACGGGCCAATCCTGCAAATGTTCATATTATGTTAGCCAATCAGGATGGAATATGAAATATCGGACAGATTCGTCTTGAACACATGACTATAGAGATACTGTGTAACGATTTGCGGGATTTTTGGACAAAATATGGAGGAGTAATATCAAAAAATGTGTTTTACAAAATTCGGCCTCCTGGTGGCACTGTAACATTCTGGAAAAATTGGGGCAGAGGTTCTGGCATCTAGGGAGTGTGTGTGCAAAGTTTGGCATCGGCCAAGTTAACAGTGCCGGAGATTAGCTGTACACAGATGGACGGACGGACAGACGGACACACGGACGGAGTGAAAAACATACTCTCTCCCCATGTCTTCGGCCTGGTGGAGACAATAATAGCAATGCCAGCTAGTTTTCCTGCTTCGCAGTGGAACCCTAAAAAGTATTGGTGCTAAGCTGTGCACACCAGAGCAAAGGGGATATGTTCATGTGTGGGTGGAAAATATGGCAAGGGAGGGGCGTGTACATTTATTTGTGGATATTTTAGTGTGCAAAATAACTTGCCATAGGCAGCATGCAAATGTCACCATGGCAGATTCTTCTCGTCCTCTTTTTAGGATTGTGAGTGACATATTTATTGTAATCACAGTATAAATCAACTGTCCACCTGCTAACCTTATGTAAAGCTGCACCGACTCTTAACACTGTGCCTTCTGCAGTGGAGAACAAAAAAGCCAAACCAAGATGAACTTTATTCCATTGTAATATTAAATTACAAAGACGAGTGACATTACCTGCACGGACCAAATTCAATTTGGTTGAGACCCAGCCAATTTTGCATTCCTGGCGGCATCCCTTTCTGTGCATGAAAAGCAGTAATTGTATGGAATGAATCTTTATTGTGCTTCTGACGAATTAAGCTTTCTCTTTGTCGGTGTGGGAGCTTGAGTAGAAATCTAAAATCATGGTGAATGTATCGCCTTTGTCCTGAAGCCTAATGCGCTACACAAAATAGCTCAAACATACAGTACTCTCACAACCAAGCATATAGTACTCTCACAAGCAAGCACATATAAATAAACATTTGTACTCTCTTACCGGCAGGACTCTCAGCTATGTATGGTGTTTATTACCATGTGTAGCAACACTGAACTTCCCTTTAGCAACTCTTACGCTCTGGGGCCTCTTAAGTTGCTTATGGTGAATGTGTAATTTCTGATGGTTGGACACTCACATACAGTAGGTCGCACCACACACTCTGACAAAATAGTATTAAACAAGGCCGACTTAAGGCATAAATGCCATAATCTATAGAGTAACACAATGCCGTGCCATCGGCTCATGGTGGAGCAAGGCCCTGGGGAGAAAGAGACAGAGACAGAGACAGAGAGATTACTGCCAGGGCAAAGGGCTCTCTTTACAAATCATTCTGCGGTAGTTCAAAAACACTCACATCCAGAAAGACAGGATGCGCCAGCTGTACTACTGCATCCTACCAGTTTGCTTTAAATAAAGGAGAGTGGATTCACCTTAAACTTGAAGAAAAACACACACAAGGACAGATGGACAGGGACAAAACCGTAGTCTCTCTGCCACACTTTCGGCATTGCAGAGACAATAAAGAGACGAGAGTTATTCATAAAGCAACAGTGACTGTTTTCCACTGTGCAAAATTCCACTGTGTTTGTTCACCTTGATTCCTGTCACTGTGAAATGTGACTGTGGCATAACAGGCTATTTGTAGTGCACAGCTGTGGGTACTTAACACCTAGGAGGGAGTATACCTTGAGCATATTCCAGCCCAATGCACAACACGCTGCATCACATACAATACACCATCAAGTTACCGCTCCATTAACAAGGTAATTAGGAAACTTGTGATTAAGTTGACCCCCAGAAAGTGTCTCTGAAACTTTTTTACGATGCCAGGAAGGCAATGGAGCGTCTAATGGCTCTGCAGAAGGAACAGGTTAATTGGCTTGGTAGAGTCATTTCCTCGTGTTAATTATTTGTTATAGTCCCATTTTCTACATATTAGCATGTAAAGAGGCTCCCGGACTGAACCGTGAACAGGTCATAGTAGGGGATTATATAAGGGTGATTTCCCTGTATCCGGCCCCAGTATACACCACATAAATCTGCTTACACATACTATATCTAGCCCCAAAAGGCCCAAATCAGTTTAAGGCGGCCATTGAGATTCTTGTGGTTGGGATCCCATGTGACGTTGCCTGGTATTGAAACCAGGTTTATATGCTTAGAGAATTGGTGTAATAGTCGACTGCTTCGGCACTTACACTAAGGTGACATTCATACCAGAGAGCTTTGCTGCGATTAAAACGAATCCTGCTGCGCATTTTCAGAAAGTGCACTTCGTTTGGCAGGTGTGAAGGCTCATTTGAATCCTAATGCGTATCAAAGAACCGCATTCTACTCAAAACAGGGGTTTCGCTTCGCTTCCAATCGCACTTGATTATGATTCGGTGCAGGTGTGAATGCAATCCGCAGTAAATAAAGGAAATTAAGCAAACAATGTGGCGCTGAACACAGTTGGAGACGGAGAAGGCATATTTTACGCAGCGCAAAGATGTCCCGTTACCGTGGATAGACGTGGTCGAATGAGGAGACTGAAGCCCTGATCGAAATGAGGACGAGTACATTAATCAATTGCTTAAGAAAACACATAAAAACACTGCAGTGTATTATAGCCTACACTATTCTGTCTGTCTGTGCGTGCCGTAAACATGGAGTGCTGTCACTGTGTGGGGACTGGGGAGTAGGGACTTTCATCTCGATAAACTTGTAAATATTTTGCGCTGCTGTCTGTTATATCAGTGCGCTCAGCGCTGTGCCTCCATGCCCAAAAGAACAGTGCGTGGCTGCGCGCGTATAGTGAGAGAGAGAGGGGGGGGGGGGGGGGTCCAGTCCAAGACGGCACGACACATGTTATGAGTATAATTTGATCACCATAGATTTCACTGTGTAGGCTAGTTTATGAATGGAACACATTGATAAAGGTTCCCCCTGCTGCGTTTCCAATTGCTGCGGATGACAGTGTGAAGGCAAACCGCAGCAAATTAAATATGCAAGAATCCCAACTATTCCGCCCATTCGCATCGAGTCTACCGAAGTATTAGGTGGGAATGTGACCTTACTCTACTACTGCTGATCAAGGATGATTGAAATGGAACAAGAGCCAGAGTCGACAGAGAGAAGGATGTCATTGTGAACTTTCACTAGGGAAGACTGTGTAGAGCTCTAAAACCACAGGACAAGGCTGTTGTAGTGCATTCATTCAATTAAATCAGTTTAAAAAAAAAAAAATCTCTCTTGACCTTCATCAAGGCCAAAATCATTACAAAAACAAGGGCCCTGAATGCCCGCTCAGTGTGTAATTGATGTTTTAGTTTCTTAAGGGCAGAACTGTGCTTAAAAGCCTCTATGTTCTTTTCTCATTGTACCCACACAGACCACTGAAAGCTTGTTTGGTTTCTGTGCCTTATGCAAAACAAAGGAGGCACACATAATAACACTAATTGTCACACTTACACAGAATATAGTGACAGCAGATTGCAGAGAGGTTTTCTTACATGCTCAAATTGATGGATTTGATTTGAGTGTAAGGCCTAATGTTACAGTATAGAATTATGTCTCAAAGCTCCAAACGCTTTGTTTGCATCGTGATTCTGTACACTGTAAAGTGTTAATTTAACGGAGGGTGTACAAATGGACCCTAAATGAACGCAGAGGATTTGACTGTGTAGACAGCTGGGAACAGGGCCCACATTGAGGAGAATGTGAAACCTGTAAAAAGCTAATTTGCCATCTCGTATTTCCTTTCCTTTCCTCCCCATCAAACCATTTGAGAATCGAAAGCATGTTTACAGTTGATTGAAATACTCTGTTGTTCCATTTCATTGAGCTCCGACACATGTATATACAGTATTTCTGTTTACCAGCAGTCTGGGTCTAGAGCTATTCAGTTACAGTACATTGATCCTGATCCTTCAAATACCCTGCATTATACAGATACCAGCCTTTGGCTTTTATGGATTATTGTGTGAGTGTGTGCAGTATGTGTGTCTGTGCATGCATATGAATGCTTGTCTTTTAGCAAGTCTGTTTGCTTATGTGTACAGTAGATTTGTGTGTGTGTGTGTGTGTGTGTGTGTGTGTGCGCGCGCGCGCGCGTGCGCACACACACACACATGCGTCCCCATCACCACCACCACCTCCATTCCCTATCTTTGGCATCTCATTTTTCAGAGAGGATCACTGCTATGAATAATAGATGTTATCTGTACTGTATCCTTACGTAATAGATACACATAGCCTTTCATGTACAGGATTAAACGGTGAGGGATCAAGTTTTAGTTGGGAGGGGGGGGGGGGGGGGGGGTCTGTAGCATTAATAAACGATACACTTTTTTTTTTTACACGCTGTCCTCCCTGCAACTGTATTCTAGAAAGTGTAATATGATAAAAGTCAGCAGCAAAATGGCATGGCAGTGCATTGAATTATACCGAGGGATAATATGATTCCAACTCCAGAAGGAGTGAGTGCATTCTCCGGCAGCGGCATGCAGCCACGGCACGTGCCGGCAATTGGCGGCAGTGCCTTGGCTGCTGCCGCTGCCGGAGAATGCACTCGCTGTCTCTCTAAAGTTGCACACATTTCCCCTTTCTTGGCCCCATTATACACAAACATTATTATCCTCATTTGCCTAGGACTGAATCGCGGCAGATTCCGCTTGCTAATTAAGTGTCCTTTTAAGGAGGAAGTATTGGATTTTTGAGCATGCTATTGTTGTTGTGACTGCACTATTGTAGCCAGTGTCCTGGTATGAAAACGCTGGATTGCTTTAAATTTTAAACTATACAGAAAGTTGTGACTCTAGCTCAGTACAGTAGCAACCATAATGGAAGTTCTTAAATATTGTTAATATACTTTTTACACCAGCAAATGTAAAATTGATAAAGCTGAGCCTTATTAATTTGAGTATGGCCTATTTGTCAGCTAAAATGTAGCCTCGGTACCAGGCTTTCATTTTTGTTGGTGCAAAAATTGAAAGCCTGGAGGAACGCATTGGCCGCTCTGGTCTAAAAGTGGGAGTCAACCCTTCCGGGTGGGCGTCGCTCCACATGATGTGACGTAGCGCTGCACTAGGGGGGAGAGGAGGGGCCGGGGGTGACGGACAGATCGATGAGATCCAATCAGGGCGTGCGCAAATCTCAGCCGCGACACGCCCCTCTAGACCAGAAACCTAACACGTTAGCTCAGGCTAGCTAAAATGTAATAAAACAATGTTTTTGTTGGACCGTCGTCTAAAATGTCATAAAAATATGTTTTTGTTAGATTGTAGTTAAGATGGTTTCTATTGTTTTTAGGATTTTTTTAATCCCATATCTTGGAGGGCTAACGGGCCGCCCACTGCTGTAACGTCTATGTATCCGTGGTGTGTGGTGCACTCATGCATGCATGTTATGGAAAGTCAGTCATCCATATAAAAAAGATAGGATATGCACATTCTCCACGATTCTTGGAAAACGGTGCTGAACCTAAAATACACCACATGATATACTATGATATCAGGTTCGAACTTGATTAAGCCCTTAAGGGGCGAAACATTGTTCTTGTTTGTTAATTAAATAAAGCATGGGCAGAGCACGTAGTATGTGGACATTTATTTATAATATTTATTTCCTATGCTTTTCATGTAATGGTAAATGCATGTGCATTTATTTCTTTTGGGTTTTCATGCTATCGATTTAACTTCTGTGTTTCACAGCTGGCCCGCTACTCCACCGAGGGACTGCTTCAGCTAGGACCCTTAGGGTCGACCACCTTCCTGCCCGACACAAAATGTCTAGTTGATGACGGCAGAGGGCGCACGCCCAGCCTGAAAAAATGTGATGCTGTTTCACGGGTTTCCCAGAGACTCTGGGACTTCACACAGGTAAAAACAAGCATAAGAAACAAGCATAATAAATAATCATTGATAAGTGTGACCAGCTACAGTACCAGTTTGTGTTTGAAAAGGCCCAAACTGAATGACTTGCCTTATATTATACTATTTCTGTGGTTGTAGAAGGAAGGAGGGAAGGAAGGCAAATCTCTCTCGAATACTGATCAGCATTAGAATGTTTTCACACACAATGACATATTTCACAGCTTCCATCAGAATAATGGTATTCCAATTTAAACGAGGCTGAATTGAGATATGGCACATGCATTGATTTGTCTTCATTGAATGATAAGAGCCACTATGCTGTAAAAGCAGGCCTGAGCATTCAAGGTTTATGGTGAGAATAAGGGCAGTTTTATTTTACTGTATCCATCTGCTGTTGCTTAAAGTGCTTATGTAAATGCAACGATCTTACCATCAGCAATCTTCTCTCTCTTGCATGTTCATTCTGGGAGCCCAGGGGAATTGTCTTGGCAATAATGGCTGGTGATCATCAAGGACGATGTTGAAAGTTATTCTACAGAAGGGCCCATCATAAGTCACTATGGATGAAATGTAAAATGTTAATCACGATTCTGGCTTTGTTGCAGAATGGTCCGATCATTAGCCGGGATACTGGCCGGTGCCTGGAAGTAGAGATGTCCAAAGATGCCAACTTTGGCCTCCGGTTGGTGGTCCAGAGGTGCTCCGGTCAGAAGTGGATGATTCGAAACTGGATCAAGCACCCCAGACACTGAAAACTATACCAATAGACTTTGACAAAGAGTTCCAGATTGAGTCATGGTTTGGATGGTTAGACTTTGGATGATACTGAGGATCTATAGTTTCTGGCTTGAAGCTCACATCTACTCAGTTCAAACCACAGACACACAGAGACTCCCTCACTTTCGGGGCAGAGAGATTTCAAGCACAGAGTTTTAAAGAAGACTGTGATGAATGATTATGTTCTGAATTCTACTGTGCACTTCCAGAGACCATACCATACTGCACTGTTTGAAACATAATGCATTTCTTAGGCCCGCAGCTACACTATGTACAGAAAGAGGAAACAAGACACCCGAGTGCAGCCACCCAAAAGTGGTTCGACGAGAACTCTACCAAACGGAGATTGTCTTTCTGCTGTAAAACCAATTAAACTGTTTGTTGCAGAAATTGAAGGATTTTCTTTTTTCTTTTTTGAGGTATCTGAGCAAAAAAATAAAAAAAAGATAATATTGCAATCAGTTGCCGCATCGGCGTTTAATTACTTCAGCCTGGGATTTCAAAAATGACTTTAGGCATTTTTTGCTGCCCTTACTGGAGACTTAATAGGTTTCAAAGAGGCTGCTTACGATCTGAACAGGACGTGATTGGCCTGCACTCACACAGAACCACCACAGCTCTTTATTTGTTTCTTTTAAACTGTATTGCTCACTGCGAATGGGAGCAATCATGTGCCTTTTTACTTCCATCTCTCTGCTTTCATCTGACCAGGGAATGTTCAGTCCCAAACAAGCATGTACAAAATGATTTCAGAAGTGATTAATATATGAAATATGATGTATAAAACAGTCTAATGATAGTAATATATTGTAAAAAGAAAGAAAATTGCTATTTGTCCTGAAGACAATTAAGATAATAAAACTGTTTTTATGATGATAAGCCCTGTGTTTCTCTTTCACTCTTCCAAAAATCTCTGTCAATGAAACAGAAACTCTTTTGGAGACAAAAACAACCCTGTGTCAACATGTTTAGTTCTTTGATATAGCACCATCTAGGCTTTCATAATAAAAATATGTTCTCATCCAATTTGGATGAGAACATGTGTACATATAGTAGAATGTATTCTAGCAGAACATAATAAAAGTAGAAAAAGTGCCCCTCGGGGCACAGGTCTCCACCAGGGCAGGTCAGGTTGTGGTCTCCTGG
Source organism: Protomyctophum parallelum (assembly GCF_964188405.1). Taxonomy (NCBI): domain Eukaryota; kingdom Metazoa; phylum Chordata; class Actinopteri; order Myctophiformes; family Myctophidae; genus Protomyctophum; species Protomyctophum parallelum. The sequence continues at coordinate 7,556,921 of NC_139710.1, read as the reverse complement.
CAATTGGATGATTTGAGGCATTTTGTTCCAAAAATGTGTTTTGCAAAAATCCACCTGTTGGTGGCGCTATGACAGGCCAATGTGAAAAGGGTGGGATATATTCCTTCGCCTATTCGATTTAACGTAAATTGCACACTGCGTTCATGATTTGAAGCCGTTTGTTCAAATTGGGCCAATCGTGCAAAGTTTGAAAGCCACTGTATGCAATATCAGACAGATCTGTCTTGATCACATGACTATAGAGATACTGTGTAACGATTTGCGGGATTTTTGGACAAAATATGGAGGAGTAAAAATGTGTTTTACAAAAGTCGGCCTCCTGGTCGTTCTGGAAAATGTGGGGCAAAGGTTCATCGTTGGCATCCAGGGAGTGTGTGCAAAGTTTGGCATGGATCGGGCCCACGGTGCCAGAGATTAGCTGGTAACGGACGGACGGAGTGCAAAACATACTCTCTCCCCATGCCTTCGGCCTGGTGGAGACAATAAGGCTGTAAACAGCAAGCAAGCTTTTCATCACTCTTCCCTTAGAGGCCATGCAACAAGGTGTGGGTGGGCTGAGGCCATTTCTTCAAATGTCTTCCAGTTTTCTGAAAAACATATGTTGCTATATGATATCAGTGCTGCTCAAAACCTTTTCATGTCAAGGACTCCAAACATTATATGTATTTGGCTAACCCAGTATATCAAAGTATTTTGTTCCAGGAGGGACCCCCAGATTTGAGTTAAAAATGTTTGTACAAATGTTCTAGATTTTTCATACAATTGCAGATCTAAAAGTGAGCTTGTATACTGCAGTCCTACTGTACAGTCAGGTATATGCTATTTTTGAATATCCAACTGAATCTAAAATGACAGATGCTTTCCCAGTTTTAACGAGTTAAAGGCTTGTGGCTTCATCATTGTAGTAGGCTAATCCACTGAAGAATCATGGATTCCTATGAGGAGGACGTACTGTATACAGTAGCCTGTTATAGTTTAAACATCATGAGCTGCTCCTACCTTGTTTTGTAACATCAAATTGATTCTGGTAGAGCGGGTCACAAACATGTTTGTCTACTATAACAAAATCACGTCATGCACCCTTAGCCATGTGTGTTACATAAAATCTATCCACTTTCTTTTGTTACTTTTGTGAAATCCAGTTGGTACCAACAGACGTACATTTACACCCCTTTTGTTGCCGGTTGCTCTTACAGCCTCCTCTTGTACTCCTACAGAGTCCGAGCTCTATATGGTCTAATTGTGCCAGACCACACACAGGACAACCCGCCTTCACAATGCTTTCCGATTTACTACAGTCAGCAAGGAACAACAAAATGTTCAGCTCGTGAAACTGGTTAACTTCTTAGATTTATTTTACCCATGCCTTTCGATTGTGGAAAGTATGCTGTGGTGTGAGCTTGACATAATGGCTCACATCAGGTTACATTGTACTAATGTTTACATAGACATAAGAGACACAGTGCTGTGTGTGACAAATGCACATAATGATATTGTATTTATCGGCTTGATCTATGCTGCTGCATGTCCTTATATATAGGCCTACGTGTGATATGTGTGCATGTGGAAAACTGTGAACAGACTTTTAAGTCCATATGAACATTCCTAGCTCACATGAGAGGTAACGGGTCTGATTGAATGATTGAGGTAACCCAACTTTATTGCGAACGCAGTGAGCCACTTACTATGACAGCAAGGGCTGAATGTCTGTGTGTGTGTCTGTCCCACTGTTACACCACCCGCCCGCCACCAGAGGGCGCAGCTGTAGCACACACACACACAGGGCGCAGCTGTAGCACACACACACACACACACACACACACACGCACACGCACACGCGCACACACACACACACACACACACACACACACACACACACACACGCACACACAACCACACACACACAAGCTGCGTTCGCTTCACGCGTTTGCGCGTCTTACTTGTGAATAGAGGAAGTGACACAGGAGAGGGGGGGGGGAACAAACAAATCCAGGTACCAGGGTGAACATGACAGAGAGGGAGCTCCGTGGCGCCAGATAGGCCTACCGTTTAAATAACTGCACTAAAGTGTTAACGTGTAGTATCTGCAGCCAAGACAAAGGACGTTTGACTTAATGGAGCCAGCGGGAACAGGAACACGCTATAGCCCGTTGCTGCCGTTGGATCACGGTCGTTTGGAACCACACCCGAGACTGACAGACGTCTCTTCTGGTGAGATCATTCCAAACATTGTCCTTGTTGGATTATAATAAGGGGTACCCCGAACGCTCGCTACGCCGTCGGGAGCGGACTCTTCATGCTGTGTGGATTATAGGAACTTTAAGAGACTATAGTGCGCGTGCACGTGGAGAGGAGGACCGACGCGAGTCGCACGACTGCTCTTTTGTTTATTTGAACTTGTTTATTGTTTATATATGATGTTGTGACACTAATAAGGGTCACAAGGGGTTAAGGGGTTGCTGGGACTCATTTGGGTTGGGAGGGGGTTTGAGCAAGCTGGGGCCAGCTAGGCACTCCAATGTTGAAGCGCTGGGCCCTAGTGGTAAGAGGAAGGACTGCAGGCGGACCCGTGGATTCTTGACGAGGAAACCCTGTGCAACCGAGCGCTCAATGTTAAAGCCCAGCTGCACTTCAACCGAGCGCTCAATGTTAAAGCCCAGCTGCACTTCCGCATTTAAATGCTGAATCAGCGAAAAAATGCGGAAATAGACGGTACTTCCGGCAGCCTTCCGGGTGCTTCAAAACGCCACTGAGCAACTTCCACTGACATGAATAGCGGAGGGGGCGGAGCTTCGCGCCAGTTCAGTCTCTATCCTTTTAATACTCTATGGGTTTGAGTAGTGGTTGATTTCTGTTGATAAACTGTGTATATATTGCTTGCCATTCTGTTTGCTCAACATCATTGCGTGGCTTCTAAATACCACAGAGTTAATCCTTTAGCAATGATTATCCTTTCAGTGGAAAAGGCTGATTGTTACAGCTGAGTGCTGACATCATGCTTGACGTGACGTCACAGTGCTGATACCATGATGACCTCACAGTACCGATGTCATAGCTGACTTACGTCATAGACAGGCCTCGAACCATCACTCAATAAGCTGGACAATACCTATACTGACAATGGGTACCTGGACTGCTGTGGGACGGGTGCAGGCTGCAATTCCATCCACCTGCAGGCTGCAGGAGCGTATTGTTCTTTACACCAATCGGCAGTCGGCACTGGCACTCACTTAGTTCTTGCTCGTGTGAATCTCATGGAGCTCAAGCCAGCTTCTGATGCCACGCTTGCCTTTTCACCTTGTTTTCAGTCTTTGTAATGACAACATTGCTTTGATTTCAATACGGCCTGGCTACAATCTGTTGTGTGTCACGTAATGTACCGGAATTCAGCCTTGTCAATATGTTGGCTGTGGAAGGGACCACTCTAATAATATTATGATTTCCAGCTGCTTTACCCTGCTGAGAGATTGCCTCATGCCCACATAAACGTCATTATCCTTTGCCTTTAATCATTTAACATATGAACAATGCATCATCTCTGTGACCTCTAAACGAAGAGCATCCCATGGAAATATCTTACTTAATGATTAATTGATTAATCTATCTATACGAGAATTCCCCTACACAGAATAATCCTACTATACTAGGCCTACAGTACCTACTACTACTGTGGTTTCATTTATACCTACTGGTTTGTGTGTGAGTGCATGCGTGCCTATGTGTATTCGTTACATGTGTTCATCCACAGCATATGTGTGCATATATCGCAATTTTGCAAGCCTGTGTGGATTAGCATTTTGTGCACCTGAGCATCAAACAGAAGCCATTGTGCCCCTCTATAGAGCACCGAAGTCTGACGTCACTTTCAGTAGAGGGCGTCAGTCCCCAGGTTCATGTATTTGTTTAGTTGCATTGAAATCCCCATTGAGGCGATTTTAGATCGCCTCATATAACAACTGTGTTTGAAAAATAAACATGTCACCCCGGCCGCTTCACTCATATGGATATGAAGAATCAACTGACTGAGAGAAAACGCTAATGTTACTGCTGCTGAATTAGTTAGATTTTCGCTAGAAGCAGACTGTATCATATATGAGTGACTGACTGTTGCAAACGACACAGAGACACCTCCCTGACAATAACGCCGAGACAGCTTGTTTATTTTTGGACCACAACGCTTATAGTAGACGATATTAAGATCACCCCATGTTATTCTCCATGGAGAAATTACTTCCGCGAACCAGGGGAATGGTCGGGATGAGCGAGTTGCGTCAGGACTTCGGTGCTCTATTGGGGATAGACAGAAAAGGTCAGTGTGCATTACAGGCTTTGTGCGAGCGTTGTATGTGTGCATATGTGCATACGTTGGCTTGTATGTGTGCGGACTGTGCGCGGGGCACACACACAAGCCTGTGGGTGACAGAGAGATGTTAGTGATGAACCCAATGTTTGAGAGGTGGTTAGGTTGGGGGTGCAGGGTGGGTGGGAGGGGTATCGGTGGCATAAAGAGGGAGGGGGTGATGCCTTATGGACAAGGTCACATGCATCCACGTATCCTTCTCTCAGGCATGCGACCCAGGGTACTTTCTCATTGTCATGCTGACAATGGTATTTTTAAGCCTGGGTCTCGGCCAAGAGGGAGAGGTGACTTCATTATTCCGACAGCTGCAGGGAGGGAGAGACAGAGAGAGACAGAGAGAGAGAGAGAGAGAGAGAGAGAGAGAGAGAGAGAGAGACAGACAGTGGGTGTGAGGGAGTGGTTGGGGTTAGAGATTCATCAGAAAAGTGTTATGGGATGCATTTCCTCCATGGTATGAGTCAAAGATGGTAGCCCACGGTATGAGATGGTGGAGGGCTGCGTGCGACAACAGAATCTGACAGGAAGGTTTTCAGAGCAAGCCTATACAAATTCCACATTTTACATGTAGACAGTATTATCAGTTCTTTGCACAGCAATGTGTAAGGATGAGAGAGTCAGAAGGGGGAAGTCTGAGTTGTTCTGTAGAATGCACTGTCAGCAATTACGGGAATGTGTTGGTAAAGCAGAGTGGGGGAGAGAGAGAGAGAGAGAGAGACAGAGAGAGGCGGACACACACACACACACACACACACACACACACACACACACACACACACACACACACACACACACACACACACACACACACACACACACACACACGCAAAAGTGTGAAGATTTTAATGAGCAAAGTTTGATAAGGGCCAAATGCACACACAAGCTACGCAGTGATTAGTGACTGCAATGTGTCAAAAATAAATACATAAAAAACATTTTCATGTGTGCACCTCCACATACGGCATAGCTGGAGGCTATATGGATGTGACAATCTGCCTGTTATGAAGAAAAGACGCTGCCTAAAGCACTTTTTCGGCTGGAAATGAAAAGAAGGGGATTGAGCAATGCACATTTTACAGAACAACATTGCTTAACAACTATCGGATAGTGATATGTTAGCTTAATACTTTTTCCTATATCGCTGTGTCCAAATAACAATTAAGAGGATAAAATGTGCACAATATATTACTTTTTTAAGGCAGAAGAGGAGGAGGAAAGTGCTGGTATAGAAGGGTGAGGGTGCATAATTGCTGTATTGGGCATATCACAACATCTGTCTGAATGAAGCTCATTTTAACTGAAACACTGTCACAGTCTGTCTCTCCACACTCCACAGACCGTCTCAACCCTGGCCACTCCCAAATTCCATTCCACGACACTACAGCCCTAGTTCTTTATGTTTATGTATTTCATATGAGCTGTAGCAAAAAATAGAAATTACTAGAAATTTGAAGGGTGGGGGGGGTCTTCACCACAAGCCAGCATGGCGATGTCCCCTGAGCTATGAAGAGAACACCAAAAACCACACACACACGCCTGTTGCTGCTGATTTTCGCCAAACGTGCAATCTTGAACAGGAGAGCAGCAACATGGGAGCACGACTCTCCCAATCCAGCCATGCAGTCACAGTGTGCAGCACCAACTTGCCCATCGTAAGTGATGCTGACCCACGGCATGAGCTTCTCTTTTTGCCTAGCGAGATCCTTTTGAGAGTGCAAAACCTAGAGCAAAAACATTGACATAAGTGTCACTCGTTTTTCCATAAGAATCCCCCCCCAAAATACAGACTCAAAATAGCCAAACAACAGTAAAGTAGAAGTTAGAAATGTTTGACCCACCTGTGCTCGGACCACCGTGTACTGAGTGTTGACTGTGTACATTTGCAGATCACCCACAAAGCCCACGTGAAACGATTATGGCATTCTAGAGATCTACAGTTGTTAAAATCACTAAATCAGCGAGGGTGCAAAAGCTCATTCCGTAAACAAGATAGTGATAAATGCTGACTTCTGTCAGCAGCGGTAACATGTCATAGTCCTCCGCCACCGTCACTGTGTCGTATGGATCAAATCCGCTCAGCTATGTTGTTTTTTCCAGGTAGCGTGCTTTAGTGTCCGCGTTCTATATGGAATGTCTACTCTGCTCTGATCCATCCTAGATTCCTATAGCTGTCAATGTTGCCATTGGTCCGATCGACAACCTACCTCAAACCCTCACCCTAACCCTAACCTCCCCCGGGGCAGACACCTAAACCTAACCCCAACCCTCTCCCGACCCCCAGCGCACCTCGGACCATTGCTCCGAGCAATGGTCCGTCGGATCATATAGGGTGCTTCCCCGCTAGCTGTAGCTTGCTGTCAATATTGTAGCCTCAAGGCAAGCTAAACAAACAACATGGCGGCCGGAACAAGTCCTTATAAGGCAGGCTCCGCCCATACTCCGCCCATTTCTCTTCCCTATACACACCTGTCTCCAACTGCCTCACAGTTCACTTCTCATTATACTCACGTGTGGCAAGTTAACTTCCCCAATCACGCCACTGCCTACAAAACTGGACTCTTTCTGCTCATTTTTTGCTAGAATATAACAAAGGTTAGTTGTGTGAACTCTGGATTTCCGCTTTTCAGTATTTATTTTTTCCTATGTTTCTCAGGTTTGACCTTTTGTTTTTAAGCAATATTACACGAGAGGGTGTTGTTTAACGTGATTATTGCCACGACAGGGATGCGGTCAGGAACGAGACGAAGTCGAGTTCCGCAAGCATCACTGAAGTGGCAATAATCACGTTAAACAACACCCTCAAGTGTAATATTGCAATTCTACAACAGTTACCCTTAAAACAAAGACAATCGCTGAAAAATATATTTTTTTAATGACAGATGTAGTCACTACGACCACAAATGTCCAAAGAAACTAGCTAGCCTAGCCACCGAGTTTGCTAGCGCTCTGGGAAAACAGAGCGGCTGAATTCTTTGTTTTGATTAGGTGGTGAACAGTAGTGGTTTGATCAACGGCTAGAAACCGTTTCAACCAATCAGATTGCTTCCTCTTAACGACCTGTTGTAGAATCTTGTTTTGATACTGCCTGCTCCTTTTCATGTGTTTACCTATTTTGGACTGCTAAAATTATGGTTTTGACCTCTGCTCACATTGCTGTAAACCTTTCCATTTTGTTTGGTCGCTATTGATGAATTGAACAATGTGGACCCTGTTGTAAACAAGTGTAATGCTTAATTGGGTCGTCCACTCACAGTTAACAGTCTTTGTATTGAGTTTGTGCTTAAAATGTACTGTAAATTCTACAAACTGTTAATAAATATTTCAATCAATCAATCAAACACTCCTGCAAAAGTAAAAAGTAAAAGTTCTGAAAGTACTCTGCCTGTGTTGCCTGCATTTGGGTTCTACCTAGCTCTGGTCCAGAGCTTTAAATGCTGTTGCAATGTTGGCCAACGGTATTGCAACGGCATTAGAGCTATGGACCAGAGCTAGGTTCTATACCATGACAAACACACAGCCTGGTTTTCGTTCTGAACAGCCTACTCTGTCATAGCAGCACTATATTATTAAATAAGCGTCAGACGGAGACCGGACATCTTCATCAGCTCAACATATTTATTCTGCTTGCACATTACAATAACTTCCACTAGGCGTCATATCCCCACTCTCACAACACATCCTTCCAGTCAGGGAATAATGTCAAATCTGGGAATACATTTCTTACCAAGAATTTTCTTCAATGTGTTTGAAAATGTGTCTACTATCATATCCCACATTGGTATGATGGTATGAGTCAAAGATGGTAGCCCACGGTATGAGATGGTGGAGGGCTGCGTGCGACAACAGAATCTGACAGGAAGGTTTTCAGAGCAAGCCTATACAAATTCCACATTTTACATGTAGACAGTATTATCAGTTCTTTGCACAGCAATGTGTAAGGATGAGAGAGTCAGAAGGGGGAAGTCTGAGTTGTTCTGTAGAATGCACTGTCAGCAATTACGGGAATGTGTTGGTAAAGCAGAGTGGGGGAGAGAGAGAGAGAGAGAGAGACAGAGAGAGGCGGACACACACATATACCATGACAAACACACAGCCTGGTTTTCGTTCTGAACAGCCTACTCTGTCATAGCAGCACTATATTATTAAATAAGCGTCAGACGGAGACCGGACATCTTCAGCAGCTCAACATATTTATTCTGCTTGCACATTACAATAACTTCCACTAGGCGTCATATCCCCACTCTCACAACACATCCTTCCAGTCAGGGAATATTATCAGTATAATGTCAAATCTGGGAATACATTTCTTACCAAGAATTTTCTTCAATGTGTTTGAAAATGTGTCTACTATCATATCCCACATTGATTTCTATTCAACCACCCTAGGGGAAGTTTTGACAGCTGCTGGAAGTTTCATTATGCTTTAAGTAGCATGTGACGTGTCAAACTAGGGTGTTTTCATGATTCTGAATCCATTCCAAGCATTAGTTTAGCACAAAAAACACTCCTTGGGCTAAAAATGGTTGATGAGGTCAACATATTTGGGCAAGTGGCTATGGCCAGACTAGGGGTCAAACTAAGGGGTTTTTATGATTCTGAACCCATTCAGAAATCTGAGAAATGTGCCTTAATGTGCCAAAATGTGCTGACCTCATCACATTTTAGCCCAAGGATTGTTTTTCGTGAAAAACTAATGCTGTCAAAAATTCCCCTAGGGTGGTTGAATAGAAACCAATGTGGGATATGTTAGTAGACACCTTTACAAACACATTGGTGAAGAAAATTATTGGTAAGAAATGTATTCCCAGATTTTATTAATATCCCCTGACTATAGTATATGAATAGTATCCTGTAGTAAATATTAATCTAACTAGGCTACTACTCAGCAGTTCACTAGTTGTATTATGGAGTGGCTATTTCTTCATCTCATTACTTGCGCAAGCAGAGCGCGCAAGTAATAGTTTCGCCCGGTCCGTATGCACTATGCACCGTCCCAGCCAACCCGCCACTTTTGATGCGTATGAAAATAAAACAGCAAATTGTGCCTGATTTGCTGGGACCAGATTACATACATGACCATATGTCTTACGTCATCATTGAGAGCTAGTCATACATATACATATATATGTAATTTGTAAAATAAAATAGCAAATTGTGCCTGATTTGCTGGGACCAGAGTACATGGTGTGTATATGTATAACTAGCTCTCAATGATGACGTAAGAAATATGTGGATTCAACTTTAATCCACATATTTCTTACGTTCCCTTTAATCATTAAAGGACCCAATGCCAGAGTGTAATTGGTCTTCGATTGTGACGTAATGACGATCGATATGTTTTAGTGTTGAGAGGATTAAAGGTAATGTTCCTGTGTATACATGTATGTAATCTGGTCCCAGCAAATCAGGCACAATTTGCTGTTTTATTTGCATACGCATCAAAAGTGGCGGGTTGGCTGGGACGGATTTTGGCGCAAAGTAACCACAGTATACCGCTAATCAACTTACAAATTACATATACATATGTATGACTAGCTATCAATGATGACGTAAGAAATATGGTCATGTATGTAATCTGGTCCCAGCAAATCAGGCACAATTTGCTGTTTTATTTGCATACGCATCAAAAGTGGCGGGTTGGCTGGGACGTTTTTGGCGCAAAGTAACCACAGTATACCGCTAATCAACTTACAAATTACATATATGTATGACTAGCTCTCAATGATGACGTAAGAAATATGGTCATGTATGTAATCTGGTCCCAGCAAATCAGGCACAATTTGCTGTTTTATTTGCATACGCATCAAAAGTTTTGGGGGGACGTTTTTTTGCGCAAAGTAACCACAGTATACCGCTAATCAACTTAAAAAATAAAATATATATAGTATCTGTATGACTAGCTCTCAATGATGATGTAAGAAATATGGTCATGTATGTAATCTGGTCCCAGCTAATCAGGCACAATTTGCTGTTTTATTTGCATACGCATCAAATGTATAACTAGCTCTCAATGATGACGTAAGAAATATGTGGATTAAAGGACCCAATGCCAGAGTGTAATTGGTTTTTGATGGTGACGTAATGACGATATGTTTAAGTGTTGGGAGGCACTGATTGACATATACGTGACAATCCAAAGTCGTCACTTACATATTCATTACAACATTATGTTTCTGGAGTGTATAAAAATAACGGTAGTGTCAAAAAGTCATTACGTTTTATTCTAGAAAGAAGGTATATAGACATCCTGAGTCAGACGGGCAGCGACAGGAACCACTGACCTAAAGGTCCTTTTGAGACGGGCAGCGACTTGAAGTTATAGACACATATTACTCTGATCATGATTTAGTATTAATATCACTATAGTCCAAGATTAAATACATTTAAAACAATTGACAATTTAGAATAAATAATAGAATAATTATACTGTATAAGATATTTTAATTCAGTTTATATACCTTTTTTTTCCATCACATATCAATGATTTATTTTTCTTTGAAAAACTAAAAATTGATATTTCTAAATTGATAAAACTGTATTTCTTATATAGATAGAAACTTGAACCATTCTTAATAATACTAGGTGTTTACATGCATAAAGTAGGTAGGTAGCAAATAGTTACACCTAATAATTAGACATTTCAAACGTTCCTTCACAGAGATACTGAGATTTCACAGTTTACAGCGGTCGAAAGTACTTGCGCGCTCTGCTTGCGCACTAGTTGGCCATGTATGGCCTACTAGTGTGCAACAAGCAAGTATGCACTCGACAGAGTGCAGTTCTAGTTACTTGCGCAAGCAGAGCGCGCAAGTAATATTTTCGCCCGGTCTCCTTCGTCGTGACAGCTGTTCCGCCATTCGAGGCTAACGCAGAAAAACATCAAATCTGTGCCTGTGTTGCTGGACCAATGATGACGAAATGACCATATTTCTTACGTCATCATTTAGAGCTAGTCATACGTATACTATATACATAATCAGTAAAAAATAAAATAGCAAATTGTGCCTGATCTGCTGGGACCAGAGTACGTGGTGTGTATGTGTATGACTAGCTCTAAATGATGACGTAAGAAATATGGTCATTTCGTCATCATTGGTCCAGCAACACAGGCACAGATTTGATGTTTTTCTGCGTAAGCCTCAAATGGCGGAACAGCTGTCACGGTTTTTGGCGCAAAGTAACCACAGTATACCGCTAATCAACTTACAACTACACACTTTATACAGTATAGAGTATAGAGTATATATGTATACGTATATAGTATATGCCTATATACTATATACTATATATATTTCTTACGTCATCATTTAGAGCTAGTCATACGTATACTATATACATAATCAGTAAAAAATAAAATAGCAAATTGTGCCTGATCTGCTGGGACCAGAGTACGTGGTGTGTATGTGTATGACTAGCTCTTAATGATGACGTAAGAAATATGGTCATTTGTGGTCATTTGGTCCAGCAACACAGGCACAGATTTGATGTTTTTCTGCGTAAGCCTCAAATGGCGGAACAGCTGTCACGGTTTTTGGCGCAAAGTAACCACAGTATACCGCTAATCAACATACAACTACACACTTTATACAGTATAGAGTATAGAGTATATATGTATACGTATATAGTATATGCCTATATACTATATATATACTATATATATTTCTTACGTCATCATTTAGAGCTAGTCATACGTATACTATATACATAATCAGTAAAAAATAAAATAGCTAATTGTGCCTGATCTGCTGGGACCAGAGTACGTGGTGTGACTAGAAAAACTAAAAAGGGATCCAGAATATATCTACAACGATAAAACAGTATTTCTTATATAGATAGAAACTTGAATCATACTTAATAATACTAGATGTTTATATGTATAAAGTAGGTAGCAAATAGTTACATCTAAACATTAATCATTTCAAACGTTCCTTCACAGAGATACTGAGATTTGACAGTTTACAGCGGTCGAAAGGACTTGCGCGCTCTGCTTGCGCACTAGTTGGCCATTTATGGCCTACTAGTGTGCAACAAGCAAGTATGCACTCGACAGAGTGCAGTTCTAGTTGGTTTTAGTTTCAGTCTTGCAGAAATCAAAGTCAAGTAAAAAATACTGCAAGTCTTTTTAACAACAACATTGAGAAGTAATCCTTGAGAAGTAATCTACATTAAGCAAATACTGACTGTGCCACGCAAACAGATCTGCACCAACCATCTCCCAAGGTCTGGCTGGAAATGCAGTTGGCAGTAGTGTTTCTCTGTCTTTCTTTCACACACACACGTCTCACACTCCTCCACCACTCGCTGAAGGTGTGTGCTCAGTCCGGGACACCATACAGACTGCTTTGCCTGCTCCCTGCACTTTCCTATGCCCTGATGAGCAGTGTGCAGTTTCTCCAGTATGTCCTTTTGTAGAGACTTTGGAATTACTAGACGTGTGCCTTTTAGTTGCAAGCCCTGTTCCACTGTCAGCTCCCCTGCATGCTTGTGGTAGGGGGAACATGGCCAGTTTGGCCACTTACACCACTTTTATCTGGCCAACCGCTAACACAGTACTGTTTCACTAGTTTCAGCACATCATCCTTGTCTTGGTGCTCCTGTGGTCTGTGGCTGGAAGGCATTTCATCACTTGGTGGGCATACAGGTTAAGTTCAAGCCCTAGAGTTCCATCTCCTGTAGTCCTGTTCGGCGCCCTGGACAGCACATCAGTGATCGCAATCTCTTTGCCTGGGACAAAGTGGGACATTTGAGATGGTATAAGAGGAACTCATCAGCCTCATCCTTAATCTCTGCACCCGTGGAGGCAACTCGTCCAAGTTCTTGGACCCCAAACTAGTGTCTTATGGTCAGTTTGTATATGGAAGTCGGAAAAACGCTCACATGCCCAGGTGATGGCTAAAGCCTCCTTTTCTATCTGAGCATATCTCTCTTCGGAACTGGTTAGTACCCAAGAAACATAGGCTACAGGTTTGACCCTGCCATCTTCTTGACTCTGGAGCAGTACAGTCCCCAGGCCGTATGATGATGCGTCCGCTGACACCATCGTCTGAGCTCCCAGATTGTAGAGTGCCATCCCTGGTGGCTGACACAGCTCTCGTTTGATACTGTCGAAAGCCTGCTGTTGACCCCCCCCCCCCCCCCCCCCCCTCCCAGGTCCACATGTTCTTTGCACTCAGGAGCTCTCTCAGTGTTCCAGTCACCTCAGTACTGCCGACAGTCGTGTGTCGTGCTGCCCTTGTGTCTCCCCATAGACCAAAACATCATCCATCTGACAAACTACTCCTTCCAGGCCCTCCAGCAGCTGAGACATTCGTCTTTGAAAATCCTCCGGTGCCGAGGAGATACCAAAGCAGAGTCTGTTGAAGCAGTATCTCCCAAAAGGAGTAATGAAAGTGATGAGTAAGGTTGACTCTTTTGACAAGGGAATTTGCCAAAATCCTTAGTTTGCGTCCAGCTTTGAGAACACTTTGGTGCCCTCAAGTTGTCCCAGGGTGTGCTCCACTGCAGGGAGAATGTGTCTCTTTCTTTTGACTGAGGTGTTGAGCTTTGTCAGATATACACATATATGCAGACGTCTTTGTCCTGTTTTGGTACTGGGACCATGTGAGCACACCAGTCTGTGGTCTGCTCTACTTTTGAAATCACTCCAAGCTCTTCCATAGGGCAACACTTGCTGAACGTAAACCTTGTGACAGGCCTGCCACAACATACACTGGGTTCACTACACTTTTGCTGGCTGTGCCCAGTTTAGCTGTACATTTCCCAATAACTGCAAGAGGGGACAAGCTGGCGCCATATAGCTTAAGTTTTGTAGGCTGTAACTCTGGTCCCTGTAGTGTAGGGCTTTATACTCACTTTCTGGCATGACAGTAACATCTGCTCCTGTGTCTATTTTCAACTGGCAGTCAAGGTCATTTACCTTCACTGTCACAAACCAAGCATAATGTGTCATCTGAAGTCACTGACCCTAAAAATGCAACTTGCTCCTCCTCTTCCTCACCTGCAAGCCAAACTTCCCCTATGGCCCCTGACCTGCACACCCTCGCAAAATGGCCTCTCTTTCTGCACAGATTGCAAGTGGCCTCTCTGGCTGGGCACTGTTGCTCGCTGTAATGGGGTGCCCTACCGCATCTGTCGCACTGTCTTCTCTCTCTCACTATATCCTCTCTGTCATTTTTATATAGCCCCATTTAGCCTGACATTCCTTCTCACCACGAAATGTCCATCCAACTTAGTTTTCAAGGCGTGGTAGTCATATAGATATAATTATTAATTACTGTAATGTGAAAAAAATTGTGAAATATTGCGCCTTTGGAAGTAATCTGCCTGACATCAGACATCTACAAAATATATGAGTCACCATGATGAATGGTAAAAGTAGGCCTACAGATATTATAAATCCTGGTGCAACCTCCACCACTCTGTCAGGGCTATATGGAAACAAAACACACTTTCGCTGGTACAATGCTTAGACCTGGTGCATTCCATTGGACAACAGTTTCACGGGTTGAAAGACCACGCTGTCTTCGGTAGCTAAACTGCAATAGTGGCTAGTGGCACACAATCAAATAAACTTCAGCTTGTGGCTTATGTCTTTGTGTTTCTGCCTCTCTCTTTAGGTGCTGTGGCACAATTTCCTAATCAACAATTATTGCTTTATTCTATCAATACCACATAGGGCCGGGCAATGGAGATTTCAAATGGTTCTGCTGTACAAGCTGACGGGATGAGAGATTGAAGAGAGCTGGTACGTGCCTGAACAGCTTGTGGATCTTATAATGAGATCTCCAGAGATGAACAGCGCACTATAGCTCCAAGACACAATTAGGCCCTGCGTTTCTCTACCTCCAAGATAGAACTGTGTGGAAGCAGCACTCGTTGCTTTACTCTGCTGCCACTGCTTCTGCTGCTTTTGGGTGTGTGCACGTGTCCACGTGTGTGTACTGTGTGCGTGCGTGCTATACCCGTTTGTGCGTGTCAGACAAAGAGTTGTCTGACACACACACACACACACACACACACACACACACACACACACACACACACACACACACACACACACACACACACACCAAGAAGGAGCCTAGAATAGACCCCCTGGGATGGTATATTAAATGGTTAATTGCAGAAAATTCATTATTTGTGTTCAAGTGTGTTCAACAGTCATTCTATCTGTTTTTGGCTTAGGCTATAGATGTTGTTATGGAGCAAAACAAAGGCTTTTGTCCTTGAAGTCACCAAGAAGACAAACTGTTATGTTACTCTGGAGGACACTCATGGGCTCTGTGCTGGAAGAAATGTACGCTGTGCAGCCCGATCTGAGCTGTACTGTACAGCTGTGGGCAGGAAGGCAGCAGTGGTGAGACTGTGGTGATATAAACATTGCAAGTATTCTATATATAATGGTGGATGGTTAAAGGTATATTCCCTGCTGGGCTGATACTGTGTTTAAGACCTGAGATCGATTCTAAAAATGTCTTCTAAATTCTTTGTTTTCAGAAGAAGAAATAAAACGCATGTTGCTATATCAGCGCATGGTTCTTAAACCTTTTCATGTCAAGGACAGAATGAGCTGTTGTTGCTGTTGTGTGAGATGTTCAAACATGTTGAACATCAGGTACAGAACTGTACAGAACTGTACAGAACTGTACATACTGACCTCATGCATCCATGTTTCATTATTTCAGAGGCAGGTGTTGGGTGGTGGTGGTTTCTGCATCATGGAGCAGCAAATCAGTATTTGGATGTCACACACAGATCAGTGAACCAGCAACCAGCTCTATGAAAACAAGACCAAAAGGTGTGATTATAGGGGCTACATGGACTATAAAGCTATCCATCGGATATTTAAAAATAGCAGATCTGCAAGCTCACAGCGTTGTGAGTTTTCAAAAAACTATTGTAGAAAAGATGTGGAGAAAAAAACCCATTTTTGAATATCTTTTGAAACATTTGAACAACACATTATGGTTCTCAAACGTTTTATTTTTGAGAGTCGACCCAAGAAGAGAAACTTGGTGTCTCCTGGGACCCAAACCTACAAAAATACACCACGAAATAAGCAACTTAATCCCTATTTAAAAGAAGCTTTCGAGAAATAATGGAAACACATTGAGGGCTGTATTTTGCGTGTCTTAAGGTCTTATTACCTAACTTGAGTAAACTAAAGACCTGGAGGTGTGATCAATGCCATTTGGCTATTCTGAGTATCCAAAGAGCATTGATCACGCCTCCAGGTCTTCAGTTTACTCAAGTTAGGGAATAAGACCTGGTACTTAAGACACGCAAAATACAGCCCCTAGAGTCCCTGTGTGGGGAAACACTGCCCTAGGAGAGTTGAATTTCAATTTTTGTGTGTGACTAGACAATTTTACAAAGACATTGGTGTGACATATATGAATCCACTTAACTCCATTGGATCCTCAAGCTATCTTCCAAACCAGCCAGAAAATATTAAAAAGCTCCCACTGTACCTTCGACAGGCAGCCTCTGTAAACATTTTTAAAGCACAGCTCAAGACCCACTTCTACACCCTTGCTTTTAATTGATCTTTTATTTTTTGTTATTCATGTCCTCACTGTATTGCATTACTGTGCTCTTGTTTTTTAATGTTTATGCCTTGCTCTTCTTTTCTTTTTTTTTCTCCATTGCTCTGTAAAGCACTTTGAGCTGCATTTCATGTCGTGATATACAAATAAAGTTTTATTATTATTAAAATGTTCTGTGTGTGTGTGTGTGTGTGTGTGTGTGTGTGTGTGTGTGTGTGTGTGTGTGTGTGTGTGTGTGTGTGTGTGTGTGTCAAAAGTATAACAAACTTGGGGTATCGCTGTAGATTTGCCATACTGATATTCGGAAGCCTGGGCCATGTGCATAAACTGACCATGAGTGGTCTAAGAATAGCTGGTATGACAAAAAGCAAAGCCAAACAACTTGCCAAATACTGTTCTGTTTCGGCTGTTATAGGCAGTTTGTCTGTGTGGAGAAGGAGGTGACATGTGTATCCTTAAGTGAACATGAACTGTCAACCCCGTTATATTTGTTTCCTTGTAAAATTAATGTAATTTGTGGATTCAAATAAAGAAATCAAAATGTGTCACAAGCCAGGCTCAAAGTATTAGTATTGCCACTGTCGCCCACAATAATGATAATCGTAAGAGCAACGTGTGCTATGAAAATCAACTTTCACTGAAGAGGTGGAAAAAGCTACGGGGCAATGGGTGTGTAATAAACAAATTATCGCTGCATTGTTGTTGCCCTTAGTTATTCCAACCAAAGGCAAAGTTTGCATATAGTGACCGGGTATGATTAAATAAATAAAGGGAAAATGCTCATATAAGTGCAGTGTACAACAAGCAGTACAGAGGAAGGATTTGGAGGGAAGAGGGAATGGTTGAGGAAGCGAAGTAGACATTTGCAGTACGTATCGTGCTATCAGGAAGAGAGTGACTGAAGAAAAGACTTCACCTAAACACATCAGAGATCTGAGACACGCTGCAAAATGTGAGACCACTTTAACCTTGTTGTGTCCATTGTCCTTTAGAATAGTTTTTTTTTCTCTCCACACTGAGAAGAGTTGTTTAAGATGTTTAGTTGTGTCATGTTACATTCAGATTCATTTACATTCAGTTAACCAGTGGTGGAAAGAAGTAGATCTACCAATTAGTAATGTAATGTATATACCAATGTTCTATACTTTAACTTTTTCTCCACTACATCTCGGAGTCAAATATTGTTAGTTTGTAGATCTGCTGTTTTCAAAATATTTGTATTCTTTTTATACATTTGAAAGGTGTGAAATGGGACATTCTATGGGGTACTATTACTTTTGGTACTTTAAGTATATTTTTATTTCAATACCTTTGTACTTTTACTCAAGTAAATGTAAAATTGACTTTTACTTGTAACAGAGTATTTCTACATTGCAGTATTGATACTTACGTATTTTGTATTTATTTATTTTAGTACCTTTACCACCACTGCTGTTAACTGCAGTCAAATCTATCCATTATGTTTTCCTCTTCTGAACCATTTTCAGGGCACACGTGACGTACAGCCTTAAAGGACAACTTTGGGGCATTCGAGCACAGGGCTAAATATGTATTTCTTTACAAAAATGTATAGCGATTATTTTTTTTATTCTTTACTATAGTCCTACTAGACCCCAAGAAATTACATGTGGCCACAAAAGATCACGGGATCTACTGAATGTGTCAAACTGGCATATTGAGCCTATGACACAGTGTGGCTTCCCACCAGTAGGCTACCTTCACATTCAGTAGATCCTGTGATCTTCTGTGGCCAGAAGAAGTCTAGTAGGACTATAGTAAATAATAAATAAAAATAATCGCTATAACATTTTGTAAAGAAATACATATTTAGCTCCATGCTCGAATGCCCCCGCCCCCCTGTCAAAAACAGCTAAAATCCCTAAAATGAAAGAAAGCAGCAAATGAAAAGAAATTAACACTCATGTTTTACTTTCTCTAATAACAACCTAAAACATGAACCTTGGTTGAAAAAAACTAAAGTTGAACTTTAAGATGAATGGCTCCAACAGCTCCACCAACTTCACATCCTCAGACATCGATGTGGCACTATCTATACCACTATCAACTCCATCTGCATCATCAGCAGTCTCCCCATTAGTGGAGGATATTAATGACACGATCGTTCACTTTATGGTACAAGCACCACATTTGGTACACAAGTGCTTCAGAACCTACTCTCTCAGAAAAGTACGTTGTCCACTTGAAAAAACTAAATGGCCACCATTTTTCAAGATGGCCGCCAAATGAAAAGGGCCTTTTGTGGCGGTTCTGGACAACCGTGGGTCCGACCGACTCGAGACCGGGCACTGCACTCCCTGTGGGTGTGTGGAACGTGTGTGTCGAATTTGAAGTCGGTGGGGCGAACGGTTCTCGGGTTATGTGGATTACAGATGTACAGACACACACACAGACTTGAATATACAGCATGTCAATGGGCAATGCCCATTGGGGTTTTTTTTAGATGATGGGTAGCCTCGGTACCAGGCTTTCATTTTTGTTGGTGAAAAAATTGAAAGCCTGGAGGAACGCATTGGCCGCTCTGGTCTAAAAGTGGGAGTCAACCCTTCCGGGTGGGCGTCGCTCCAAATGATGTGACGTAGCGCTGCACTAGGGGGGAGAGGAGGGGCCGGGGGTGACGGACAGATCGATGAGATCCAATCAGGGCGTGCGCAAATCTGAGCCGCGACCCGCCGCCCTAGACCAGAAACCTAACACGTTAGCTCAGGCTAGATGATGGGTAAGAACAGAGGGATGTGATGTCAGGTGGTGTGGGCTAAGAAGTGGTCAGGGCTATATGAGATGTACAGTAAGTGCAAAGAGAGATGGTGAGGGAGGGAGAAAATTATTTTGACCAGACAGTAGACAGTAGTGTAACAGGTTAAGGTGAGTATAGAGATGGAAATGTTCTAGCAAGAGAAGCCAATGTATTGAGAATATGGGACATAGTATGGGTCAGGAAATATTTGTGACAGAAGGCTACCAGTGAGAGGGAAGATGTATACGATGGTAGTGAGACCAGCCATGCCGTACGGTTGGAAACGGTGGCACTGATGAAAAGGAGGCACAGCTGGAGGTGGCAGAATTAAGGATGCTATGGTTCTCATTAGGAGTGAAAAGGAAGGACATTATCAGAAATTACTGAATTAGAGGATCAGCCCAGGTTAGAAGGTTTGGGGATAAAGCAAGAGAGGTGAGGTTGAGATGGTTTAGACATGTGAAAAGGAGGGATGAGGGTACATTGGGAGAAGGATGCTGAAGATGTAGCTGCCAGGTAAGAGGATGGCCAAAGACGAGGTTTAAGGATGCTGTGAGAGATGACATGAAGGTGGCAGGTCACAGAGGAAGATGCAGAAAACAAAACCAAATGGGGTCCATGTGTGGTCCAGCCCTATGGAATGTAAAATTCAAGCATGTGCTAATGAAAAGTATTTAAAGTATATAGTTTTGATGCTCATCCTAGATCCTACTACTATAGGGGATGCAAAGCAATATGTCCGTTTATCCGTCCGACTTCTCCTACCAAATCACTCCGTTAGCACACATCTCTCTATGCACAAAAATGATGCATGCCACAGAAATCCATCTGCACTACATATAGTATGTAGTATGTTACAGTACAGTATGGTAAAGTACAGTACGGTACAGTAACGTGCGGTACGGCATGGTACAGTATGATACCATAAAGTATGGTACAGTACAGTATGATGCCGTACAGTACAGTACGGTACGGTACAGTACAGTAAAGTACGGTACAGTATGGTACCATGCAGTACGGTACAGTACAGTACAGTACAGTACAGTACGGTACGGTACAGTACGGTACAGTATGATACCATACAGTAAGGTACAGTACGGTACAGTAAGGTACCATGCAGTATGGTACAGTATGGTACAGTACAGTACGGTACAGTATAATACCATACAGTAAGGTACGGTACAGTACGGTACAGTATGGTACCATGCGGTACAGTACTGTACTGTACTGTACTGTACAGTATGGTACAGTATTATGCCCTACAGTGCCGTACAGTATTATACAGTAGTATGGTACAGTACATCACAAAGGTATAGCCAAATATATGCTGAAATGCAAAACCTAATTCTAATTTTGGTGGCCATCTTGAAATATCACCGCCATATTGGATTTTTGGATGGCTCGGTTTAAAAAGTTAAAGAGTTGACCAAAGGAATGTTCATGTATCACCAAGCGAACAACCGTTCCAATGATCTGCTAATTGCACAAATTCTGTGTGTGTGTACGTCCGTAATCCACGTAACTCGAGAACCGTTCGCCCCACCGACTTCAAATTCGACACACACATTCCACACACCCACAGTGAGTGCAGTGCCCGGTCTCGAGTCGGTCGGACCCACGGTTGTCCAGAACCGCCACAAAAGGCCTTTTTCATTTGGCGGCCATCTTGAAAAATGGTGTCCAGTTTTGTACTTTTCTGAGAGAGTAGGTTCCGAAGCACTCGTGTGCCAATTTTGGTGCTTGTACCATAAAGTGAACGATTCTCATGAAATATTGACTTAATATCCTCCACTACATCAACAGCCACTGATACTGAGTGGAGCTGGTGGGACGATAGCCTCAGAGTTCTTTTATCTCAACCTCAACCTTTCTATGATCATCTCTTCCTTGACCTCAGCCTGTGACCTAGGATTCATCTTCACAAATGATGTTATTTTTGGCATTGTTAAATTATTTGCTTTTATTGTTTTTTGTCTTTTTCTCTGTCCCGTCGTTCCAGTGCTGTATCTGGGTGGAGAGTTACATAGCCGTGGTTCGCCCTGTGATGTTCCTCAGGTACAAAGATCTTTGGTACAGGGTGGCCTGTTGCTGTGTCATCTGGCTGATGGGTCTTGCATTGGCCTCGTTGCATGTTTGGTTAAACACAGTGGTGCGTTACTTAGGTCTGGCCTATTACATTGTGTGCATTTCTGTGGTGTCTTTCTGCTGCTTCTCGGTCCTCAGAGCTCTGAAACAGCCTGGACCAGGAGAAAGACAGAGGGACAGTGGGGAGGGAAACGACATAAAGAGAAGGGCTTCTAAAATTATTATGATCAGCTTGGTAGTAATGTCGGTGACTATAATCTTTCATTGTACTGATATTTTAACTAAACTACTGGGTAACAACCGCGTTGCTAATTACATCACATATGTGATAGTTTTGTCAGAGAGACTGTTTTAACCCAGGCAAAGCATCTGTGTAATTGTCTCCACCAGGCCGAAGGCATGTGGGGAGAGTATGTTTTGCACTCCGTCCGTCCGTTTGTGTGTCCGTCCGTCCGTCCGTCCGTCCGTCCGTGTGTCCGTGAACAGCTAATCTCGGCCACCGTTAACCCGGTCGATGCCATATTTTGCACACACACTCCCTGGATGCCAACGATGAACCTCTGCCCCAAACTTTCCAGAACGGCCTGTTATAGCGCCACCAGGAGGCCGCTTTGTGCAAAACAAGTTTTTGCACAGTACACCTACAGATTTTGTCCAAACATCACGCAAATTGGTACACAGTCTCTCTAGAGCCATTCAACGAAACGGGTCTTTCAGATTTATCAGACTCCATCCTGATTGGTTAAGATTGGCTTCCAAAGTTCACAGGAGTGCTCAGTTTCAAACAAAATGCTGCAAATCATGAACACATCGCGTGATTTCCGTGAAATTGTGCACCCACATTCCCACTAGGCCGAGGACGAAATGCCACATGAACAATTTCAACTCAGCCTCAAGGTGGCGCTATAACTGGCCGAAAAGTGTTTTTACCTCTAACTGCACGGATCTGTGGATAACCTGGTGGAGACCTGTGCCCGGAAGGGCACTTTTTCTAGTTTTAGATGTTAACCACTTAGGTTGTCTCATAGGAGGGCTGTGGGCAGTTCAGAAACCCGTCCACCAGTGACATCATCATTAGGCAGATTCTTTTTTAAACAAGATCTTTTTTTTTACAAACATGTTTAGATTTGTATTATCGTGAGAACGATGGCTTCCATTTTCGCATTGCAACTTTTCAAGTTGGAATGTTTGGATTCCCCATCGATGATGTCACTGGTGGACGGGTTTCTGAACTGTCCACAGCCCTCCTATGAGACACAGACAGAGTGGTTTTCTTTCTTTTCTATTTTATCATGATCATTAGTGAGGACCAATTAGGTTGAAAAGTGGTCCTTTAATGTTGCTCAATTAAGGTCTGCCAGTTGTTTCCCTGCAAATCTCTGATCTCTACATCATAGACAGTGATGATTTATGGTGCCATTTCCCACAACAGACCGGTGACGTGCAGGGAGAATGCATTTAGAAGGATTGTGCATTTGAGGTTTGCCATAGTAAGGCCTCCCACAGCCCTGAACTTTTCAACATTCAGAGACTTCATAAATGTGCTTTCTGGTTCTATTGGTACGTACCATGTACATTAGTGTACAGCCTTGCTACAGTAGGGTGGCCTTTCTTTTGTTATCGGTTTATTTATATTTTTGTTATAGTTTATCTTGGGTCAGATATCTGTATATTCTTTGACTGACTGTTTTGGGGTATTGGAAAGGAGGGAGACCATTATGTTCGTGTGGTGACCCTATAGGCTGGGTCGTAACAACCCACAGTCAAGGAAGCGCTACGGTTGGGAAGCTATAGGCCTATTTGTGAAAGCATTTTTCTGCTGGCGTATCAAAAATTGTTTTGTATTCACCTTTTTTTTTGGTTTAGCGTCTGTTGTTTTGTCCATGTCCACCTTGACATCTACACTTCTGAGTTAGGGTTTTTAATAATTAGCTAAATCTGGTGAGTGGATGAAACTTTCTGAGCACATTCATCATTTTGTTTCAGCCACACATGTATACAGTAGTAATGTCAATTGGTTCAGATTTGAGAAATTCTGTCTTCTCTTGTTTTATCATGCAGACCCAGCGTCCCTATTCTGGGCACGTCAGAATTGGTGAACATTCACAGACCACAGCAAATCATGTACCTTATTCACCTACTGTATGAATTCATAGCTTAAGTCTAGTATAATATAATGCTGATGTGACCATCAGCATGATATCACAAGCTTATTAGACCACTATCCACTATCCAGTCCAACTTGCACCTCAAGTCTTCTGTAAAAAGACAGAGGTGAATATATAGGCTGAGCTGTCCTAGGGCACTGTAATAAAACGTACAAAAATAAATGATATTCAGCTGTCTTCCCCTTTTAATGTGACGGGAACATGCAGATAACTATAGGAACTAAGATGAAGAAATTCACCCAGTCAGCCTATATAGTAAAAACGTAAGTGTAATATAAGCGCATTCAATTACAACAGAAATGATCAATTTCCACTTCTTCTGGATGGCAGTGATTTAATTATAGCGGTTACAAATTACCTGGTTGCATTCAATGATGGCTGTAAGTAGACATTTATGTTTTCTCCACAGCCCAAATAGGAACTTGAATTCCTTTGTATGTGCAAAATATCTTTTATATTGGCGAAAATAAAGACTTCTGGTAATCTTTGTGGATTTCTTAAAATTACTGTTCTCGTAACATCATAGACTAAAGTAGTTTTGATTATGATCTATTTTCTTCACGCAAATAAATAATAAATCTTGCTTGATAACCGTTGATTCTAATTACTGCTTACAGATGAGTTGATGGCGGTGTAAAGATGGATCGAGCAGCTAATTGAATTGTCACATACGGCCCTCTGTGCCATACAGTACTGCCTGGCTACCCTCCAGGCCTCTAACCCATTCTGACCTGAGATCAGATTCATACGAGGTTTCCGCCGGACACACACTGGTCTGATGAACCCATTCTGACCTGAGATCAGATTCTAAAAATGTCAGTCGTTCTTCGATTTTTCAAAAATAGCAGACCTACAAGCTCGTATCGCGCCACTCGGTGGCGCGATATGAGCTTGTAGATCTGCTATTTTTCAATAGCTAAAGCATAACATGATGCCAACACCAAAATAGGTGCCCGGTCAGAATGGGCTAATAACACGGATGACTGGAATCAATCTCAGCATACCGTGATCTGGTAATGGGGTGATCATACATCTGGGGGTGTGCAATGGGCTAGTGAAGCCAGGAGACAGCCCAGTGCAGTTTGTCTAGGTATCCAATGTCATAACTCTACGCCATAATTAGAAATAAGAGGATCAAGAGTCACTTCACCTTTCTTTTCTTTTCTTTTCTTTTCGAGAAACCTTTACCATTAAAAGGTGGTTTCTGGGCAGGTCACTCTCTTTATCTGCTTTAATGCGGCCGATATAGCATGGAAGCAAAGCACTTGGAATTGTACAAGAGTCCAGGTGTGTGTGGTAGATACGCTAATCACCCCTACACCTACACATTGGGCTCTTCAAAGGCTTAATTCATACCTTTGTTGTACTACCGCATCTACAACAAGTAAGACGCGCAAACGCGGAAGCGAACGCAGGTGTGTGTGTGTGTGTGTGTGTGTGTGTGTGTGTGTGTGTGTGTGTGTCCGCTAAGGCTGCGCCCTCTGGTGGCGGGCGGGTGGTGTCACAGCGGGACAGACACACAGACAGACACGATCTGCAGGGTCTCATAGTTAGTGCTCATTGCATTCGCAATCACTGCGTTCGCAATTACACATTTATTATTACAATTATGACGCGTAATTTCTTATATATCGTCATATAGATTTGCCCATAGTTGCTTTTGGATGTTAAAGATAGAATGCCATGATTTTGTTCCCCCCCTAAAGCATGATCATCAGGTACTATGATAATAATAATAATAGGAGAAAGAGTTGTTTCTAAAAAGTGTACAGAAAGTGTTTGTTGTAGGATAAAGGGCAAACAGTCTTCTAATGTTGGCCACAGTGAAGCCATGTGAGGACTTATAGGGCAGTGCCCTATAAATCCTAGGCTCACATGGCTTCACTGTGTATTAAAATACTAAACATAAATAAATAAATGTTTAGTAAATACTAAATATAGTATATATAGTATATAGTATATATAGTATAGTATAAATATACTAAATATTTTTCAGAAAAACAAGAAATTATATATATATTTTTAATGTTTGGCTTAAGATCGTAGCAGTGAATACAAATATTGAGATACAGGATTAGGAAGCCAAGGGTAGCGAGGGGAAAGACTTGCAACACATGGTGCCCGCTGGAATTGAACTAGAGACTGTAACCAGTCTTCATACCATGGATGTCATGCAGGCTATATGCAGTCCCAGTTGATCAAAATGACTAGCAGGAAATAAGTTGCAAATATTGTCTGTTACTGCATGCTGCCATGTCAAGGTTTTTCTGTATTTTTTCTGTATTTGTCCTTTTGGGGGCGCTCTAAGTATGTTCTATATGCTGAGAGTTCTCAATTATGTGTCTTTGTTGCATCTGTGCTTCTGCTAATTAAGCTTGTTGGTTACACCTGTTGTGAGTGAGAGAGAGGGGCAGAAGTCTCATTACATTGAAGGAGAGTGTACTGTGCAGATCACATGAGAGAGAGCTCTGTGCTGAAGGAAGAAAGCAGTTAGAAGGAAGAAAGCAAAGTAGACAAGAAGAAGTAAAGTAAACTAGGAGAAGTAAAGTGAATGAAGTAAAGTGAACTATAAAATGTAAAGCAGAAGAAAGTTAAGTTAAGTACAAGAAATGAAGTAAAGTAAAATAGAGAAAAGAAGAGAAAACAAAAAGGTTTTTCAAGAAAGACTGAAGGTTCCAAGTCCCCCATTCATGTGCGAGCAGGCAAAGTGGTCAGTATTGTATTTGTTTGTGAATCTTATTGTGAAGTTTGATGTATTATTGTGAATGTAACTATGAATGTCCCAAGTTAATGTTTGTTTGTTTGTTGCCTTGTTTTGTATGTCAGTTCTACGGTGTTTACAGCATGGTGTTTTAAGAACATGGTGTTGAATAAACAGCAGTAAAAATAATTCGGAGTCTCATGCGATGGATGGGCGGCACATTGTCCACCGACACAGAGATTCGGTGCGTCCGACACAGACTCGCTGACAGAGGCTTGACTTAATGAACACTCGGCACTGCACACCCCCAAGTCATCAGCAACACACTGCACACCCCCAGGTCATCAGCAACACACTGCACACCCCCCAAGTCATCAGTAACACACTGCACACCCCCAGGTCATCAGCAGTGTTGGCAAAATATTACTTTAACACTAATATACTACTTATTACTTATTACTTTAAAAAAAAGTAATAAAGTTACACTACATATTACTCCCTGAGAAAAGTAACTAGTTACTTATTACTTTACTTATTACTTTTTTCTCTCGCCCCCAGTAATTGCATATTTTGTCCCCAAAAGTCTTACTTTGCATTTTCAACATTAGCAGTCCCCCCTCCCCTATTCTGCAGTGTTTATTTAACTCATGATGATGGATCCATTTGTACACATTGATTAGAAGTAGATTTCGACGTGGAATATAGCTTCTTCCGTATGCACAACTTGCAGCGGACAATAATGTTCATCTCGTCTTGATCACGGACATACTCAAAATAATGCGAATACTTCCAAGTATTGAATGTTATAACACTTTGTTGTGCCTCCATTGTTATTTACATCTCTTCTCTCTAACAGTGCAGTCTAACGAGTTACACACACTAGTTTAGGTTGTTGTTCCGTGTTCCGGACGGTTTAAGGCCCGCCCTTCTGCATCCGATACTTCACACTTATGTACCGACGAGTGTGCATCGTTTCCATATCCGCTCTAGAGTCTAGATCTAGAGCGGATCAGCAGTCTGCAAAGCAACTTGACTTCAACCCAGTCTACCATTATAAATAAACACTCAAACCCACAGTTCCACCAAGGCTCGTGAAAATAGTAATAATATTACTTTTGAAAAAAAGTAAATGTAATATTATTACTCAAAATGTGAAAGTAATTAGTTAAGTTACATATTACTGGAAAAAAGTAATAATATTACTGAAAGTAGTATATTACTTAAGTTACTTGCCAACACTGGTCATCAGTAACACACTGCACACCCCCAGGTCATCAGCAACACACTGCACACCCCCCAAGTCATCAGTAACACACTGCACACCCCCAGGTCATCAGTAACACACTGCACACCCCCAGGTCATCAGCAACACACTGCACACCCCCCAAGTCATCAGTAACACACTGCACACCCCCAGGTCATCAGCAACACACTGCACACCCCCAGGTCATCAGTAACACACTGCACACCCCCCAGGTCATCAGTAACACACTGCATACCCCCAGGTCATCAGCAACACATTGCACACCCCCAGGTCATCAGTAACACACTGCACACCCCCAGGTCATCAGCAACACACTGCATACCCCCAGGTCATCAGCAACACACTGCACACCCCCAGGTCATCAGCAACACACTGCACACCCCCAGGTCATCAGCAACACACTGCACACCCCCAGGTCATCAGCAACACACTGCACACCCCCAGGTCATCAGCAACACACTGCACACCCCCAGGTCATCAGCAACACACTGCACACCCCCAGGTCATCAGCAACACACTGCACACCCCCAGGTCATCAGTAACACACTGCACACCCCCAGGTCATCAGCAACACACTGCATACCCCCAGGTCATCAGCAACACACTGTACACCCCCAGGTCATCAGTAACACACTGCACACCCCCAGGTCATCAGTAACACACTGCACACCCCCAGGTCATCAGTAACACACTGTACACCCCCAGGTCATCAGTAACACACTGCACACCCCCAGGTCATCAGTAACACACTGCACACCCCCAGGTCATCAGTAACACACTGCACACCCCCAGGTCATCAGTAACACACTGCACACCCCCAGGTCATCAGTAACACACTGCACACCCCCAGGTCATCAGTAACACACTGCACACCCCCAGGTCATCAGCAACACACTGCATACCCCCAGGTCATCAGCAACACACACTGCACACCCCCAGGTCATCACTCACTCACACACACACACACACACACACACACACACACACACACACACACACACACACACACACACACACACACACACACACACACACACACACACACACACAAACTGACATTGTCTCCATCACAAAAAAGGCTCAGCAGAGGATGTACTTTCTATGTCAGTTGAACATACAGTATACCTCAGAAAATGGTTTTACTCAGCTGTGATTGAGTCTGTCCTCTCCACCTCCATACTACATATAGCAGTATGGTTTGGCACTGTAGGACACACTGGCTGCAGCGCATCAGTTTTGCAGAAAGGATTATTCACTCCGAGATCTCTTCACCACCAGAGCCAGGAAGAGCCGCCCTTTTCCTGGCTCTGGTGGTGAAGAGATCTCGGAGTGAAGGGCATTGCCTACGCCTCACATCCTGTCCTGCCCACCACGTCTTTGAACTCCTCTTCGCAAGGCGCCTCACAGCACCTGCATAGAACAGGACAGACACAGGAATAGCTTCTTCCCACGAACCATCTCTCTAATACATAAATAAACCACCCTGACTGTTATTGCCTGTCCTCAGAGACTGCCTTTCAATAATATACCGCCCCACACAGCCATGTATTTATGTATACATTTCTTATATTAAGCACAAATTCACTTCGTATGATATTACTGTTTACTGTATAGGCTCTTGAGAGTAAAAATCACACCCGTGTGAAGTGAGGGGTGCTCTTATCATCTTACAACATCGAGGATGGAATTCTAACTCATGTTGCTATGATTAGGTGATGTAATGTAAAACAAACGGTGACAAAACATTTTCCCTTCGTTGTCAATGGCGTTTTTAAAACAAACATTGAACTAAAAACAAACATTAAATTCTCTTTATTGTTAATGGCATTTAATGTTTGTGTTAGGGACAAGATGACGTAAATTTCCCTTCATTGTCAATGGTGTTTTTAAAACAAACATTGAACTAAAAACAAACATTACAGGCTAGCGCCCCTCAGAAATATACTCTTGCTGTCATTGCTGACTGACTGTTGAAGTAAGTACAGTGTGAGTCACTATGAAGTGAGTCAAATTCCTTACTGAACAATAAACCCTCTTTTCACATAATGTTTTCCCTTCCCATTATTTATTACCTGCCTGCTCACCGTGAAAGGAGGCCCCCTCGTTTGTGATCTTCCCAGAGGTTATTTTATTTCATTGCCAGATTGAGTTCTCAGAAGGTGTTGTTTTGAAAGGGTTTGAAAAGCGCTTTGAGACTGTAACAATGATTAAGAGCTATACAAATAAATTGTAGTTTAAGTTTAGGAAAAAGCTAACAATCTCAGTATTAAGATGTAGTAGCTTTATCCTCCAATCAGAGATGCATCAATAACTTGTGGTGGTGTTTGATATTGAAAGTGACACTTCTGAAATCTCTGCAGAATATCAATTTGCGGTCATGCATTATATTGTTGATGTTAGATAATAGATATAAATTGATACCTAGATGAGTACTGTAATAGTAATCTATACCTAGATGAATACTGTAATAGTAATTGATACCTAGATGAATACTGTAATAGTTTTAAAGGACTGTAAATAATTAACTTTGATAGCCCAGCAGGGAGACACAAATGCAGTGCTGTCTTTACCTTAAAATTTTGACTTTAAATCCTGATTGTACCAAGCCAGCCACTGAACTGAACCATAAAAAATTGAAAAATACCTTAAAAGTAATTTGAAGGCAGACGCAAATGAACTTCTGAGAAGGAGTTTAGGTTTTACAATGTTTTAGTAGGTAATAAATTCAATTTATAGATAAATGTATTACAAGATAGTACAATTACAATATAATATGGAGTGATCAAAAGGTCCAATATGGATCCGAACTGAAATCTTGGCCGTTCTTCATGCCTAAATATTCATGCCTAGTTTATATTTAGTCCTATTGGCTGGAGATGATTCGTATCCGTAATGTCCCACGGTGGCGCTTGTTGTCGAGCGCTCATTAGTCCATAATCCATAATATAAATATGATAAAAATAATCTAAAGGATAATCTACGACCGAGATGATTAGGCACGTGGATGGTGAACAACCCTGTGTAAACGGTGCCGTGTCATTAGTCAGAAGGTTCATTGTTCCGAAATTACTATCCCTATCTCTAACCCTAACCTAATATACCGCAAGCACGGGAGCAAACCTAAACCTAACCGCAAGCACGGGAGCAGTGCATGTTCGGACTAACGGATCTATGGGCAGTTTCCGTGTAAACAGGCAGTAGGGTAGGGATAAAAATGATGATATGGGAGAGTAAGGGTGACAAAATAAGAATGACCTAATATGGAACACGGGCTGGGCCAAAGTCAAGGACAATATGGTGACAGAATATGGTAAAGTGACCAACTGGACATGAGTTTGTAAACAAATAAGAATTTCTCCATCAGTTGAGGTGGCATTATAAGGCTTTGAAGTGCCGCTTTACAATACAATCTTTGATAATGATAGGGTATTGATTTGACCTATGGGTTGTTTTCAATTGCAAGTAGACCGTATCTATCCTTGACTCAAGGCCATAAGATGTGTTAACTTCTCTACCTCCCCCTTTCTCTCTCCTTATTCATCTTTGAATACAAATGAGTGCATGTGCCTTTTATCTATCCAAATTATCGCCCCTGTTTACTCAGATGCAAGTAGCTGCTGATGTCCTTGATGTAGTGTATAGCCGTACAAAAACTGCAGTGTAAAGTAGAGGGGACATCTGCACCACAAACAATGGTGGTCTGCAAGTTTAGCCTCCCGAAAGGACTCTATGTATCTATCTATCTATCTATCTATCTATCTATCTATCTATCTATCTATCTATCTATCTATCTATCTATCTATCTATCTATCTATCTATATATATATAAATACGTACGTACGTGTGTACGTCTGTATTGCACGTAACTCGAGAACCGTTCGCCCCATCGACTTCAAATTCGACACACACGTTCCGTCACAAAAGGTCTCTGCCCGGGCTCTGGACAGGTCCCCTGCCCAGAGCTGGCCTGTTCTGACATCGCAACACTCCATATTTGGGCATGCCTGACACAGAACACTATATATAGGAATAAAGGGACAGACAGAGAGACAGATGGGTAGAGCGGGTACTCTGACACGGGTACAACTGGTATTGCATAGCCGGGTGGGGAATGGATCTCCAACTTCCATATTGTTACCGACTCTGTGCTCTACAGCCGGGCACCGGTCTAGTTATGAAAATAAGAATACTTTCGAAGCAGTACAATTTACAATTTTACAATTTAGGCATTTAGCAGACGCTCTTGATCCAGAGCGACTTACATTAAGCAAAAACAAAAGCATGGCATACATCACATAGTTATCATGAATCAGGTATAAACTAAGAACGTAACAGTGGAGTATCTATGTCAACTATACATATACTATATTAGTATATTATACAATACACATGTGTACTATAAAGTGATATGACTACATAAAATGCAATTCTAGTGCTGTCTACGTAACGAGCTATAAGTCTGTCTAAAATACTATCTAAGTCTACATAAAGTGCTATCTAAGGGGCTAGGCTAGGGCAAGTGCTACGGGCCATGGTGGAGTCTGAAGAGGTGGGTTTTCAGACTACGGCGAAGATTGGGAGTGAGGCTGAAGTTCTAACTGTGATGGGAAGTGCATTCCATAGTTTTGGAGCCAGAAGGGAGAAGAGTTTGGGAAGTGTGGAGCGTTGTCCCGGCGTTTTTAGTGAAGGTGTGCCTTTGGTTGCTTTGAATGCCAGCATCAGAGTTTTGTATTCTGAGCCAATGGAGGGAGCGGAGAAGGGGGAGACGTGTGAGAATTTTGGCTGGTTGAAGACCAAGTGAGCTGCGGCATTTTGGATCAGTTGGAGGGGCTTAAGTGCACATGCCGGACATTGCCGGTAGGCCAGTAACGAGGGATTTACAATAGTCAAGTTTTGACAAGACTGTCTGGATTAGGAGCTGGGCTGACTCCTGGGTGAGGAACGGTCTAACTCGTCGTATGTTATAGAGTGTAAACCTACAGGATCGAGTGACAGCTGTGATGTGTGTTTTGAACGAGAGTTGACTGTCCAGGACAACACCAAGGTTCCTGGCTGTCGGGACAGACTTTACCAGGGAGATAGTTAGCTCCCGCATAGGGCAGGACTTAGCTGGGAAGAACAGAAGCTCAGCCTTGTCTGTTGAAGTCATATAAGGAGCAGTAGTGGTCAGTAGATTCACTAAGTACTGTACTACTTAAGTAAAATGTGTTAGCCTGGGAAGCATTCCTTTTCGGGTTTATGATCCGGTTGGGAGTGGATGGTAACTTATCAGGAAACCACAATTCCCCATGATCATCGTAATTTTACCCAATAAAAGCCTTGATGCGGCGTATGAATCTGACACATTTCTTCAAGTACATCTTGGAATAGTTTGTTTGATATATCCATATTTTATTCCAACTTGTATCGACTGGTGAGACTAAAAACAAATAGGGGGCCAAAACAAAGCGACGGCAAAAAAGTCTAGACCTGATCACACAGCGATTTAGAAACACTGGTGATGCAAGGCTAAAAATGCGTAGGTACTTTACCTGAGTACTTTATACTCCATTGGCTAGACTTGGGTTCAAATGTTTTTACTTTTTACTCCACTACACTTATTTGAAAACTTTTGGTTAGTTACTGTCACAATCACAGACTTTGCCTGTATTGTCTAGGTGTTGTATTTCTATTATGTTCTTGTTGTGGTTGTTATGGTTCTATGTTCATGTCTCCTCCAGATGTTTCTCATGTGTAATCAGCCCTCCTGTGTATATTAGTCTTGTTCCCCAGTCAGTCCTTGTCGGTTCATTGTTTGGTGTCACTGCATCGGTTAGTGAGTCAGTATTTGTGATTTTTGTTCCGGTCAATCATTGTTTATTAAAACATCCAAGGGTTTTGATCACTACCTGCCTGGCTGTCCTGCTTTTGGGGCGATCACCATACCAGTATGTGACAAGTTACAACTATTATTATTATTATTATTATTATTATTATAAAATAGTGAAAATACATGATCCCAACTGAATTGAAAAAGGTGTACCCTTTTGTAAACAAGTGTAATGCTTTAATAATCACGGTTCGTCCACAAAGTAACAGTTTTTGTATTGACTTTTGTCTGAAATGTACCCATTCTGCATACTGTGGAAAAAAAAGTAAATAAATCAATTAATCAATCAATCAATATCCAACCCTGTTTAGTACTTATTTGAAATTAGCCAATCTGCGTCACATTGCAATGCAATGCATGCATCTTCTATATCTGCTATTAAGAGTTGCATACAACATTTCTTTTTACTTATTGCATGCTCTAACTGTGTGCCAAATATCATGCATTTAACGTAAAGTGCAGATTCCATCAAAGGCCTGTAGGGCCTCCGCTATAGGCTACCTCTCTGATGGAAAATCAACATTTAATCACAATTCCTGTGTGCTCTACTGGCAAGATGATTATAATCATTGTTTCAAACTGTCTTATCATCTAAACGGGGACAAACACTAAAGAGTAGGCTACAAATCTAAGATCTCCATTCTCTGCAGGGGAACAACAGGAAAGGACAAATAATACAATACATACAATCTTTTGGGTTAGGAAAAGGTAATGAATATCACATTTTAGACCAACACAAAGTTCATAGCGAAGCTCATGTCATATTTTACAGAAAGCTGCTGGATCATACGTAGCTCCCCAATGGTGGAATATTCATCTCGGCCACAGACAGGACAACAGATCATACCTTATAAACAGAAAGCAACTTTTACTCATTTTTACTCTTTACTCCATCTTCGGACTTTAGTCATTTGTATTCGCACTTGACCTTGCTGCCTGAGCGTTGCTGCACCTGGTTTTCACCTTGTTCATCATACTTTTTTTACCACAAGAATAAGGGATAAAGGAGTATTTGTTGCTACCGTGTGCTGGCCAGTTGCGTGGCTTTAACATTCACATGTTGCTTACCGTATGCTGGCCGGTTGTGTGGCTTTAACATACACACGTATGCTGGCTGGTTGCGTTTACATTCACATAATTTATTATTGGTTGCTTTAAATGTTGGTGCAATGAGGATAAAGAAAACTTTACCCTAAGCAGTTTGGCTGCCCACAGCTTAAAACGTTAGACGTGAATCTTGAATGAGCATTTTGTTTTAATTTTTAGGGCCAGGGCATTTAAGCACACAGTGTAAAAGGACATTTCACCAGGGGAGCCAGAGTACATCAGCCTCTGAAGCAGGTAGGAGCATTTTAGTGGTTGAACTACTTCCTCTTTAGAAGTTTCTTTGTTTCAAACTTTACTACCTCTTGAAAATGGGTTGCTTGTATCGGTTGTGGTGAAGCGGCTATTACTTAGTGGCCTTCCTATAGCGATAACCACACTGTCCAATCAGCAATGATTTATGGTTTGTTTGTTTCACGAGGAGGGAAAGTGTAGTAGTCTTTGATACAGTTGTGGCGCCGGGTTCTCCAGCCTCAAATTGATTCTCTGTTGTATCTGGCATTGCGAAATGCACCTGCACCACCTCAAAGATCACTTGTTTTTCAGCCTACCATATTCAAATAAATATTGAAATATTTTACAAAAAAAAGAAAGAAGATAGACAGATGCATGTAATGGCTTTTGGCATACAGATTCAAAGTTTACATCACTATTATTGTTGTGTGGACACAACATCTCCACCTTGGAAATGACAGGCTCATTTAAGTTTCAAGGATGGCATCATACATTAATTACTACAGAATCACCAGAGGCAAAATAATGGATGTTGTGACTGCTCGTCTGAAAAGGGGATATCAGGTTATCAGTGCTACAAGGCACCAGCTTGGAAACTGCCAGTGTAATGAAAAGGCCATTAACTCTCTAGACGTTTGAGGACTAATTTATGATATTGTACATACAGTCGGTGTGGACTGGACTGTCTTAAAATACAAACATTAAGAGGATTGCTCAAATGGCCTATTCTGTATTTGACTGAAGAAAATATAGACACCATCTGAAGAAATATAACCCGTAAGACGCCTGAGAGAAGCGACCGTGCACGTATCCACCTGGGTGATGGCAGACTGCTGGGTGAGTGCCGGCGCTTTGGCATGGTCAGATCAATATATGGAATGAATTCTGTACTGACCATATATGGAGCGTGTCACGAGGCCTGAGGGAGTGACGGCCATATGTGGTGGTGTGATGTGTCACGAGGCGTGAGGGACTAACGGCCATATATGGTGACGTGACATGTCATGAGGCTTGAGGGACTGCCGGCCATATAGTGGCTTGACGAAGCGACAGGCGGGTTTTGTAGGTTTTCATAGTGACCGGTGACCTTCGGTGACCTACAGTTGCAACAGCCCTAACCCTCGTGATTATTATTATTTGTATTGCGATCGCAAGTCGCATTTACTATAAAATCGTACATTTTTGTCCGTCCGTCTGTCACGTCACACAAAATCCCCATACATGGGGAAAGCCCCCATATATGGTGCCCAGGTCTCGTGACATCATCAGGGATGGAGATGCGACCCGAAAATTAAGGCCCGGTCCTACGCCCCTGAGCCTTCATCAAACCCTGTACACTCAAGAGAATGTCCCCGCTACCACCCTTAGATCTCCATATATGGAGCTGACCTGTTCTGACATACCATATGTTGATCTGACCTCATCAAACCCTTTACACTCAAGACATTCTCCTTATATGGCCAGTACAGAATTCATTCCATGTTGATCTGACCCCTCCATGCCAAAGCGCCGGTGCTCGCCCAGCAATCTTCCGTCAACGAGGCGGATGCGTACACGCAACCTGGTATTACTTGCGCAAGCAGAGCGCGCAAGTAATATTTTCGCCCGGTCTCCTTCGTCGTGACAGCTGTTCCGCCATTCGAGGCTTACGCAGAAAAACATCAAATCTGTGCCTGTGTTGCTGGACCAATGATGACGAAATGACCATATTTCTTACGTCATCATTTAGAGCTAGTCATACGTATACTATATACATAATCAGTAAAAAATAAAATAGCAAATTGTGCCTGATCTGCTGGGACCAGAGTACGTGGTGTGTATGTGTATGACTAGCTCTAAATGATGACGTAAGAAATATGGTCATTTGTGGTCATTTGGTCCAGCAACACAGGCACAGATTTGATGTTTTTCTGCGCAAGCCTCAAATGGCGGAACAGCTGTCACGGTTTTTGGCGCAAAGTAACCACAGTATACCGCTAATCAACTTACAACTACACACTTTATACAGTATAGAGTATATATGTATACGTATATAGTATATGCCTATATACTATATATATACTATATATATTTCTTACGTCATCATTTAGAGCTAGTCATACGTATACTATATACATAATCAGTAAAAAATAAAATAGCTAATTGTGCCTGATCTGCTGGGACCAGAGTACGTGGTGTGTA
Source organism: Protomyctophum parallelum (assembly GCF_964188405.1). Classification (NCBI taxonomy): domain Eukaryota; kingdom Metazoa; phylum Chordata; class Actinopteri; order Myctophiformes; family Myctophidae; genus Protomyctophum; species Protomyctophum parallelum. Next base: position 7,519,658 of record NC_139710.1, on the reverse strand, counting down.
TGTGTATGACTAGCTCTTAATGATGACGTAAGAAATATGGTCATTTGTGGTCATTTGGTCCAGCAACACAGGCACAGATTTGATGTTTTTCTGCGTAAGCCTCAAATGGCGGAACAGCTGTCACGGTTTTTGGCGCAAAGTAACCACAGTATACCGCTAATCAACTTACAACTACACACTTTATACAGTATAGAGTATAGAGTGTATACGTATATAGTATATGCCTATATACTATATATATTTCTTACGTCATCATTTAGAGCTAGTCATACACATACACACCACGTACTCTGGTCCCAGCAGATCAGGCACAATTTGCTATTTTATTTTTTACTGATTATGTATATAGTATACGTATGACTAGCTCTAAATGATGACGTAAGAAATATGGTCATTTGTGGTCATTTGGTCCAGCAACACAGGCACAGATTTGATGTTTTTCTGCGCAAGCCTCAAATGGCGGAACAGCTGTCACGGTTTTTGGCGCAAAGTAACCACAGTATACCGCTAATCAACTTACAACTACACACTTTATACAGTATAGAGTATAGAGTATATATGTATACGTATATAGTATATGCCTATATACTATAATTATATACTATATATATTTCTTACGTCATCATTTAGAGCTAGTCATACGTATACTATATACATAATCAGTAAAAAATAAAATAGCAAATTGTGCCTGATCTGCTGGGACCAGAGTACGTGGTGTGTATGTGTATGACTAGCTCTTAATGATGACGTAAGAAATATGGTCATTTGTGGTCATTTGGTCCAGCAACACAGGCACAGATTTGATGTTTTTCTGCGTAAGCCTCAAATGGCGGAACAGCTGTCACGGTTTTTGGCGCAAAGTAACCACAGTATACCGCTAATCAACTTACAACTACACACTTTATACAGTATAAAGTATAGAGTGTATATGTATATAGTATATGCCTATATACTATATATATACTATATATATTTCTTACGTCATCATTTAGAGCTAGTCATACACATACACACCACGTACTCTGGTCCCAGCAGATCAGGCACAATTTGCTATTTTATTTTTTACTGATTATGTATATAGTATACGTATGACTAGCTCTAAATGATGACGTAAGAAATATGGTCATTTGTGGTCATTTGGTCCAGCAACACAGGCACAGATTTGATGTTTTTCTGCGTAAGCATCAAATGGCGGAACAGCTGTCACAGTTTTTGGCGCAAAGTAACTACAGTATACCGCTAATCTACTTACAGCTACACACTTTATACAGTATAGAGTATAGAGTATATATGTATACGTATATAGTATATGCCTATATACTATATATATTATATATATTTCTTACGTCATCATTTAGAGCTAGTTATACACATACACACCACGTATACACACTTTATACAGTATAGAGTATAGAGTGTAGCAAATTGTGCCTGATCTGCTGAGACCAGCTAGTCATACATATACACAACACGTACTCTGGTCCCAGAGTTATTGTATAACTGCTCTCAATGATGACGTAAGTAATACAACATTATGTTTCTGGAATGTATAAAAGTCACAAAGTGTAACGATAAATCTTAACGTTAGTGTAGTGTGCAAAATTAAGTATATATCTAAGTATATAATTATATAATGCAAAAACTAAGTTAAAATTTCTAGAGAGTCTCAACCATTGAAGATTGAAGACCCGAAAGAGTAGTCAACATAGTCTCAACCATATCAACACGCCTTGGCATCTCTATCCACATAGAAAAGACGGACATACTGCACCCACCCCATTTTCCCTCACTGTATATTGTATCTTTTCCCTTTTTTGCTTCCCATATGATGAATTTAGCTACATAGAAATGTCTATTTGTATGTCTCTAAATGTTTGTATGTCTTTAAATGTTTTGATGAATTGAACAATGTGGACCCTGTTGTAAACAAGTGTAATGCTTAATTGGGTCGTCCACTCACAGTTGACAGTCTTTGTATTGAGTTTGTGCTTAAAATGTACTGTAAATTCTACAAACTGTTAATAAATATTTCAATCAATCAATCAAACGAAGACTGTTGGACACAAAAATCTAGATCTTTGGTTACCTATTGGACACACACAGATCTAGATCGGTAGCACAGCTCCACACTAAGACCTGTTAGATCGGTAGGACACCTGTTGGAGAGACAGCCATCTCCGCGAAAGAGGCAAACGTAGTCTCAGCCATTTCAACACGCCTTGGCATCTCTATCCAGAGAGAAAAGACGGACGTACTGCAACGAAGACTGTTGGACACAAAGATCCACTTAGACCCTCAATACTTAGTGAAATGGTTAGCGCTATACTTTATGTATCCCCCCCCCCCTCCTTGTCGATGGGGCTGTTTTCTCAAATAATGCTAATCTTTATATGCTGAGTAGCAGAAAGGTGATGCAGGCCATTAGTCCATTAATTATTTAATTTGACCTCAAAACTCAGCTGATTTTGTAACTTCAATATATCCTGAATAACAGAAGGTTGCCTGGAATTGTCTGAGGGGAAAGTCATCCAATATAAGGCAAATATTTTCTAAGTTTGCTCAGTAGGGGTTCCTGCATAACTTCCGGGTATGATGATGATGTCATGTGCATACCCTCTATATTTGTAACGAAAGTGACAAAAATAAAAAAGAAATAAATAAACACAGTTTCAAACGTTGGTCATGGACGAAGCCGATAACAACGGATGAGAAATAATCAAATGCAGGGCATTTCTTTACAGAAAGTAGCTCATAACGTTTCTATGGTGGACTTTTATGAAACAAAAACTTTGCAGATAGAAACATCTTTGCATACAGCTGCAATGTTGGTGAATTTATCATTGTTTAATGCAATCAGACAGGACTTTTCTGTTTGGATGAATGGGCTGTCAAGGCCAGAAAGTAGTTTTTTGCCACTGAGTGGGCGTTCCCGCATAACTTCCAGGTACGATGATGTCACGTGCAACTTCCCCATCCAATGCTAGGACAAATAAAGAGGATAGAGCACGGAGGTGTGGCCCGGTCTCCTGCGGGAGGTTTGCACATGCTCAGTGTAAACGGGAACTGCGATGATGGAGTGTTCCAGCAGAAGTACTATAGACCGATTCACAGAGGGGTGCCCTGGGCGCGGCCATTACTGAGGGGTAATCCATTGAGCAGGTGCTGCATAGGCCAGGTGTAGCTAATCAGTGCTGCTGCACTTAATGGTACACCTCAGCAGACAATTGTTCAAGTCGCTCCGGTCCGAGTCCAAGTCGAGTCCCAAGTCATTTGGTCCCAAGTCCAAGTCGAGTCCCAAGTCAATCCAACCCTCAGGTCCGAGTCCCAAGTCGAGTCCCAAGTCATTTGGTCCCAAGTCCAAGTCGAGTCCCAAGTCAATCCAACCCTCAGGTCCGAGTCCCAAGTCGAGTCCCAAGTCATTTGGTCCCAAGTCCAAGTCGAGTCCCAAGTCTTTCTGTTGTGGGCAAGTCAAGCCGAGTCACAAGTCGAGACACAAGGTTGTGTCAAGTCTAGGCATGCCACGGTATGAGATTTTACAGTACGGTACGGTGCCGGTATTGATAACCTATACCTCGGTATTCCACTGTATTTATATTAAATAAAAATCAATAAAAATAAGATTGCCCCCCCACCCATGTCTAGTGACTACCCCCACCTCCTTATAAGCCCTTCTTTGTTCCCCAGCCTGCAGGCATACATATCTTATTTTTTTATGATAATTTGAATTTTGTTATTTGTCATGTGACTTGTCATGATTATGAATTGATTACCCAGGACCGAATGGAAACAAGACAGCAAGGACTTTTTTCAGTGATCCCTTTTTGATCAGTGTTTGACTGTACCCTATACTGATACATTTCTGCCAATAAAGTATTCAATCAATGAATCAATAGATATTCCCCACTGTATTTCACTGTACTATGGCTCCCCCTAATGGCCGTTTTGTACCCTTTACGCTTTAGCAGAGGTAGTGCAATCTGCGCATGCTCACAACTGTCACTGTATGCCTGTGTTGACACTATAGTTCACACTTAGTTAGTACATATGGAAATATGGAATATACAATTGGATCTGGGTGTCTTTCAGCAACACTAACTCAAAGGTAGGAAGCAACTTTTCAATCTACTGCAGCTGTGTGGTGAAAATAAATGTTTTGCCTTAGTGTGCGAGTGGAGTTGCTTTGCATAATATGCAAAGCTGCGCATATTATGCGCAGCATGCGCTGCACACCGAATACCGTATGCTCGGAAACAAAACAAGTCACGAGTCATCTTGTCTCGAGTCGAGTCGAGTCGAGTCGGGAGTCATTGGCTAGCAAGTCGGAGTCGAGTCTCAAGTCTCGTTGGTCTTTTACCTTCCAAGTCCGAGTCGAGTCGCAAGTCTATACATTCAAAGTCCGAGTCAAGTCGCAAGTCGTCAAATATGCGACTCGAGTCAGACTCGAGTCGAGTCACTATGACTCGAGTCCAATTGTCTGCACCTCAGTAATGGCCGCACCCAGGAAACCCTCTGTGAATCGGTCTATAGACCGATTCCGTACCGGTTTCATGGTCGCAGCCTACGTATTTCCTGTAGGCGGACTCGACGTAGCTGCGGGGGTAAAACCCTCACCAGACGCACATCTTCCACTACAGTGAACGGCAGAGTGACTGATGTTAGTTTGCCTCAAACTTTACTCCTTTACCTGCTTTTTTACTAACACTAACATTACAAAGATGCCCAGAACATCGAGATGAACCTGTGTAGTTTATGGCTGCTCCAACAGTAGTGGCAACATAACAAATAAAATAAAACGGAATGTCTATATCCACCGCGATGGCTGAGACCAGAGCCATTGAGCAATGGTTGAGACAAAGCAGTGAAAGATACATAACGCCAGTCTTACCCAATACCAAATATTTCTGTTTTATTAACACAAGGCTGCTGTACTTTATACCTCATACTTTAAATGCTTAGTATGAGGTATAAAATACAGCAGCCTTGTGTTCATAAAACAGAAAGATTGGGTATTGGGTAAGACTGAAATTATGTATCTTGCAGGATTCTTCACTGCTTTGTCTCAACCATTACTCAATGGCTCTGGTCTCAGCCATCGCGGTGGATATTAGACATTCCGTTTTATTTTATTTGTTATGTTGCCACTACTGTTGGAGCAGCCATAAACTACACAGGTTCATCTCGATGTTCTGGGCATCTTTGTAATGTTAGTGTTAGTAAAAAAGCAGGTAAAGGAGTAAAGTTTGAGGCAAACTAACATCAGTCACTCTGCCGTTCACTGTAGTGGAAGAGGTGCGCCTGGTGAGGGTTTTACCCCCGCAGCTACGTCGAGTCCGCCTACAGGAAATACGTAGGCTGCGACCATGAAACCGGTACGGAATCGGTCTATAGAGGTGCATGAGAATTGCTGACCCTGAACTGAAATAATAAAAAGGATATCAAAAAAGAGAATAGTACAAAGTTGATTTTGTTTTTATTTTAAAAAGTATATAAATTTCATAACTGTGGAAAAAATGTTGTGTATAACAGACTGAAAGATAAAGGACACGTACATTTACTAAATGTTTTTGTATATTTTCCTTTCCATGTTCTTTGTCAAACTTTTATTTTTGTGAAATGACAAAGGAACATGGATACTATTCATTCAAGTGCTGTGGATGATATAAAACATTTGAAAAGGGAAGGGTGACTGCTGTTTAATTCTCAACTGTTCTGGATCTCATTATTTACATCACAAGTTATGAGCTTTCTATGTAGCACCTCTGCTGGAACACTCCATCATCGCAGTTCCTGTTTACACTGAGCATGTGCAAACCTCCCGCAGGAGACCGGGCCACACCTCCGTGCTCTATCCTCTTTATTTGTCCTAGATCCAATGACAGTCGTGTGAGGTGAGCAACTCTTCCACTCATTAATGCTGATCATGAACAGCTGTGTGGGACCAGCAGCAAGCCTCAAAACCTCTGCTGAGGACCAGTCAGACACTCACTTCTTCCTCAGAGAGTGGCAGCCATGATGTTAGGCACTTTTAATCTTGTTTTTGGTGTTCTTCTCGGTCTTGGGTTTGCCCCAGGTAAGAGCTTTTTGGTTTGTTTCCAGTGTGCATTTTGACCTGAGATCAGATTCTAAAAATGTCTTCTACATCCTGACTGTTTTCTGAAAAAGCTATGTTTCTATGTCGGTCGTTCTTCGATTTTTCAAAAATAGCAGACCTACAGACCTACAAGCTATGAGCTTGTAGATCTGCTATTTTTCAATACTTTACTGAATATCTTTCAACCAAGGTTCATGTTTTAGGTTAGCCGCAATTTGCAACTCTAGATTTGTTTTATAATGGGATGAATCTAGCCCTCCAAGCAGAACCCAATGCTACTGAAGTTTCTGACATTTGTTAGACCCAGTGCATTGGGTCCTGTAGCAGCAGTATCCTGCCACCTGGTACGCGGACATACATAAAACATAAACAACATGGATAACGCCTGTCTGCGCTCTTTGACGACATTTGTTCGTGTGAGGGTTTCTGAATATGTGAAGTACCCATACATGCCGCTGCGAATATCTCCTGTGGCGCGGAAGCCGTTAAGTATTTTTAGGTCTTTGTTTGACCAATTTGGTCGCTTTGATTCTTCTCTTCCTTCCTTGTTTATTGACACCTCATTGTACCGCCTATCTGGCTAGCTAGTGGCGCTATAGCTATGACAGAGCAGATCAGAGGCAGGGACGTAGCCGCACAAGCCAACCGCACACCGGGAGGCGGTACAATAAACGGTAAACAAACAAGAAGAAATAAAGCGACCAAATCGGTCAAACAAAGTAAAAATACTTAGCGGCTTCCGCGCCACAGGAGATATTCGCAGCGGAATGTATAGGCACTTAAAGTTCCCGAATTCAGAATAACTTAAACTAAAAAAAGGCCGTCAAACGGCGCAGATTCGATCTTAGAGAGCATGTTTATCATCCGCGTTCCAGAATTCCCATACGAAAATATAGTCATGAACAGGGACCCTACATAAAACTCATCAAAATTTCAGAAAAGCTTTATGTAGGGTTCCGAGAGGGGCTAGGATGAATCTAGAGTTGCAATACCTTCCGTTGACTCCCCATGCATCCAATTTGCGTTTGTGATCCGCTTGTATTAAACTACAAACTCACCAACATTGCAGCTCTAGTCCAAGCTTGAATTATCGTCTTTCAATCTGCCGAGCTTTTGTCTCATAAAAATCCACCGTAGACATGTTATGAGTTACTTTCTGTCAAGAAATTCTGTGCAGGTGATTATTTTTATGTGTTGGAGTTTGGAATTTTTTAAATGGGGTGCACTGCTGCCTCCTGCATTATGTGCAAATTCGGAGCAGGGCCGTTCAGTGACTTACGATGAGTGCTTCCAAACTCCAGCACTTAGAAATAATCACCTGCACAGAATGTCTTGACAGAAAGTAGCTCTAGTAAAAACTAAAAATGCACCGTAGTATGTCTACGGTGCATTTTTATGACACACAAGCTCGGCAGATTGAAAGAGGACAATTCAAGCTTGGCCTAGAGCTGCAATGTTGGTGAGTTTAACGTTGTTTAATATACAAGCAGAATGTGAAGGGGATACTAGGGGGATGCCATACTGTGTTAACCTGACGCTGCCAGATCCAAGAAGCTTGCTACACAAATTTGTTTCACAGCTTATTGGGATCTGGGATCGCGGAAGCAAATTCGATGACGGGGCTGTTCCTTTTTTTCAAGATACTTGGTAGATGATTGGATGGGACCGTCTGTCTATCACCGTGTGGGCGTGCAAACACAACCAATCATATTGACGTGTCTATATAGTTTTACATCCGGTTTCGCACATATCCCGCCCTTAGCTCACGCTGATTGGTCCGGTACGGAACGGATTTGTCAGCTCAACTGCCTGAGAGATCCCAGATGAGTGCTGTGTTGCAGAACATGGTTACCCAATATGTCAGTTTGTCACCTTCACATGCAATAGATCCTGTGATCTTTTGTGGCCAGATGTAAATTGTATGGGGTCTAGTAGGACTATAGTAGAATAAATCACTAACATTTTGTAAAGGAACATATTTAGCCCCTGTCAAAAATCGCTAAAACGAAATGAAGCAGAAAATGAGAAATTAAAGGACGCTCATTTACTTTCTCTACTAACAACCTAAAACAAGAACCTTATTGGTTGAAATAACTAAAGCTTTTCCAGTCTGTTGACTTTGTCATTTTAGCATTTCTGAATGGGCTTTATATGCAAAGCAGCCATAATGAAATTGCTTCTCTTCCTTCACATGTCTGGCCAAAGTTGCCAATTATATAGTCTCTGTTCCGTTCTGGTCAGAGTCAGGCCTCATTCACACGTATCAAACACCGATCAATCAAATGTTTGGTCATTTTGTTTGTTATTTAGGCCACCTCAATGCTGGTCAAACCATGTGACTCCCATTGGAAAAGCATTGTGGTGGCCTAAAAAAATTACCAAACATTTGATCGGTGTTTGATATGTGTGAATGAGGCCTCAGGGTGCTGATATTGTGCATGTTTTCTCACTCCAGGTACCCTGGTGGTTCTTTGAGGGGGTTCCAAATTGACCCTTCATGGGTGTAACACTTCTTGATTGTACAAATGGACCCATTATGTTAATTTTGGTTTATGGCTCTATTTGTACATATTGGGGTCCTTGGTGTTGGTAGTTGTTGTGCTACACACTAAATTAACAGAGCCTTAAAGCTGCTACTCTAATCTATGCACTTTCCTCTTGTACCCCAGATGTGAATCCTGTTTGTGCAGTAGCTGCATTGCAACACTTGATTTTTTTTGTGTTTAAATAATGGGATGAATCTAGAGTTGCAATACCCTCAATTGACATCCCATTGATCCAAATTGCATTTCCGATCTGCTTGTGTTAAACTCACCAACATTGCAGCTGTAGGGAAAGCTTGAATTATCCAAAGTGTTTGTTTCCTAAAAATCCACCGTAGACACAAATGATGTGCAGGTGATTATTTTTCTAAAGTGTTGGGTTTTGGAAAAGCTGTCGAATAAGTAATTGTTGTACCCTGCCCTTTGTTTGTCAAGAGTTGTCACCAGCCGAGTTGGTGTGTCCGAGGCTTAAAGGTTTTTAAATACTTTAAAAAAATATCTACGGAAAAATTAATAGGAAATTATCTCCCGGACCGGTGCCCTCAAAGGGGGCAAATATTTGATGGCGCTAACTTAATTTGTCTATTTTCTTTTTGAAGTCATTAGCTGTATTAATAACTCCATGACTTGTGCCAACAGGATTCTACATTATTCCAGTCACGGTCGAGGCTGTCACTGTGGAGGCTACCAACCAGACTATGGCTAACGACATGGGTGTGGAGGCTACCAACCAGACTATGGGTGTGGAGGCTACCAACCAGACTATGGCTAACGACATGGCTGCCGTGCCGGAGGTCTCCTTCTCGGCCTTGGCGGCCTCCTTCTCGGACTTGGCGGCCTCCTTCTCGGACTTGGCGGCCTCCTTCTCGGCCTCGGAGGCCTCCGCCGGGGCGGCCTGGCTAGCTCCGCCTCCGCCGCGGCGGCTGCCGGCCCTGGCAGGTGGCCAGATAATACAGTTCAACCCGACGGCAGAAGACCTTGAGAAGTGAATGAAATCCTGATGAGCGGCAGGCAACATCTGACTTCATCACTTCCTCAGGATGTTCAGCAATTATCATGTCTATCGACTTCAATTAAAAGTGTTTAAACGTATCATTGTGTCCTCCTTCTTTCCCCATTTTTAGTGTGATAATTTACTAAATGTGGGTTCAAGCTGTAACGTTTGCATATTCGAGGTTGAGTAAATCCCACCTAAAAACCTTCAGTTATTTTGGACAAATCGTCCCAGACTAGCCACTCCTCCACCTCTTCATTGGTTCTAAATAACTTGATGACATCTACTGTATGAACCCAGATATTTGGAGACTGGGGCATCCTGAAGAACGAGAATAATTTCGTCAAAATACCACAACATGGCCCAGGCCGTAGCGTAACGGTCTGGGCACCGGACTGGTAATCCAGTCGCAGTGTGCCGCGGGTTCGACTCCCGGACCCGACACGGCCTTTACTGCATGTCATCCCCCACATCTCTCTCCCGTTTCCTGTCAGCCTACTGTCTGTCCCTTCAAAAATCAATAAAAGGCGTAAGCCGCAAAAAAATATCTTAAAAAAAAAAAAAATACCACAACATTTTAATTTCTGTCCACTCCCCAGTCTCCCTAGTTCTTGACCTCAATTAAAATAAATAAATAACCTGGCGTTCACTCATTACACTCTGATGCATCTTTTTGTCAGCATATGACTGATAGGATCTCAGATTTCTTGGAAATCAATGATAATCTATTATCTAGCTGTTACAGACTCCACTTTGTGGTAAACCTTCAAAGCTATCATGAGAGGCCACATTATTTCATTTGAATCATTTATAAGAAAGAAAAGGCAAACACCTCTCAGAAATTGAAATAGAACTATCACAGTTGGAAATAAATTACAGAGACTCTGCTGATGTGTCTATTTTACAAAATATTCTGACATCAAAATACGAATACAATATTCTTTCCACTCTAACTGAACAACTGATTAGACAGAATCATTTTGAACTGGGGGATAAGCCTCAAATTATTGGCCCAATACCTTAGAGGTTTATAAGCAAGTAGAGCTATACATAAAATCAAGTCAAAATCTGGAGAAATTATTTAGACAAAGCGTATAAATTACACTTGAACAATTATACACACAATTCGCTATGACATGATGGACAACTCAAAAGTTTGATGTTATAAGCCATTTCTAGATCACCTTGCACAAATGTCACATTGAACCTCAGCATTTAGTTGTATGTCCTCCACTCTACACATTCACAGCGGTGTAATGTAATGACTCATTACTTGCGCAAGCAGAGCGCGCAAGTAATAGTTTCGCCCGGTCCGTATGCACTGTCCCAGCCAACCCGCCACTTTTGATGCGTATGCAAATAAAACAGCAAATTGTGCCTGATTTGCTGGGACCAGATTACATACATGACCATATTTCTTACGTCATTGAGAGCTAGTCATACATATACTATATCATACTGTCAGAAACACTGCCGTAACTCCTTACTGCCTGCACCAATCACTCCCACTTTTCACACAGGCATTGACCATATGCATGTGGAGGGCGTAACGAAGCACTTTTTTCGATTTGACACATTAATGATTATTAATGAATTGATTAGTCAATTACAAACACACCCGGGCGCAGTACCCCCCACGTCTACAAGGGGGGGCAAATATCTCACAACGGGTAAGGGCTAGTATATGTAATTTGTAAAATAAAATAGCAAATTGTGCCTGATTTGCTGGGACCAGAGTACATGGTGTGTATATGTATAACTAGCTCTCAATGATGACGTAAGAAATATGTGGATTAAAGGACCCAATGCCAGAGTGTAATTGGTCTTCGATTGTGACGTAATGACGATATGTTTTAGTGTTGGGAGGATTAAAGGTAATGTTCCTGTGTATACATGTATGTAACCTGGTCCCAGCAAATCAGGCACAATTTGCTGTTTTATTTGCATACGCATCAAAAGTGGCGGGTTGGCTGGGACGGTTTTTGGCGCAAAGTAACCACAGTATACCGCTAATCAACTTACAAATTACATATATATAGTATATGTATGACTAGCTCTCAATGATGACGTAAGAAATATGGTCATGTATGTAATCTGGTCCCAGCATATATATAGTATATGTATAACTAGCTCTCAATGATGACGTAAGAAATATGTGGATTAAAGGACCCAATGCCAGAGTGTAATTGGTTTTCGATGGTGACGTAATGACAATATGTTTTAGTGTTGGGAGGATTAAAGGTAATGCTCCTGTGTATACATGTATGTAATCTGGCACCACTGCCGTATCAGGCACAATTCGCTGGGACGGTGCATACGCATCAAAAGTGACAGTTTATAACGGTCGAAAGTACTTGCGCGCTCTGCTTGCGCACTAGTTGGCCATTTATGGCCTACTAGTGTGCAACAAGCAAGTATGCACTCGACAGAGTGCAGTTCTAGTTATTATATATTTTTTGATACAGAAAGCGGGTATGGATACTGGAGAAAATTCCGTCTAACTGAGATTAGATTTGTACCAGCAGGTTATTGCTGTTGGTACAAACATCTTATCACAATTCTTTGTTTAATCAGTCTGACAACATCTCCAGAAAGCTCAACTGTAAATGTTGGTGTGCAAGAACCACCCTCCTCAGACCTACATTCACCAGCACTCCATTGTAAACAATACACTGACAGTTCACCCACACATGTATAGGCTATATTTAGCATATAACACTTAGATTTACATATTCATGACATGGAACTTAGACTATACTTGCCATGACACCTACACTTAGATTTACAACAAGCTCCTCATAATTCATCCATTAAGAGAACAAACCGTCTACTCTGAAAACGTCTAATTAACTTTAGATTATTTAAATGTTTTTTTCCATGCTAGTTTTCAAATTTTCAATTTCAGCCATATAGCATCTAAGTGTGATCATTTATATCAGCATGCACAAATGTATTTTTCAGAATACTCTCATATTACAATTAGGCACTTTTTGTCCTTTTTGACTATGTTTGTTATTTTGTAAGTACAGTACAAATCAACTGCTTACATGCAAATGTAATGTTTCTATGTGTAACAGTGTTAAGAAATACTTTTTTTATAGTTCAATTATGTTAAATTTGGGACACAGCCATGCTGGCTAATTTATTTCGTTTTGTATGTAATACATTTTATCTTGAAGATGTTGTGTTGCATTGTGGGTAATCCTCAGTACAGAGGAACTCCATACTGAGGGTAAGTGGTCTCCTGTTTGCTCAGGCACAAACAAATTAATTACAAACATCTATGCTTCATATAAGTGGTCAGATATGCACTCATGTTTACATAAAGTTATTCAGTAACACTCGTTTTTGTATTTCATGATATGACATTTATGCTGCTGTGTAGCCTGTGTTACATGAGAATTCACTGACATGGAGTATGTTGTGTCTGAACAGGAGATGACCAGATGTGTTACTGTGTCTGAGCTGTGGTTGTGTGTCCCAATTGTGCTTTCTCAGGTATGTCCTGTGCAGCTGTGTGATATTGTTGTTGCTTTTGCATTTATTTCAGTAGGTAGCACTAATGTTCATGTTACTTACTGTACATAGAAATTGAGTTTTAGAGGGGAATTATTCTGCTGTACTTGAATTCATGTATTTAAGGGAATGTTTGTATTTTGTATTTTTGTCAGACTATGTAAAAACAATATAACCACTATACGATCACTGTCAGTACAGAGGAACTCCATACTGAGGGAGATGACCAGATGTGTTACTGTGTCTGAGCTGTGGTTGTGTGTCCCAATTGTGCTTTCTCAGGTGAATAAACCACACTATCAACTGCTCCAACCTGGACTCGTGTCGATCTTTGACGAGACAGCAGACAGAATAGGAGAGGTCACATATGTACGAGAGTAAATTACACAGATAGTGATTCTGAATGAACTGGAGCCTTTATGTAGGCCTACTGTGTTGCAGTATATAACAGGTGGTGTATAAAGACTCAACATACCTCTGTCCTGCATGGGTGCCAAAACACCTCAATGCAAAGTGCCATCCTGTATTGACAGGCCCCAGATTGTTTTCAGTGGCTGATTGATGACTACGTGAAGCAAGCAGTCTATCAACTCTCTCACAACCCCCCCCCCCCCCCCCCACCCCTCTCTCTCTCTCTCTCTCTCTCTCTCTCTCTGTGACAGCTAGCTGTACAGTATCTCTTCCATGAAATACTCCATAATTTATAAAGCCCTCTGTAGTCTGTACTACAAGTCCCGCGACTTAAATAGCAGTAACTCTGTTCTGGTTCCATTGCACAGTTGGGTCCGTGCAGTCTATTGTGTCCCTCTTGATGTTGCTCACCCACTTAATTTTTTTTACCAAAAAGGCCAATTTTTTTCCACAGCTCTAGTTGGAGGAGCTAACTGAAAGCCTGTAGTTTTGTGTCTGCCCAGTTATGTATGCTCTGTCAACTGGGCTCACAGTCTCACAGTCAACACAGTCGTCTATCAGAAAATCCAGCGCATCATGTCCCTATGGATTAATTAATCACGTGTGTGTGTGTGTGTGTGTTCGTGCGTGCACGCGCTGTGTAGTAAACAAAATGTTTTTGAAACTGATTGTATGAGGGGCGGTAATTAATTATCCACTGCCATAGTGATATGTACAACGATGCTATTCTAATTTGGGATCTTCAGGAATGCTCATTAATCTTTCCAAGGTACTGCGCAGTCCCCTGCCTGAGGCCATGATGCTTTCTGTTTACTCTATCCAGCATAGCTGAATATCTATTTTTTATATATCTATTTTTTTGTTGCTTTTTTTTAATCGCTGCAGCGATATCCAGGTTGCTGTGGAACACACATAAACAGGCCATTTTCTCCCCAGTGCGTCGTTGTTGTTGGAGGCTGTGAAATATGTTGCAGTCTAACAAGCTGACATTGCTCTCTTAAGACTAGCTTATGAATGGCTCATAACTTTGTCCGGGACACATTTATAACCACAAACATACAAGAAATACAGAGTAAACGCATGGTCAAAAGTAATATAAATACCCCCACCCCTCCGTCTTCATGTGGGCAAAACGGCATCACAGCATCATTGTCTGCATCTGTAGTTCATCCATAACGAAATTAGTTTGACAGTTTAGTGCAAAAGGGTTTGATCCGCTGTCTCCAGGAGAGGGAAAAAGGGGACCCTGAGGTGTGATAGAGACAGCGATGCAGAGCCCAGGGGAGAGAGTACCCTTCAAATGAAATAATTTGTAAGATATCCAAAGTGTCCTGTCCCCTGGACATCCAACGCTCTCTGTTGTGAACCAAGCGTTTTCTCCTCACTTTTCACATGGCCAAAGTAGGTATACGTAGGCAGGAAAACCATAACACACATACAATAGATGCCCTGTAAAAAGGGAGCTAAATTATTTCACATATACTGTAGGTGCCCACATGGCCTGGACCGAGGCACTTTTTACTTTGATGTGCTTGGATATCTTACAAATTATTTCAATTGAAGGGTACTCTCTCCAAGCTAGTGCTGTGTAATATTACTTTATTTGTTGTTTGTCAAGGTTGGCTTAGGCAAGAGGGGGTTTATTTCCATGAAATCATCACCACATTCTGTCTCGCAAATGTAGAATATTCCATCGGTGGTGTCCTGCAGAAGGTTATTTCTTGACGGGAAAACTTAAATCATCTTGCCCCCAGCCTTACAGAGGGACAGTAATGTCACAGTATCCTATTTATTCACTTTCCCACATATGAGTCAAGTCAGAGTACTATGATTATGCAATAGTGCCGTTATATTCTTGGCAGAAGGAGAGAGAGAACAGGCTGTGTTTAGCATGCGGTGCTCTACCGAGACATGAGAGGGGAGCGAGGATATTTCTGGAGATACTCTAAAGGGGAGCAGGACTGAGATCTTTTTTTTTCTTTTTTTTTTTTACATTTTGTGATACTGATACTAGTTATGCTTCAACTTTGACTCTGATTCTGATGGTGGTTCAGATTCATGTTCTATGTGACAGTGAGTCTAATTGACTATTTTCACACAGTGGCAATTTTGCTCTCATGCCATATTTGCGGGTTGGGAATTATTATTATTATTTAATAAATAAATAAAAGGAGTGGGGTATGTGCATGTCAATTAA
Organism: Protomyctophum parallelum; assembly: GCF_964188405.1. NCBI lineage: Eukaryota > Metazoa > Chordata > Actinopteri > Myctophiformes > Myctophidae > Protomyctophum > Protomyctophum parallelum. Next base: position 7,503,906 of record NC_139710.1, on the reverse strand, counting down.
CTCTCTTTAGCATATCAGAGTATACCAGTGTTTAAACATACGTAGTCGTATAATAGTAGCAGCATGGAATGAGACCTAGCCTATCTTCATTGACATACTTTGACTTGCTCATGATCTATAATATGGGGATGAGGGCATCAGTTGTGTTGAGTTTAGACTTAAAGTTTATCTGCCTTTGGGGTCATAGCCGATAGCAGAGGTGCCATGTAGGTCAGAGAGCTACAGTCATGCAGCAATAAGCATGAGTTCTATGCTGTACATTTCTGAATGTTCATTAACCACATAACCCTGATAGGCCTATCCCTATTATTGACTTTTCTATAATTTCTTTCACATTTTTGTCAGCTTGTTGCAAGGTCGTTGTGAGCTTGTAGATTGACTATCTATTGCTACGTAAGTATATAGGCCAGGGCTTAAGTGGTTAACTCAATTGATCATTATTCTTATTGTTTATTTTCAGTCCAAATAAATCTTCGATGCAAGTGTATAAATGTGTATGAAAAAGTGTATGAAATGTATAGACCAGCATCAGTTTGATGGTTGAATGTTTTAATCAGTCTGTCCATAGCCACCAGTATGTTCCAAAATATCTTGAGGCAAAATATTGTTTTGTTTAAACCCTAGGTACTGTAGGTTGTCAGATAAAAACAGTTATGCATGAAAATGACATATACTTTTGGGAGTAATATAAATTATTTTTTGAAGGGCGGTAGCCCCTCCAATACGTGGCTTTTGAAGATTACGTCATATGGCAGCCAACTTGAGCCAAGTATGGGATTTTAATGTTTGTTTAGGGCACTAAATGATGACGTAATGTCACGTGGCCAATAGAAATACAGTGGGAGCCCCTCACTTCAGTGTGATTTGTCCATCAACAAATTATTTTTGCCTTCAGACACTGTTCCAGTAGGGAAACGTAGACAAAGTGCACACACTTTCCTCAACAAAAAACACTTTCCATCTAAATATAATAATGGATGCTATAGTGTACCTGTAAGTGTAAGTGCTAAAATCCCCGTTTTCCTGTCCCTGATGGAAAATGTTTGCCTGTAATAACACATGGTTGACAGACAAAGTACTCACGACTCAGTAGGAGAATGAGGAAAACAAGCTGGAAAAGAGTGTTTGTGTTGCAAGAGCCCTGCCATCTCAGCTCTCAAACCCATTAAACCGCCATCATCGGTTTGGAGTCACAGGAACACAAATACAGAATGTTGAATAAATGATGTACAGTACTTTTATGCTTTAGTTTATGCTTTTCTACTATATAGGCATACAAAACTTTGCCAAGCTTGCACGTATGGCCGATGAGACCTATTACAGGACTCAAAAGGAAAAAACGTCAGACAAAGTGATGAATTACTAGTACTACATTTACGAGCATATACAGTAGACTGGTTGAGCCACCAACTAGCTATTCAACAATGCAACACTATCACATATACTTTCTGCTTCCCACACATGGCTGTCTGTATTCCAGTATTATTTGGCAGAGCTGTAGACCTGAGATTCTGGACTTAAGTTTGACAACGGAGCCAGGAATTGAGACTTGATATCCACCTATCTCTTGATTGACTTGACTTGACATTGCGCTGAAAGATTTAAAAACAGTTCGGGCACATAAAGAACACAGAATTAAGACCATAAAGAATATAACATTCAGTATACTTCAGTTGACAAAGTCAGGTATATTGTACAAATATCTTAGAAATCTCATTTTATTTCTAAAATATGTTATGGTTATACGCATACTTCCTCTTGACGTTACAGAGATATTGTTAAATCACAATCAGGTCCGCTGTGGCTTTGGTTTGAAGCTGTCTTCTTGACAGCTGGGTGGGCAGCCTGGGGCTACTCATGCATCCATGGAATTCTAATTCTTATCCCAAGCCACATCTGACAGTATGTGAAATGATTTAGATAGCATCCTGTTCAATTTGTTTTGTGTGTGCGTGTGCGTGTGTGTGTGTGCGTTCCTTTGTACAGCCCTCACACTTACACTTACGTTGCACCTATATACCCTCTATCAATGCTAGTCCCTTTATACCCATATATGGTGAGTCATAGTGACGGCCCGTCACATCTTTCTCGTAATAACAGAAATAAAATGTATCATATTCAGTTTGGCTGAATTGGCAGTGAAGGCAAGTCTTATAAGTGTTAGAACTTATCGTTTAAGGCCAATTTAACTTTTTTCCCCCTCAGAAGTACAAGCAGGGTCACAAAAAAGTAAATAAATAAAAACTAGAGTTTTGCCAGAGGCAAGTCAAAATTTATATGAGGTCCTAATGTCTCCACAACAAACATAGCTCCAAATAAATAATGCATAATCCCTGAGTAGAGAGAGACATGGAGTTGTGTACAAATAACCCTGCCTGATCCGCTGGGGAAATTTAATTTAATACAAACTCTCTCTCTCTCTCTCTCTCTCTCTCTCTCTCTCTCATTCTCTGACTCACTGTCTACCCCCACCCCAGCCCCAGTGTCTCTCTCTCTACCTTTTCTCCCTTCATCACTGCTTCATCCACATCTATTTTCTAAAGAGCATGTCTCTGTCCCAAGTTTGACTGTTGCTGCAAATGTGGAGCAGTTGGAGGAGGAAGAGGGCAGCATCCTTTCTTTCGCTACCCCACAACCCTGCTTGTGCGAGGACTTGGAGAAAAGGGCAATGTACATCCTGTGCGTTAAGGTCAGGCACTGCCAGTCTCTGCACGGCACAAAAGCGTTGAGGTGGACTGAGTTTTTTGGCCTCCTCCCCAAAAGGCTGTTGGCGGTGCCTGTACAATATAAGCTACCGGTTGACAAACGGTCGGCTGACCTCCAGTGGAGGATAGTACATGGGGCGATAGCTACGAACAGATACAATGCACACATTGCTCCTAATCACAGACGGAAACACTTTTTCATTTATTTGTCCAGTGTCCCAGGTTGCTATAGTGTTTGGTCTACTGAGAAACTGGTTGGGGGAGATCTTCTCTTCTCAGCTCTCTTTTCATTTTCGGGCCATGTGACAGTGTGACCCCACCCTGTCACTGTTTGCTGCTAGTGTACATGCCTTTCAGTAAGCGCGCACTGTTAGGTTATGCAAAGACTACTAAGAAGCAGCAAACTGATCACACACACACACACACACACACACACACACACACACACTGCTCATTAGATTCCTGTCACTTTCAGGAGCTGAACACAATTTGGGCCAAACCAACTCCCCTTCTAGGGAGGGGGAGGATTGCCTGTCACAGAGGGACATCGAAGGAGAAAAGGACTTTTGGGAAAACTAAAAAGACTTTCAAATAGAATAGCTACAAGCTCAACTGAACTGTGAATAATATATATGAATGTGTTTTGTGCCAAACCAAGCAGAGTTGACATGTTGTGAATCATGTTGACCCCTATTCATTTGGTGGCAGTGATGGGATGGCAGGCCGCATAGGTTATTCAAACAAACCGGGCAGAGGTAGAGCTAGATGCGGTTTACGATCCCAAGTGTCTGAAGTGGCAATGACAGAGGAGACTGAAGATGGGGCCATCGGAGGGACCATGGCGATGGCATTCGGAGAGGCATTCGGAGAGAGTGATGACTTCGAGTGGTACAAGGAGGCGTCTGAAGATGGTGTGAAGGAGCGTGAGGACACTCTACTCGGGGTGCTAGGCCCAAGGTCAGGAAGGGCCATGGAAAGGCTAGGCCGCCTGAGGAGCCACTGAGACCAGGTGAACCGTCACTGGTTAGCATGTTCAAATACTTTTTGATCAGCCAGCAACAAAGAGAAGATATCCTTGTTCGTGAATTCCGGCAGTTGAAAACTGCCCTTAGTGTGCAAAGTGCTACCACAGCGCCCGCACAACAAGCCCATGTCGGTGATGCTAGCCAAAATGCCAACCCTCCAAGTAACCTTGCTTCTAATAGCACCCATGTGCAGTCGCCCACACCTACACCCAGAACTCAACCACCACGCCGGCATCCAACCTCGGATCTCTCACCATCTCCGTCAGGAGGTTCCAAGCAGCCTGTAGCCCACAGCGACCTGCCTATGCGACAAGGTCCGAAGATGCTTCCTTTCCAACAAGGTGAAGACATTGAGAACTTTCTTGTCCGCTTTGAGCGTATCGCTCGCACTTGGGGCTGGCCACAGTCTGAATGGGCCTGCAGACTTGTTCCTCTCTTGACGAGGAAATCCCTTGATGCCTACTCCTCGATGGAAGAGGATGATTCCAACATCTATGCCAACCTTAAAGAAGCCCTCCTTGCCAAGTTCGACATCTCTCCTGAGACTTACAGATGTCAGTTCCGGTCAACCCACATTCCCCTTGGTGAATCTCCCAAGGAGACTTACAGCCGACTCAAAGGACTCTACAGAAGATGGATCAAGCCAGAGCAGTGTTCCAAAGATGATATCGCAGAGGTTCTCATTCTTGAGCAGCTGCTTCGCATGCTTCCCAACGAGATGAAGACCTGGGTCAAGGAACACGAGCCAGAACATGGTCTGACTGCCGCTAAACTTGCTGGCCAGTACCTCAACGCTCGTAAAGGTCTGAGGACGCAAAAGCAACAAAACAGAGTAGCATCCCAAGATGCAGATGACCTGCCCCGCAGAGGAGGAGATCACAAAACAGGTGGTCCAGTGGGTGGTCAAGGCACCTCGGGGGGAACTAAAGGGTTCTCCAGACCGGGTCCAGGGAAGGATCTGATATGCTACCACTGTCAACAGCCAGGGCACCGGGCCTCAGTTTGCCCCTTGAAAGGTCCCAAACTGTCTAGCTTCTGTCATGTCCCACATCCATCTGTTCCCGTCTTAGTCATGGCACCTGTCCTTGCACCAGATCCTGAACCTGAGCTTGAACCTGACACTGAGCCAATCATAATGCCAGCTCGTGTCAATGGTCATCATGTGCAAGCACTGCTCGACACAGGTAGCTCTATGACCCTCCTTAACAAGTCCTTTGTCTCCATTGGCTCTCTTGATTATCTGCATGCTACAGCTATCCAGTGTGTCCATGGGGATCAGCGACCATATCCGGTGACAGATGTGACCATCGTCATTGAAGACCAGGCTTTCTTGCTCCGTGTTGGGGTTCTTGAAAACTTGCCCCATGACATGATCTTGGGCAGAGACTTGCCCATTCTAAATGATCTTATCCGTCAAGCACACCGGCAGCAAGTGAAGTCTTGTTCAACCATAGCCAATCAAGAGGCTTATCCAGTACTTACCCGGTCCCAGAAAGCCAAGCCAGGGCTGGAGCCCCTTCCTGACCTGGATCCTTCTTTATGCCAGGGTGGACAGAAGGGACCCCAGAAAAGCAAGCGCCAGCGCTGCCTGGAGAAGATGCAAGGCACTCCACAGTTAGGTGATCTTTCTGACTTGAAACCTGATGAACAGTGGCAGGTACCGGAAGACATCCGAGAGCTCCAGAAAGCTGATGCCTCGCTAGCACCCCTACGGGCAAAGGTGAAAGATGCAAATCACACAATCCAACAAAACCAGAGTGAGAAGTACCTACTGGAGGAAGGAGTCCTGTATGTGGCAAGTCAGCCAGAGAACCGCTTGGTTGTTCCTACTACTTGTCGGCCTCTTGTACTCTATCTTGCTCATTCCATACCCTAGGCTGGCCATCTTGGGCAAGACAAGACTCTCGCTCGAGTCAAAGCCCGTTTCTTTTGGCCTTTAATGGTCAAAGATGTCATTGAGTACTGTCAAACTTGTCCGCAGTGCCAGAAGACCTCTCCGAAACAACCTGAGAGAGCTCCACTACTACCGCTTCCTCTCATTGATGTTCCCTTCCGGAGAATCGCAATGGACATCGTTGGACCAGTGGAGAAAAGCAGTACAGGCCAGGAATATATCCTTGTTCTCTGTGACTATGCAACCAGGTTTCCTGAGGCCTTCCCACTGAGGAGTATCAAGACGCCCAAAATTATCAATTCACTTATCCAGTTCTTTTCACGAGTCGGTATTCCTGACGAGCTAATCACTGACCAGGGAACGAACTGAACACAATTTGGGCCAAACCAACTCCCCTTCTAGGGAGGGGGAGGATTGCCTGTCACAGAGGGACATCGAAGGAGAAAAGGACTTTTGGGAAAACTAAAAAGACTTTCAAATAGAAGAGCTACAAGCTCAACTGAACTGTGAATGTGAATAATATATATGAATGTGCCATATTTTGTGCCAAACCAAGCAGAGTTGACATGTTGTGGATCATGTTGACCCCTATTCATTTGGTCCAGTCTAGTGGGAGGGGCCATGGGGGGTATAAAGCTCAGAGACTGAATATCCCAGTCAGTCTGTCTGCTCACTCTGCTGGTGCTGGTGTTGGAAGAAGCTGTCTCTGAGGAGGTGATGTTATTATGTTATTGTTTGATGCCATTGTTTACATAGATCTATTATTTTGATGTTTATTTAAAAGCACGGCTCAGAGTCAAACATTCTTATTATAAAATGGTGGACAACCTCGAGGATTTCTGTGTAAAGTGCATGAGCAAAAGTTTTATGCGGGAGATCATGATGAACTGCTATTCTCTTTCTGATTTATTTTTGGAAGAGTGTAACTTGTTCCCCTTTGCTTATAGGTTATGTAATGGCTTGTATCACCCGGCAGTGCTTGGAATCAAATCTCTCTCTCTCTCTCTCTCTCTCTCTTCTTTTCATGAGTTTTTATTGTGTTGAACTGTGTATAACTATGCTGTTTATAAAATAACTCCTGTTTAGAATTACCCTAGCAATGCCAGAGAGTTCATGCTTCATCATACGACTGCAATGAGTGCCAAAACAACAATTTTAAAGTGACATGAAACCCTATAGGCTATAGGCTCATTTTGTATTGTTCTGCACATTAAAAACTACAGTAAAACATGTCAGGCTGAACATTCAGTGCTAAGCAACACAGTTCCAGCTAATTATATAATGGTTGTGTTAGATTTTGGTGTGCCAATGTGCAAGCATTGACAATACCGCCCATTATTAATTGCATTAGCTGTGGCTGTGTTGTGTTGCTTAAAACAAAAATCAGGGTCATCAGGGTTTCGGGTCTTCCAATTTCATACCCCTCTCTCAGGTGACCCAGCCGGGGTTGATCAAGTCCTGACTTACGTCCCATGCAGTAGCTACCCTCGAGCAGTCCCATTAGGGAAAAACCAGGGCCACACAATCCGTTCCTCCTGAACTCCTCTGCCGGGACCGGGAGGTACTATTCTGGCGCGTGGAAGGACTAGGGCTAGGCTCTGTGGGTTGACTCCTGTCCGGGCCCCTCTTACGTCTCACCAGGTCCAGCACCTGTGCGTTGCACCAGACTTATATTGGTATAGATAGTAGTCCTTAGGGTGGTTGTATTCCATTGGCTATCCTTCTTTTGTCACAACAGTTCACAAATCTTGCTGCTGTGTTTGCACATTGTTGTATTTCTCCCAATATGGGAGTTGTTTGTCATTGGTCATAGTTTCAAACTTCTGCGGGGTCTGTCTGTGGCGGCCTTTCTCTATTGCAAGGCTGTGTTCACTGAGTCTGTACCTAGTCAATGCTTTCCTAAGTTTTGGGTCTTTTACCGTGCTCAGGTATTCAGACTGAATGTGTATTCTCTTTTTAGTGATATTAGTGATTCCATTTTGCTTTTGGGTAGTCTCTTTCCAGTATGCCAGGTAGCTTTCTTTTTGTTTCCTCATAATCTGGTTGAGTCCAATGGACTTTCCGTCTGGTGGTTGTGCTTGCGTTTGTGTATATAGTCCCTGGACCAGCTGACTAAGGGGGCATCCCTGTAGGTTTACTCTGTGATTGAGAGCTATGTTATGGAGCGTGTTTGGGTTGCTTTCTTTTTGGTGGTCATGAAATTGAAGTGCTTTTTTCTTTATTTTGATGATGAGTGGGTACCAAGCAGTTCTCAACCTTTTTGCAGATCAGTGCCTATGCACTTGAAAAGCGTTCCCAGCCCACCCATCTGACCATTTAAATTGGAACCAATGTTAGAAAACTATATATATATATTATAATTATTATTACTATTACTATTATTTTGTATACAGTAGGCTACCTGTATAAAAGAAACATTGCATATGGGTAGCCTAAGTGATAAGAAAATACATATTTAACATTCATCCAAGCGGTAAGCTGATTTATAGCTTGGGGGAATTGTTGTGTCTTCACTGGCATGATAAGGATGCAATTTGACAGTGGAACAGAGGTTGTTCAATCTGACCTTCACAGCCCTGTAAACTGCAGCATGTTGTGCATCATTTTGTAATGATGGATCTTATAAAGTCTGTAATGTATAATGCATACTTTGTCATATGGCCGTGTTATTTGCCATCTATCAAAGGGTGCCGGAAGGGATGCCTGATGCAGACCCGACAACGCATTGGGGCAAGTTTTTCTTCCCTCCAGGCGATCAGATGGTGTCAAACCTGTCTGTGAAATAACAGCATCCTGCAATGCACCTGCAGGTCGAGAGAAATTCATACTGTACCTGGTGATGAGGCATCAGCCATTCTGCCGAGGGAGGAGAGGAAGAAACGGGAGGTGGAGGTGAAGGAGGAGAAGCTCATTTGAGCTGGCAGACGGTGTCCCACAGGCAACATGAAACACTGATGGACTTGATAGATTGGCGAAAGCACCAGGGGGCGGTCTGAGCTGAGTTGAGCTGTGAAGGGCTGAGAGAGCTGATGCGGCTCCAGCACTGGAAGAGGCAAAAATAAATCTGCCTGCCACCAGCACGACATTGGGCCTCCGCACCAGAGCTCCAGCAGCTTATCAAGGGATAACCAAAGCTAAGATTGTTCTAGACAATAACTGCATGTGTGTGTGTGTGTGTGTGTGTGTGCGTGTGTGCGTGTGCGTGTGTGCGCATGCATGCATGCGTGTGGTCACTATCTGTCTGTCACAGTGAATGTATAGGCTACTAACCAGGCTCTCCATGGGGCTGTTATGGCTTCATAGTAAATGAAGATGAAAATAAATAAATATGGAAGCAGCATGATTATTTGTCCTTTGATTTCACTTCAACTGATGTGCAAATGTTTTAACCTTTAAAGACTGCAATACTGTAGCTCAGGAAAGATATGAGACAGGAAATAATACAATTCTGCAAGAATAGTATGTAAAATTATCATAATGTATAGTAGTACAGACAGTACATATTTAACAACAGCGAAGGTGAAGCAATATATCATCATGGCCATAGTCAAATAGTCAACGGTGAGGACGTAAATATTTGAGCTTTAATTTTAATCAGACAAAACACATGTCTCTGGTTCTTCCCTGGAGCCATGACACATTGTTGTGTCTGGTTCCTCGCTGGGGCCATGACACAGCCAGCCACCGAGATCTGTCTGCTTCCATTAGCTGATGCTGGCTTGAGAAGAGACAGAAAAGCTAATAAGCAAGTCAGCAGGGCGGCCCAGTGGGTAGAAAAACTATCCTGCAACTGGAAGGTCACTAACAGGTTGAATCTGTTGACGTGTCCTTGAGCAAGACATTGAACAACCTACGCCCCCAGCCACCTACAGCACTTGTCCACATTAATGTGTAAACTATCTAAATCTGGGTGCCTGCCATGCAATGGCAGAAACACAGGTTGAAATCCGCAACACATACTTACTCATAATCATAATTATCAATATGCAAAACTTTGACCTCTATGGCCGGCCGCACGGTTTACCAAAGCGGTTTACGGTTTACCAAAGGTTTACCAAATATATACATCAAAACGTGAGGCTCGGCCGGGAATGGTGTGCTTGTGCTTTTCTTTCCGATTCACGTTACCGTGCCGACGTAATTCGCAATAAACGACGCGGAAAATCCCCATTGATTTTGAATGGGGATTTTCCGCTTCATAGTAACGCGGGTAAAAACAGAAAACGATACGTTACTTTGGAGCCACATTGCTCTGGCATGCTGTTACGTAGAAACATGATTTAAACGTCAAACAGCACACGAGGCCATCGACTTTGTCGTGGTTCAGACGGAATTCGAATACGTTGCACGGTTTGCCCGCTATCGCAGTTCAAAGTGTGTGTGGTCTGAGCAAGAATCTTGACTCAGAGTGTCGCATGCCCAGAGAGAGACCGGGTCAGAGGGAGAAGCCATTGTGAAGACTGTAGCGAAATTCTCCGAACAAATCATAGTCAAGTCCAAAATATTAACTTTACACGCATGGGTTTCGGTAATTTTGTAGTCACACTTATTAATAATAATAATAAAACTTTATTTGTATAGCACCTTTCATGACATGAAATGCAGCTCAAAGTGCTTTACAGAACAATGGAGAATAAAAGAAAAGCAAGGCAACGACATTAAAAAACAAGCAGTAATGCAATACAGTGAGGACATGAATAACAAAAAAATAAAAGATCAATTAAAAGCAATGTTGTAGAAGTGGGTCTTGAGCTGAGCTTTAAAAATGTCTACGGAGGCTGCCTGACGAAGGTACAGTGGGAGCTTGTTCCATGCCGACGGCCCGTAGAAGCAAAAAGCTGCTTCCCGGTATTTTTTAGTTGCCATTTTTTAGGCAAAGCGAGCAGGCCAGCAGTGGAAGACCTTAGGGGGCGGTTTGGGACATATTTAGGCAGGCAGTCATGTAGGTAGGAAGGTGCGAGACCATTGAGAGCTTTATAGACAAGTCAAATAAATTTAAAATCAATCCTAAAAACAACCGGAAGCCAGTGCAGTGATGCCAAAACTGGAGTAATATGTTCTCTCATCTTAGTTCTAGTTAAAACTCTGGCTGCTGCATTTTGGAAGTTGTAATCTGTCAGTTGTTTTCTTAGGCAGTCCTGAAAAAAGTGCATTGCAGTAATCAAGACGAGAAAAAACAAAGGCGTGGATTAGCGTTTTTGCATCGTCCAAGGACAAATAGGCTCTGATTCGTGCAATATTTCTAAGGTGAAAAAAGGCAATCTTGGTAACATGATTAATGTGTGAATTAAAATTCAATTCAGAATCAATAATAACCTCCAGGTTCTTTACTGTACTGTTACTTTCTACAGTCAGGTTGCCAAGTCTGCTTATTATTGATTCTTTCTGCTCACTATAGAACCGATTATGAGAACTTCTGTCTTATCCTCATTTAGCTTGAGAAAGTTCTCACTCATCCAACATTTGATGCTAGACAGACAGGTCAACAGCGGGTCTAAAGCACAGGGATCATCAGAAAGATATAGTTGGGTATCATCAGCATAGAAATTAAAATTGACTCTGTGATTGGTAATGAGTTCGCCCAATGGCAGTATGTACAAGGAGAAAAGCAGAGGGCCCAGAATCGAGCCCTGTGGAATACCAGAACTGATGTCGTGTTTGTCTGAGTCAAACTCGGCTAGATTGACAAAGTAACTTCTGTTTGATAGGTAGGAGGAAAACCAGGACAGGGCCGTACCAGACAGGCCTATCCAGTGCTCCAGACGCTGTATTAAAATTGAATGATCAATCGTGTCAAATGCAGCAGTTAGATCTAGAAGTAAGAGAACGGATACATGTTTCTTGTCAGCAGACACCCTAAGATCATTCATTACTTTTACAAGTGCTGTTTCTGTGCTGTGACCTTTCCTAAAGCCAGATTGGAATTTGTTGTGCACATTATTGTTCTGTAGAAACACATCCAATTGATGAAAGAAGCATTTTTCTAAAACCTTGCCCAGAAATGGTAGATTTGAAATGGGTTGATAGTTACCCAAAACAGAGGGATCAAGATTGTGTTTCTTGAGTGGGGGCCTAACTACAGCAGTCAGTGAGTCTGGGAAGACGCCTGATTGTAGAGAGCTGTTTACAATTTTTAGAATATCTCCAATCACACTGTCTAAGACCTCTTTGAGAAAGGTGGTGGGAATTGTATCCAATGAACAGGAGGATGATGTCATCTGTGATATGGTTTTGCGGAGTTCGTCTTCATCAATTGCGCAGAACGATAATAGGCTCCCCCTGGAGAGATCTACCCTGGGACCATTAGCTGCTGTTTGAAGGTTTGCGCTAGCAGCACCATTCATAATATCAGCTCTAATGTTAAAAATGTTATCAAAAAAGCATGCAAACTCATTACACTTAGCTTTAGAGGCTGGGAATGACTGCTTGTAGGACTGGGGGGGTTTAAAAGTCGTTCAATGGTAGAGAATAGGACTCATTTTTGGCATTTTTCTTGTTCTCATTAATAATGCCAGAGAAATATGCCTGCCTTGCTAGACGCAAAGCTTTGTTATAGGCGACTGTTGACTTTTTAAGAATCTCTAGGTGGATGGTGAGTTTGTTTTTTCTCCAAGCTCGCTCAGCTCTACGACATTCTTTTTTTTTTTTTGATATTTTTTTGCGGCTTACGCCTTTATTGATTTTTTAAGGGATAGAAAGTAGGCTGACAGGAAACGGGAGAGAGATGGGGGGATGACATGCGGTAAAGGCCGTGTCGGGTCCGGGAGTCGAACCCGCGGCACACCGCGACTGGATCACCAGTCCGGTGCCCAGACCGTTACGCTACGGCCTGGGCCAGCTCTACGACATTCTTGCTTCAGTGAGCGTGTATGCTCATTTATCCAGGGTGTTACTCTGGTGTTATGTTTCTTTTTTGTTTTCAAAGGAGCCACTATATCAAGAGCTGACTCTAGTTTAAGATTAAAATTTTGAACCATATCATTCACTGGGGGAGTATCGGGCAGCCCTCTAGAAATCACCAGGGCCAGATTGGAGCCCTTTGCCTGATATGGCCTTCGGGCCTCCAGTTTGCTGGTCTATTGTAACGTTCCTATATCTCCTTCTGAAATCTCTCTGTGTCACAAGGATGGGCAACCATCTGACACAGCATCCAGCCTCCCTGCATCATCCGTCTCCCTCAAATGACAAATAATAGAGAAAATGGCCAATGGGTGATGGAGATTGATTCAGAAGAAACATGAGTGGTAATCAATATGGTTCCTTATGTGTACGTGCGCGTGCATGTGTTTGCACGCACGCACGGCCTCACGCACGCGCACGCACACGCACAGTCGCGCACACACACACACACACACAGTCGCACACGCACGCACACACACACGCACACACAGACACACACACACACACACACACAGACACACACAAACACACACAAACACACACACACACACACACACACACACACACACACACACAGCTTTCCAACAATGCAACCATGGCTACCCCAGGCTAAAGTTTGGTGCCACCAAGCAGCCTGCTCTGTAATTTATGATGAAGGTGTCACTCAGAATGATACTCCACGGATGAGGGAGCCCACAACCCATAAGCAAAATAACAGCTTTTAGTCCTCAGCTATGGGGGGAAAAAGCCTCTTGCTTCCTTGCAATACTGTTTCTTGCTCCTACGTTGATGGATTGATCCAAAGAATCCCATAAAACGTTAAGACCTGGGTGATGAATCTAAAGTGGATTTGAAGGACGGGAGAATAGCTGGAATGTTCTCGCGCTTCCAATTTTTATAAACTGAATTTTAAAAAGCAGATGGCAGTAACCGTCAATGCCATGTAGTACCCCCAGGGTGGAATAGTCATTGAGGCTATACGACCGTGTATACACTATATCATGGCATAGAAAAACACCAAGGTGTCTATACACACAGCCAACAATGCAATTTGCACCCAGGCACATTTTAGGTAGCCTGGCTAATAAGCTAGACGAATTATTGCCTGCCTGCCAGTCTGGATTATTAGCCAGTCTACATTTTAGGTACAGTATGTGAATACTGTATATAAACAGCATGGGCGTCCTGATCTGCTGCACTGCGTAAACATTTGGCTCATCCAACCCAATCGCCAGAGAAAACATTTCATATCAACATTTCAAGATGCATTGCAGACTATATGTCAATATTCTTGATGATGATTTGATTTAGTTTGTTGTTGATTTATGATTTTGTATTCCTGTTGAGATTGTTTTGGATTTCAAATGGTTATCGAACTGCGCTATACGGGAAAGTGCCATAACTGTAATATTTTTAAATGGCAGCTATCTCACTTTGGAATGAAGCCCCGATGTTAATTAAGAATTAAATGTGTCTTAAAATACCTACACATTCACACTACTCTTTACAGTATTTTAACATATATCCCCAAATCATATATAAATACCCATGCATTATTGTCGGTAGCAGAAATATTCAGACACATTTCTCAGTGTTATTTTCTATCAGTACTTAATTGCTTAACCAGTATTCAATGCATCAACTTGCATTGAACTTTTCCACTCTCTTCACATAAAAGACACAATAAATCTGATGAGATTATTCACTCTGTCTCCGACCTCCGTATGGGACGCACAAGCTCGCTATCAAAGCCTTTATATTCAAAATTAATGCTGCATTAGAAGACTTTTTGGGCTCACCATGGATTTGCATAGGTAACCAAGGCAACTGAAAGCTCACTACTCAGCAGCAGCAACAGCATACGATGATCAATAATGAATATGAGGAGGGTCATAGCTCAAGAGGAGGGCACTGAGGGGGTGAGGCACAGTTTTCAGTATCCCCACGTTGAATACAAATACATTATGTTCCCTTTCATGATCAGTGGTGGAAGAAGTACTCAGATTTGTTACTCCCATTCTGCATGGGCGGGAACCCCTTTTGGTGTTTTACCCCTTTGGGGTTCTGTACAGTATGTACAGTATTAAAAAATTCAAAAATGTGATGCTGCTATATACATATTTGAAGTTTTTCAGATAACTTAGGTCAGGATTTAGAAGGCGTTTTTAGAATCGGCCTCAGGCCTAAATGGGTTAAGTAAAAGTATCAATACCACAACGTAGAAATACAGTACTGTGCTAGAAAACGTCCTGTATGCAAAATCTTACATAATAATGTGTTTAATGTAGGCTATGTTTTGTAATAATCTAAATCTGAAAAGTAACTAAAGTTGTCTAATATGTATAATATTTGCTTCTGAGATGTAGTGGAGTAGAAGTATAACGCTTTCAAAAATGGAAATAAGCAATTAATGTACTGTAACTGCACCTCAAAATTGTACTTCAGTATTACTTGAGTACTTGTACTTATAGGCCTAGTTACTTTCCACCACTGTTCATGATCAATGTTGGTCAAGGACATCACTGATTCAATGCATTTTCCAAGGTTAAACATTGTTGTTATTGAAGAGAGTATAGACAAATAAAGCCAACAACACCTAAATAAACTTGATTTACATTTTGGTGGAGATAAGAGCGTCAGTATCACTGTGTACCACAGTGCTGTGAAGAAGAGAGGCAGAGTCTACAGTATGGGAGGAACAGGATGTGGTGATGTTTGCACAACAAACGCCCCAATCACAGCAATATCTGACACCTGCACGCTTCACTTCATCTGCACACTGCATGCGTTTCACCTTTATTTATTCATTCATTTCCACGAGGCCGAACTGGCTGTCACTTTGATGAATGGGAGCTGGAACTGGCCAATTGTTCTCAGTCGACAGGACAAGTCTTGCACACTTTGAACTATAAATGTCCTCCAGAATATACGCCACCAGTGCTACCTACCTACACTTCACATACATACACTCAAATCCCTCCACACACCCCACACATACTGTGGGGCATCTGTGGCTCAGGAGATGTGGCTCAGAAGGTAGAGCAGGTTGTCCAATGATCTGTGGATTGGTGGTTAGAATCCCGGCTCCTCCTGTCTACATGTCAAAGTGTCCTTGGGCAAGATGCTTGCATTGCCTCCAACGATGATGAAGATCCTTAAGGCCTACGGTGTCCCTCCCAACTTAATCCGGGCAATAGAGACCATGTATGTAGGAACAAGGGCCAAGGTGTGACCCCAGATGGCAACCGTGAGGAGTTTGACATCTTGGCTGGGGTACTGCAGGGGGACACCCTAGCCCTCTTCTTCATAGTCCTGCACTACGTGTTAAGGAAGGCCATCAATGGACGAGAGCAGGATCTTGGCCTCACCGTCACAACAAGGAGGTCGAGACGACACCCCACAGTAGTCCTGACAGACCTGGACTACGTGGACGACATCAGCCTGCTCTCCGACCACGTGGAACAAGCTCAGGAGTTCCTGACCAGAGTGGAATCAGTGTGCCATGGTTGGCCGCCGGCTGAACGCCAAGAAAACTGAAGTTATCACCTATAACATCCCATTGGAGCATCCACTTCTGACAACAACAGGAGGCACTGCTCTGAAGGAAGTCAAGGACTTCAAGTACCTGGGCTCATGGGTCAACTCATCGGAGTAAGGTATTAAACTGAGGAAGGCACTTGCATGGAGGGCCCTGAATGGCAAGGCCAATGTGGAACTCCAACCTTCCCATCAAACCAAACTCAGCTTCTTCTATGCAATGGTAGAGTCTGTTCTCCTATACGGCAGTGAGTGCTGGACCCTGAAGCCAAGCCTGCAGAAGTCTCTTGGGTGCTACACCAGAATGCTGCGTATACTAGTACTTAACATTAGTAAGAGCACACATGCTACCAACAACAATCTGTATGATGGAATGCCAAGGGTGAGCCAGAAAATAGCATGCAGCCAGGAGAATGAGACTAGCAGGACGTCCCACATCAACACTATGTGGATGCACTCAAGAACGACACAGGAGTGCAAAGCACCAACCAGCTGGCCAGATGTAATAGGGAACCGGGATGACTGGAAGCGACGATGGAGGGCTCGTCTGAGGACGACCTAGACTCAGGACGGTGACGCCGCTTCACCTCCCAATGTATGAATAAATGAACCATTGTAAAGTGCTTTGAGCACTTGGAAAAACGCTATACAAATTCAATTCATTACATATGTAAACACATTCATACATACAAACCTGAGTGCCTGCACGCACAGACGCACACACACACACACACACACACACACACACACACACACACACACACACACACACACACACACACACACACACACACACACACACACACACACGCACGCACGCACACACACAAAGGAATACTGAAACCGTGCTTCTATACCCACCCAACATTCCCAGAGGGCCTTGTTATTAGAATCCACCAGAGGAATCTGACCTGTTGGCTTCCATTCCTTCTTATTTGCCCAGAATGCACCATGCCAGGTGGTGATTATGGAGTCAGCTCATGCTTTTTAGCTGAGCAGAGAGGACATACTTTAAGTGTGTGGAGGTGCCAGGTGGAGGCTAGAGGCCATGTAGTTGCTATTTCCACTGTCCAGGTTGCCTTGTCCACTTGTCACTTGGCCTAACTACTGTATGCAACTAATGGTGGTTTAAATTTGGATGAGCACATGCCCACATAATTACGAGATCCAGGAATTGGATCTGAATCTGTCATATAACCTGCATTACATGCTCTTTCCTGTCATGCTCTCCGTGCTCTGTGTGTGTGTGTGTGTGTGTGTGTGTGTGTGTGTGTGTGTGTGTGTGTGTGCGTGTGTGTGTGCGTGTGCGTGTGCGTGCGCGTGCGTGCGCGTGTGCTATGTAGGGTCATATCTACCGATACCGATTCTGACCGATTCCGATATTATACAGGACCACAATAGAAACAAGCCTCTTGGGGCTTGGCCCAAAGCCTTTGGCTTTTGTTCTAGACTAGAGGTACTAGACACTTTTGAAAATTCCTTACAATATCCTGGTAATTCCCAAATGTTCAACCATGTGTCATGAAAGCAAGACTCAACTATCCAAGGAAACTGCTTTAGACATGGATGGAAGATGGCTGTCTTTGACATGGGGGGGTTATGTGCAGTAGCCCATGATAACCACATGCAGCCAGCAGAGGAGGTCAGGGGCACGGGAGAGGCTCGAAGCAATCAAATCTATGAACACACTCCCCTGTCAGATGGTGACATACAGGTCGGAGATTGAAGTTGAATTGGAAAGAAATTGATGTATGATGAATGTCAGAACTCATCTTAGCATGAAGCTACTATCTCATCCTGTCAAGTCACATCTCTCTGCCAATGTGTTTGAGGTTGATGGATGACATCATCATGATACCGAACTGTACGTATATTATTCACGTCAGGAGGGGAACAGAGAATCTTTGACCTCCATTACTTCATTTCTTTTGCCAATCTCTGCCCAGAGAAAACACTCAAAATAAATCACACTCGTGTGAAGTGAGGGGCGCCTCACTTATTACTTGCGCAAGCAGAGCGCGCAAGTAATAATTTTGCCTAGTCTCTTTCACCGTGACAGCCAACCCGCCATTTGATGTGTATGCAGAAAAACATCAAATCTGTGCCTGTTTTGCTGGGACCAGATTACACAAATGACCATATTTCTTACGTCATCATTGAGAGCTAGTCATACGTATACTATATACATAATCAGTCAAAATAAAATAGCAAATTGTGCCTGATCTGCTGGGACCAGAGTACGTGGTGTGTATATGTAACTATGACTAGCTCTCAATGATGACGTAAGAAATATGGTCATTTGTGTAATCTGGTCCCAGCAAACCAGGCACAGATTTGCTGTTTTTCTTGCAAACGCATAAAATGGCGGGTTGGCTGTCACGGTTTTTGGCGCAAAGTAACCACAGTATACCGCTAATCAACTTACAACTACATACTCTATATAGTATTATGTATATGTATACGTATGTCTTACGTCATCATTGAGAGCTAGTCATACGTATAGGCTACTATATACATAATCAGTAAAATAAAATAGCAAATTGTGCCTGATCTGCTGGGACCAGAGTACGTGGTGTGTATATGTATGACTAGCTCTCAATGATGACGTAAGAAATATGGTCATTTGTGTAATCTGGTCCCAGCAAACCAGGCACAGATTTGCTGTTTTTCTTGCATAAGCATAAAATGGCGGGTTGGCTGTCACGGTTTTTGGCGCAAAGTAACCACAGTATACCGCTAATCAACTTACAACTACATACTCTATATAGTATATGTATATGTATATGTATACGTATGTCTTACGTCATCATTTAGAGCTAGTCATACGTATACTATATACATAACCAGTAAAAATAAAATAGCAAATTGTGCCTGATCTGCTGGGACCAGAGTACGTGGTGTGTATTTGTATGACCACATATCAATTTCTTATATAGATAGAAACTTGAACCATACTTAATAATACTAGGTGTTTATATGCATAAAGTAGGTAGGTAGCAAATAGTTACACCTAATGATTATACATTTCAAACGTTCCTTCACAGAGATACTGAGATTTAACAGTTTACAGCGGTCGAAAGTACTTGCGCGCTCTGCTTGCGCACTAGTTGGCCATTTATGGCCTACTAGTGTGCAACAAGCAAGTATGCACTCGACAGAGTGCAGTTCTAGTTTATATTGTCATGTATTGTACCACATAAATTCTGAGCAGAACATGTAGTTTTAGTCAGTGTGGCAGGCCAACAGTCTGTGAATGATGATACTGTATGTGACAGGGAGTTTTCAACATGATATTCTGGAAGGGGATGTAGTATAGAATATAGTACATCATTTTCAGAGACTGACATTAGTTACAGTACTCCCACAATCAATCTCCCAAAAGTAGAGAATTTGTTCTGTTCTAAAAAAAAGAGAGAGATCAACTGCAGCATTTGTCTAGTCGTACAAAATGATTGACAGAAGTAGTACTATGATGGCAGTTTTATGAAAGTGCTGAAATGTTAACCACTGAGCCTGCCTGCTTTCTCAGAGGAGAAATTGAAACTGGAAACAGGATCATGTCAAATATTGTGTCAAACCAGATGCAGTCTCAATAGAAAAATATAGATTTTATTCTACCATATCTGTCTACCATACAGATTGGACAGAATCACATGTTATTCACTTAAAAAAGTGATTACATATTACAGCTTTAATTCCCTGCAAATAACACAACTTCAGGTGACTGGGTTTTTATTGAATTATTTATGTTCAAAATGGATATACCATAATTATATAGAACTCATATTCCAGTATGCAGAACAATGCATCATAAACATCTGAGCCGCATAATCAAAATGTATTCCCACTGCAGAGATTCAAAAACAAATAACGAAATGAAAATCAAGCTCATTTCAGCTCAAGGCTAGAAGTCGCAAGGTCGTCTCATCAATATGCATGGATACATGAGATATTATAATGCCATTATCTCCCTTTCACCTGCTGAAGTGATGGAGCATAAGAAAATGAATTGCCACTTTGTTTTTAACCAATTGTGTCTTGTTGTACAGTGTGTTGTTTCTGTAACCATGGTGACTCTATAGCAGGGGAGAGAAACGGCCCGGGCGACAAATCGCTACAGCTGTAGCTACTGCAAAAACACTTTGGCAAAGCACTTTAGGCAAAACAGCAAGATGGGCATTATTTGAAATACATGTATTTGAAATACGTATTTGAAATACTTTTTTGTATTTTGTAATTTGTATTTCACTGGGATGGAAGAAATTAGATGTATTTTGTATCTAAATACTTTTAGATTGAGTATTTTCTGTATTTCAAATACATAAAATACTTTTTAAATTTTATTCTCAAATGGACACATGTTAAACATTTACACTGCCTCAGGTTAAAACTGTAGGGGCAAAACCAGGGGGGCAGTCAGACAGATATTTCGTGAAGCCACTAAGGAAATCGGGACTTCCTGAAAGTTCATATAATGGCCTGTTGTGGCGCTGTCATTGGGCCCAAAAAAACCATAGCTCCATAGAGGCCCATGTATTTGGGCCCAACTTCACCTAGACTGTATTACCTTAATAAACATGGTCATGAATACTTTCTGCTTCCAGTCACTAGTTTAAAGTCTCATTTATCATGTCATAATATTCTTTTTGGAAAATTATGGTCCCATTTATTAAAAAAAATGCCATAAAGTCGCTCTGTCGTTCTGAGGGGCGTGGCTACCGTTACAGTCTATGAACGGGAGCCACCCCCCGTTCAGTCAAAATAAAAACCAACGAAGAGTAAGGGGGGAAGTCCCGCCTCGTTGTCTGGGCCAGCCAATGGCCAGCTGGGCCAAAAGGGAGCCAGCCAATGGCCAGCTGGGCCAAAACGGATCTAGAAATATGGCGTATTTTACGTCCATGTTAGACCCGGGGAACGCTTTGTCCATATTTTTTACAGTCTATGGGCAAAACACACGCACCCATACCATAGACTGTAAAAAATATGGACAAAGCGTTCCCCGGGTCTAACATGGACGTAAAATGAAGCCTATAATTCCTTGTAATTCCTTGCACTGTAAGTCGCCATATTTCTAGATCCGTTTGGGCCCAGCTGGCCATTGGCTGGCTCCGTTTGGGCGCAGCTGGCCATTGGCTGGCCCAGACAACGAGGCGGGACTTCCCCCCCTTACTCTCCGTTGGTTTTTATTTTGACTGAACGGGGGGTGGCTCCCGTTCATAGACTGTAACGGTAGCCACACCCCTCAGAACATACGCGACTTTATGGTCATTTTTTTTATAAATGGGACCATAATTTTCCAAAAAGAATATTATGACATGAGAAATGAGACTTTAAACTAGTGACTGGAAGCAGAAAGTATTCATGACCATGTTTATTAAGGTAATACAGTCTAGGACGAAGTTGGGCCCAAATACATGGGCCTCTATGGAGATATGGGGTTTTTTGGGCCCAATGACATGCCACAACAGGCCATTATATGAACTTTCAGGAAGTCCCGATTTCCTTAGTGGCTTCACGAAATATCTGTCTGAC
Source organism: Protomyctophum parallelum (assembly GCF_964188405.1). NCBI lineage: Eukaryota > Metazoa > Chordata > Actinopteri > Myctophiformes > Myctophidae > Protomyctophum > Protomyctophum parallelum. Next base: position 7,482,313 of record NC_139710.1, on the reverse strand, counting down.
TGCCCCCCTGACCCATACACACAACACAACACAATGTGTGATGTCACTTCTATTCCGCCTTCTGATTGGCTTACACACTCAAATTGAACCACAAATGAGAGGCAGAGTGGCGGGCCTTCAATTGTTCAGAGTTACCATTCCTTTGTGGGTCCTGTTTTATTTGCTTAAAATATAAAGTGTATCATTCTTAATAATCTTCAATGTATTAGACATTCTGACAGGTCATTAATTTAATATGTGGCAATCAATTATGAATTTACTTATCATTATACACATGTTCATGAAAATGTATTTTCATGTATTTTCAAAATACAAAATACGTATTTGTATCTCAAATACATTTCTCAGACCAGTATTTGTATTTTGTATTTAGATAAATTTTTCGACCCAGTATTTGTATTTTGTATCAAAATACATTTTCAATGTATTTTGCCCATCTCTGCATGGTGCTGCTGGTGCACCTTTGGAAAGGGATTTTATTTTTGCTACCTGGACCTGGGAAGTGTGACTTTACACTTAAGGTGATGTGGACGTTATGGACAAATGGAAAGAAGTTATAAGAGAATACTTGCAATCATACCAGGCATGACACCATTTTCTTGAGTGACACAATTTTGTATTAATTTAATTATGAACTATTCCACAATTTGCTATAAGGTGCATTCGGAAATACCGTACCGGAGCGCACTCGCATATTAGTTTGCATTGCAGTTTGCACAGTGCACTCAGTGTGCTATATCCGAACGCGCCTATAGAGTCACCAGCTAAGTGCCCTTGCGGTTAGAGTGTCCGCACTGAGTCTGGGAGGTTGGGTTCGATCCCCGGCCGGGTCATACCAAAGAGTCGGTATCAAGGGTTGGATCTCCAGGGGCTGCACTAGTTTGTACATAGAGCTGCCTCATGCTACAGAAACAGGAGATAGGCATCATGTCCTGGGGGTAAGTAGGGCCTAAGTAAGTAAGTAGGCCTACAGTGCTTTAACAACAATACAATAAAAACAATTAAAAGTCAATAGTCAATAAAACAAGTCAAGAACTAAATCACTAATAAAGTAAGACAAAATTGAGTTAAAAATAAAGCAATCAACATTTAACATTTAACCATGCCGGCTATGGAAAGGCCTGTTTAAAAGGTGAGTTTTCAACAGTCCTTTAAAAATGTCCACAGAATCCACAGTTCTTAGGTGGAGGGGGAGCTCATTCCATAGCCTACATGATGTACTTGTACATCATGTCCAGGGTTGTACTTGTACATCAAGCTGCCTCACGCTACAGAAACAGGAGATAGGCGTCATGTCCTGGGGGTGTACTTGTACATCAGGGTTGTACTTGTATACATCAAGCTGCCTCACGCTACAGAAACAGGAGATAGGCTCCTGCCCTCATGGCTTTATATGACTATATTGCGCCACCCCTTATCCCGAAACGTATTTGCCATTTTTTACTATTTTCTGAAAAACCTTTTAAAATAGTTCAAATAGCCCATCGACAAGCTCACAGTGTGTCGATGTGGATCGCAACATGAATAGAGCAGCATTGACAAAGTTGACAAATATTCAATTCAAGCTGTTTTCTCCAAAGAGAACAGAGACATCTTATGTAGGATTCAGTAGGGGTAGTTTGTGGTTATTGTGTGTGGCCTTTCTCAGTCAATGATACAACACTTGAATGTACTAGTGTGAGAGAGAATTGTACAGTATGTCTCTAGTACACACACCACACACACACACACACACACACACACACACACACACACACACACACACACACACACACACACACACACACACACATACAAACACTTCCAGGGGTCCCCAGCCAAAAACATTGAGAACCCCTGATATACATCAATGCTACCATGATTTTAAAAAAAATGCAATGTGCGGTGCAAGAGAGGAATGAACACCATGGGTGCACCGCGCCATAGGAAAACAATGGATTTGCTGGTGACACCATTCTAGCGATGCATCTCAGAGTAATTGCCTGCTCAGGGAGAAAGGGAGCTTAACAACAATTGTGATCTTTCCCTGGTGATGGTCTTCGTCTTGTTCATATCTCACCTTCACAGATTAAACAAAAAGCCTGTACTCTCTCTCCCAGGTGTGGGGGCCAGGATTTGGCACAAGGTGCCCGAGTAAGAGCAAAATGATCACTGTTGGAAATTGGAATATAGTCAATAGAATATGACACAGACATCTCCCTTTTTTTTTTTTTTTGCATATCTTCTCAGGCTTTTTCTCAGTTGTTTCATCTCCCTTCATGTGCCAGATTAGTGATCAGGTATATGTTTGTGATAAGAATATTAATTGTGATACCAACAGTTGATCAGTGCCAAAACACAACAGTAAAAACACACAGATAAAAGGAATGTAATGCTCTGATTATGTGGAGTACACTACCACTTTTACCACTAGCATTAAAATGTTTCCCTTTGACAGGAACTATTGTTGTTTGTCCCTCCCAATTCTCCTCACCCCTTTGTGCTCCATCTTCTGCTATTCATTGTCCTGAATGTGTATTGATATTGTTAATTGATTTGAAAATAGTCACTTATTTGATTAAATTCACCAGCTCATTTTGTAAATATATATTGTTATATATAATTGTATTACAATTATGTAACTGCAATACACACACACAGTGCATAGAAAATCTATAGGCAAAAGTGAAATATGTTTCAACGGCTGATTGGATAAAAGGGCTAGTGCTTCTTAAGTATATATTTTTTATTCTCATAAATAAATAGTTTTAGGGAAACATGCAAACAAGGAATCCAGTCTCACATGCTTTCCAAGCTTGATAACTTCCTGGGAGACTAAATTAATTATTGTACTGAATATGACTAATATACAATGGAGCATTAAACGTTGACTGGTTTGTATATAATGCTGTTTATACAATGACAATGACCACCCATTTCAAAACCCATTTCAAAACATCAACATTTCTCGACTGACTACATTTCTCAGTATATAAAAAAGAAAAGAAAAATAAATCCAAAGCGGGCATAGAGAGAACATCTCCACCGAGCATTGTATAATTATTTCCTCTGAATAGACCTTTTGGCATTCTATTTTTCCCTAAGAAAAAAAGATCTGGCATGTGAAAACACAGAACCGTAGCCAAGATGCAAGTTTTAATTCAGCCACAGCATGATGGGGCTGACAGTTATGTGTGCTGAATGTATTTTTCTTTTCCTCAATTCTCTTGTGAGGAGCTGTTTGGGGTGAGCTCGGTGTAAGGTGGAAATGTACAGCCCAGGCTGCACTTTGCAGATACACGTATACATGCTTGTGCTTTCATGCCCAAAGCCTTCAAAATGGCCCGTCAACCCACTATCTGCAGGGACTGGCTGCTGCATTATAGGAGGAGATTAAAGCTTTTCATGAAGCAGTTTCAGAGCCAAAGATGTCTCCAATTGCAATCTGTGTGTTGTTTTACAAAAAAAACAAGAGGATATTGCTCCCATCATATCCTTGTAGATGGGAACTGTGGCGGATGGGATATTATGTCCAATTTGAAAAAGTAATTGGACTACAATGTAGGGAATGGCTATATAGTGTCCTAGTGCTTGTGCACAACAGCTGGAATAAACAGAAAATAAATACAAAATGATTTCCTGTTTTCAATACACCATGGGTGTGTGACAAAACAGGTTGAAATGACAAAAAAAACATTTTCTGCAATGAAATAAGTGGTCAAGTGGGAAAATGTGTCATTGTTGTTATGAAACATACAGTACCTTACCTCTTAATAATTGACTTCTTAACACATACCACAATGGACATCTTTCTTGAGACATTGACAATGTCACATTGACAATGCCTCCCCCTTCCAATTCCTGTCTACTCTATGCCACTGATTGGCCAAAATATCTCTAGCATCTAATTGGACACACATCGAATATAAGACATTTATGCCAGCCTCTATCACACAATATGAGATTCATGTTCATTTGCCCATAGTCAATTATATATATATTTATAACTTCAAAAAGAGTTGCACAAAATAAGCCAAACTTAACTCCCAGTCCGTGACAATTAGACTATTATCTGTTTGGCCCTGTGTGTGATAAATTGCCTGTTGAAGCAGCCTATTTGTTATAGCCTTATCTTTCAGCTGATGTTAAGAAGACTGAATTATCCATTATCAGACAACATTGGAACAGAATGTAAATCAAACACAGATTAAGGACCAGAGAAAACGTTTGCATCTAGTCTACCACCAGGACACCCTGCCTGCAGTGTTTGAGCATAATGATAAATTGCTGCAATCAACAAGTCCACAACATCAATCACTGAAACGGTTTACTCCGAAATGACAATGTTCCTGCAGCAGGATGACATAACCCGTTAGCCTTAGCCTACAGAGTACTTAAATATATTTTGTTATACATTTTGATACAACATATATGAATCTACAATTTGTTAAATCTCTGTTTTGTATTGCTTGTGTTGGGGCTGTAAGGATGTAATCATTACTCACAATTCATTCACTGATTACTCATTCTGCAATACTGTGTTCGTTACAGATTGTGGCCAACACACAGTAATGTGAAAGTAGGTTACAGTTTGGTAACATTTTATTAATGTGCTGAAAAGGACAAATCTAGCAAGTAAAAGATTACCCTGCCATTGCCCAGCCACTATGACTGGAATTCAAAACCCTGTTTATTCCTACGTTATGTGTGGTTGCTGTCCATGGTTCTGTTCTGTGCTGCCATCCAGTGGCGGGTTGAATGAGTAGCGACAGGACAGCAAAGAAAACTGCCGGCCGGAACGTTTGTTTGTTTCCAGCCGGCGTGCATTGGCAGTCACACCACTGATAATAGCGATGCAGCATCTTTTAATTTTATAGACTGCTCTGTTGTACTCGGATTTTTGTAAGTATCATTATGCTTTTTGTGCGCAATATATAAGATTTATATTTGACCGTAAGTGGTGTAATTGCAGAAAACGTGTACACAGTTAATATTCATCAATTGATTTCGTTTTTAGTTTAGCTGACTCAGTTCGGCTGTAGGCTATGTGTCATGTTAGTTCAGATAGCTTGTTTGTTAGCCAGCTAACAATTCGAATCTAGTTTATGAGCGATATGGTTAGCTGGACTAACATATCCAACAGTTAGGTTTAACTTGCTGTATGGATCAGTTGGATTCAGAGGCGAAATGTATAAGGCCCCCCAACGTATAAATGCTGCCAAAGCTTGAAAACCACAGCTCGTGCGTTACTCCCTGAATATTAAATTTACCTGCGTTATTTTTGTCTCTCTGCAGCAGTATATATTCAGCAAATGGGCTGACGGTGACTTGCCACAGATATGTCGCTGAAGGACATTCCCCGAGACGCGCTGATGCGCCCTCTATCTCGGAATGAAGTGGTGGGCATGTTGGTGAGGCTCACCATCTTTGGTGCTGCCACCTACTACAGCATCAAATGGGTGGTGGAAGCTATGGACCCTACCTCCAAGCAGAAAAGCCAGGCCAAGAAAAAGGTATGCAGATGTATCATATAGGACCGTCCACAATGGAAACAATTAAGTCCCCAGGACTTTTTCCCCCCTTCTTTGTGTAGCCTTATGTCTGACTGTACCACCTGCTGTTTACATTTATGACTAACAAAGTATTCAATCAATCAATCAATCAATCGACTGGTAAGTACCTTTAAGGAAGTGTTATGTCAGCTTGTGTGGCCATGAGAAGGCCTGGGCCGACCTAGCGGTCCGGGCACCTAGGCTGGTAACCCGACGACCTTTGCTGCGTGTCACCCATCTCTCTCTCCCCCATTTCCTGTCTTACTCTACTTACTAACTGAACTATCAAATAAGGTCAGAAAAGTTGGAGACCAGTTTTGGAGATATGGCTTATAGAGCAATGTCTTGCAGAGAAACAGTTGAGAAAACAGGCTTAAAAGGTTCACTTCTCTTAACTTAACTATTATGTTTAAGCATTTATTTAATATTTACATGTGGATTTCAGACATGCTGTAGTATGTGAAGAGTCTGCCTGTGCTATTAACTCATTTTGGATAAAAAAATAAATAAAAAACATGTTTTGATATGAAAGTGGGGGGGACTCAAACAAGGGGCTTATCTGGAAGCACATCTACGGTCTCTACCTCATTAACAAATTTGGGATCTATGAATATTCATATGCAAATATCACAGGCCTTGCACGCCACCAACCAAAGTGGTTTCAGCAAGTGTCTAATTTGCATATTGGACCATGATTGTTTCCCAGGAATTGTTATACAGTAACAGTATTACACATCTGGCTCAGATTTTGAGGAAGTACAGTGAAGCTCCTGACCTCCAGTGACAATGTGAAAGGGCGCTTTGGTGACAAGTGCAGAATAACAATATGTTTAATTAAAATCATGCATTCAAGAGCAGTTAACTGTAGAAAAGTGTAGTGGAAGTTAACTTTAACTGGGAATATAATACTGTTCTTGTCTAGTGTTGCTGCTCCCCTTAACAACTTTGCATAAACAATGTCAGGAAAATATTATTGAAGGCGAGGTTTTGTGCTATGTAATCTGCTGATGGTGTGTGTGAGAGACTGTATTGTAGGCTATATCTTGCACCACCCCTTACCCCTTATCCCTAAACTTATTTGCCATTTTTTACTATTTTGAAAAATCTTTTAAAATATTTCAAATAAGCAATCTACAAGCTCACAACGTGTCGATGTAGATCGGCTAGTTGAACTATTTAAAAAAGTTTTTCGAAATAGTACAAAAATGGTACAGAGGTTTGGGGATACGGGGTCAGAGTGCAAGATAGGGCCGTGTGTGTGTGTGTGTGTGTGTGTGTGTGAGCATTGTGGGGACTACCTTTAACGTAGAGCCTCGGTTTCGATGGGCGCAGATCAGACGCTTGTTTTACAGCGCCGGCTACTACTAGTATGGCGGTGTTATATAACCTCACAAAAACTATGCCTAACCCCAACCTCAAAAACCCTAACCTCAGTTGCAACACTATACAGAAAATATGAACAGAGGCATTACTTCTCTTAACATAACGAAAACAAAACTCACAGCAGCAATTGCGAGGCGCACGCATGCGGCTCGCGGAGCAAAGGACGAAAATCGGATCCAAACCAACAGCAGTGAGTAGAGTGACAGTCGTCATTGTGTCAATCAAGGCCTATAGCTAAAGGCAAGCTCAGTAGCCTATATTAAGCCTACTTATTGTTTTCTTTAGTTTTTAATTATACTTTGTCTTTTTATTTGTGTTCATTCAAGAATGCCATTTGTTTAATTTCGTTATACGGTATTTAGCCTCAAATGAAGGCACAGCACAGTGAGCACACAGGCCTGCACTTTGTTTTATTTATGTAAACAAAAAAGAAGTAATGCTGCACTTTGTTTTCGTTTACTCATGTTAAGAGAAGTAAGGCCTCTGTTCATATTTTCTGTATAGTGTTGCACTGATACTATTGTGTTTAATTCCTCAATTCCTCCTTTGCTCCGCGAGCCGCATGCGTGGCGCCTCGCAATTGCTGCTGTGAGTTTTGTTTTCGTTATGTTAAGAGAAGTAATGCCTCTGTTCATATTTTCTGTATAGTGTTGCACTGATACTATTGTTTAATTGCTCAATTCCTCCATTGCTCCGAGAGCCGCATGCATGCGCCTCGCAATTGCTGCTGTGAGTTTGATTGATTGAAATATGTATTAACAGTTTGCAGAATTACAGTAGGCTACAGATGAACCATCCAGATTTATCGCATGCACCTAAAAACATAATGATAACAATTAGCCACGTGTCTAACCTTACATTAGCCATGGGGTATTATGTTTAGCCTCCGAAGCACGTTTCGTTTATTATAATACTTGTTCCAAGTGATTTTTCAAACTCGTCGTGGACACATTTGACACACTACTTGTTCTTTGTTGTCTTGGCATATTCTAAAATGCAACCACACTTAAGATTTCTTTTGTGGCGGCATCACTGCAGGCTGCAGCTGTTCTGTGTGTTGACTTCCTTGTTACCACGAGTGAGGGGGAGAGGGGAGGCGGCGTTGCGAGGTGCTGCGAGGCGCGAGCATGGCTCGCGGACCAAAATGGGCCGTCTCGCTGACCACTATTCGATTCAAAATTTCAAAATCGATTCCCGTGCGTATCGATTGAACATCGATTAATCGTATATTTTAATGTATTTGTGTGCCTTTAATCTCCCCAGGCAGAGCTGCTGATGAAGCGGATTGGTGTTGAAGGTGTTAAACTTACAGAGTATGAGCTGAACATTGCATCTCAACTAGTTGATCCGCGAAGTATGAAGGTACCGTAAAAAAATATTACTGTCTTACTGTCAGTAACATGTAGTGGTGGTTAATACAGTACTCTGTCTGTTAATACAGTATTCTGTCAGTAACATGTAGAGGTGGATAATGCAGTACTCTGTCTGTTAATACAGTATTCTGTCAGTAACATGTAGAGGTGGATAATACAGTACTCTGTCTGTTAATACAGTATTCTGTCAGTAACATGTAGAGGTGGATAATGCAGTACTCTGTCTGTTAATACAGTATTCTGTCAGTAACATGTAGAGGTGGATAATACAGTACTCTGTCTGTTAATACAGTATTCTGTCAGTAACATGTAGAGGTGGATAATACAGTACTCTGTCTGTTAATACAGTATTCTGTCAGTAACATGTAGAGGTGGATAATACAGTACTCTGTCTGTTAATACAGTATTCTGTCAGTAACATGTAGAGGTGGATAATGCAGTACTCTGTCTGTTAATACAGTATTCTGTCAGTAACATGTAGAGGTGGATAATGCAGTACTCTGTCTGTTAATACAGTATTCTGTCAGTAACATGTAGAGGTGGATAATGCAGTACTCTGTCTGTTAATACAGTATTCTGTCAGTAACATGTAGAGGTGGATAATGCAGTACTCTCCGGACACACATTGCTAGCTTGCTAGAATTCTTCCTCCAAATGCTTCTTTCCTGGGCCTCTTCTTCGCAGTCTCCCATTCAGTGTTAAAGGTATATTCAGTGATTTCACTCAAAAAACCTTAGGTTTCGTTTTTGGCTGTGGGACCCAGCCTTTCGTCCAATCAGGATAGAGAGTCAAAAACGAAACCTAAGGTTTTTTGACCCCCAGGGGTTAACTGGGGACAGGGAGGAACTCCTTATATGGCCAGCACACTATATAGTAGGGAGGATTATCACAACAAAACAAAAAAATAAGTGATATTTGAATTAAGTGAAATCACTGAATATACCTTTAATGTTGATCTGGATCCAAAGAACACATTTGGAAACGTGTACACATCTCTTACAGGTCTCCTGGAGAGACATAGCTGGCCTGGATGAGGTAATCCATGAGCTGCAGGACACGGTTATCCTACCGTTCCAGAAGAGACACCTATTGGCTGGATCCAAACTATTTCAGCCCCCTAAAGGTACTGTATGCATGGCATCTAGAGACAAAATGGGGGTTATAGATGTAATGCTATAAGGTCACTAGCTGGAATGCTTAGAATAGCAGAACAGATCTCTTCTCAGCTTCGGCCATATACTGTACTTAACACGTATTGTGCTAAGGACATGTACACACGTCATTGGTCATACTGTATATGTGAAAAGTTGATATTTGTGACATGCAGATGCAAAGATGATGCCCCAAGTTGTCCATAGAGGTGCAATATTGTGAGTTTATCATCATTAAATGCAACCAGATAGGATTATATTCCTCATGAATAGGGTAGGGAGGTCTATGAACGGAAACTTTATAGACTAAGACGAGATAAAGGCATTAGAGGTAATGTTAAGATAAACGGTAATGTTAAACATAATGTTTTTTTCTTTTCCTTCCCAGGTGTCTTACTGTTTGGCCCGCCGGGGTGTGGGAAGACTATGATTGCCAAGGCAACAGCAAAAGCCTCTGGTTGCCAGTTCATCAATCTGCAGGCCTCCACATTGACAGACAAGTGGTATGGCGAATCTCAGAAGCTCACCGCTGCCGTTTTCTCATTGGCTGCCAAAATCCAGCCCTGCATAATCTTTGTTGATGAAATTGGTGAGTTTCTAGCCACCACACTACCAAAACTGGATCTGTGACACAAAGTATTAGGGCTTATGTTTGATCTGCTGGAATTTGAGTGTTGTTATTTTTTATTTTATACAGCTATTGCGTTGTTAAATCTGGAGTTGCGTTCTCCTCTTCAATGCAAGAACGAATGTTACCTTGAATTGCAGGTGTAGACAGTAGTACCAGTTGAATAGCCTACTAATGAAATAGTGTGCCTAGCACACTTCATTTGTATTCATTGGCAGGTCTATTGTTAGGTGTGAATTGCCTCGAAACTATGGCTTACAGCCATCCATTATCACCTCAAGAAAGACATCGATAGTTGAGGGATACTATTATACTGGTCTAAATTGTTTAATGTTTTAATTTCAGGCAAATTGAGACGGTAATTTGAGCCCATGCATCACATTTTAGGGGGCTGCATGTAATTCTGAGAGAGCATTAGTCCGCCCGACATGCGTCTGTATGTCGGACTAGCGTCTGCTCCAGTGCTTGCGGTTATGGTTAGGTTAGAAGATGAGGTGGGTTGTCGTTTGTCGGACCAATGACTAGTCTGAACAACGTACTGCACCCCAAATTCTAACATGTTATTTATGTATATTTGTATGCATGTATATTTTAATGGTGTGGCCTACATCAAACACTGCAGCAGATTCTCAAATATTATAGGTGCTCTGTCCTTGAGTCTGCCTTGGGAGCTGTGTCAAGTCACTACCCCCCGACTTTATCTAGTTTATGTTTCTTTCCCTTTGTTTCTTGGGGTTATGGTGCAGAATGAAAACACTCTTGTAAACAAAGCAACGCCGTACAGTACATTGAATTACAATATAGTTCTTGCTGTTAGATTCATTCCTGAGGAACCGCTCCTGTATGGACCATGAGGCCACAGCCATGATGAAAGCCCAGTTTATGAGCCTGTGGGATGGACTTGATACTGCTGCCATCAGCCAGGTAATAGAACCCCTGTTATCACATCCACTCTAGCCCAGGTGCTAGACAAACGGTAATACAGGAAGGAAAAATAGATTCCGCAACACTGATTAAATGATCAATGACAAAACAAATTCAAGGTACCTGAGGCACATGCAAAAACACAGGGCAGAGAAAGCAACAACATTCAAAATTACAAACTAGTAAGAGATAAGAGATAAAGCCATCATCACCAGTGGGACCATTACTCCCATGGTCAGGTCCTCGATAGCTGCAGCATTCACAAGTTTCACCAGAAACTGCTTTTCTTTCACTATGTTATGATTGGGACTTTCTGTCACTGTTGACATTTTGAGGTTTTCATAGTAGTGCAAAGCGGCGTCGGAGTCGCTCATGTTGTAGCCAAAACCAGCCACAGCCACTCCGTCACAGTGGTGGAGGTGCATCGAAGACTCACTTCCATTCACATTATCGGATATGGGAGAGTTGCACAACCTCACTTATATCGCCTAGTAGTTTTAGTAGGTAGAGTATATCTGTGGTCAGGGCAGGAAAACATCTTTGTACACCAGGCACAGTGGCTTCTTGAACTGGAACCTTGAATGTTAATTCCGAGCAACCTAAAAAATGTACTAACATTTTGCTGGTGGCTAGTGTAAACCTTTTCCCCCCATGGTATGATCTTTGTTCTGGCAGGTGATGGTGATGGGCGCTACAAACCGACCCCAGGATGTAGACCCAGCCATTTTACGCAGGATGCCCACAACGTTCCATGTTGGCTTGCCGGTAAAACATTCACAATATGATTCCAATTCATTATGAATTTGTTACGTCAACAGTGAACAATGACCTTTCAATCACAATGACCTGTATGGTAGTTTCAAAGACTCGCCTACTGTCTCCTTTCCACAGAGCATGAGACAAAGACAGGAGATTCTGAAGCTGATTTTGGCAGGAGAAAACGTATGTCTTCTCTCAGTTAGTTTAATCATTAAATTAAAAATTCACATTCTATCTGACAAGAGAACATGATATTATGGGGAAAACCATATAGTGGTATAACCTTTTTTCCCCATTTAAATCACTTCTTTTTGTTCTTTTTGTCCTTCTGCCCCTCTCATTTCCAGCTGAGCAACGCCATCAACCTGAAGGAGATTGCGGAGAAGACAGACGGCTACTCAGGCAGTGACCTCAGAGAGCTTTGCAGAGATGCTGCCATGTACCGCGTTCGTGACTATGTGCGCAAGGAACAGATGAGACAGATAGCTCAACAGTTTCAGGATGACGATGATGAGGAAAAGTATGAATTCATAATAACTCATCCCTACCCATCCACCAATGCTTCTCTATATTTCTTTAAGCCAGTGGCATTAAATATCAGCATGTACTTTTTTGGAAGAGAAATCTATCTCTCCATCTCAGTGCTGTAATGGCTTTTTGGTCATTTTATTTTGAAGTCTGAAATGAAAGCCTGTTTCTGAACCAATCAGAGCGGCCTATACCTTTCAGGCTATGGGACGTTTTAATCTCTCAATCATTGCACCTGTGTGTGTAGCAGACACTACTGTTTGTTCACAAGTGACAGAGACAGCCAGCCAAGCATATAACCTATAATGTATTCAGATACTTATTTTAGCGTGCTGATTTAGTTTAAAATGACTAATACACTGTCTGGATGTCATGTTGAAAGAGATTAAAAACAGAGTAGTTCTGTAATCAAAATCAGCTGTGTTTGGAGGAACATGCAGCTATGCGAATCAAACGGGTGAATGAAATTACGATTCATTTATATTAATTTATAAGCACTTGTTTTGGGTCGTGCTGCTGCCTCCATTATGTGTGTTGGCTCTCTGAAATTCTCTCTTCCTTCCTTCCTTGACTTCCTTATTGACTTCCCATTGTACCGCCTCCAGCACCGGGACTGGCTAGCTGAGACAGAGCAGATCAGAGGCAGGAACGTAGGGACGTGCTAAAAAACGGCTTCTCCTAGAGATAACTAGTGTCAGACCTTTTTACTACTTGGTCTTTATTGTATAACTGATTTTGAAGCCAATACTTCACTTTTCAGTGATTCATGAGTATAACCTTTGAGCTCTTGTGCCCTCCCGCAACCCCATCTCTTCCCTCAGACCCCTGGATGAGGATCGCCTACGACCGGTTACCCAACTGGATCTGCTCTTTGGCCTCGACAAGATGAGGGAGTCCAAACAGGCCACTGCTGTCATGGGGACAAACGTGTCAGAGGTTCCACTGGACTGAGCAGAATCAAAACCGCTAGAGTAACCAGGTACAGTTATTATATGCACTGAACAGGTGCTGCTGGACTTCCCTTTGAGAAACAAAACCAATAAATACTTTAAACACCAAGTACAGTATAATGTTTGGGATGTTGTCGTGGTGACAAGCACCTGATATGACATGATACCTTAACATTGTGAAGGGTTTTTTTTTCTCAACAACTTTTATTTTGAGAAGGCGCACTTTTGAAGAAAACAAAAATACAACAAACCACCACACATCAGAGAGGGACATAACTTCCTTTAAGAAGAAACAGATGGGTACAGTATGCGCCTACGTGGTTACCAGAGGTTTTCCCACCAGGAGCTGCCATGAACTCCTGGGCAATATTTGAATCACATACCCACAGCCTTATTTAGTTTCGAAGGAGAAAATAAATCTGTGCAGCGAACATGGCGGTTATGTTCAGCATGTTGAGTTCCTGCTGCTGGGGAATTCAGTCATTCACTGCGGAAGCCTATTTTGCCTGCACTTATTGGAAAGCTTATTTCCTTATCAGTTAACAGCCCAAAGTGTTATCAGAGATCACCCTCTCATCTGTGTTATCATTGCTTTCACACAGGGCAAATAAATGCTGGCTATGTGATAAATCATATATATGTATATACAGTATATAGTTGAGATTCTGCTGTAAAAGGGAGGCAACACATTGAGGAAAAAACAGCCGTATAGCAATCTACCGTCCCTAAGAATAATCGTAATGCTACTATGCTACTTTTGACTTCCAATATGTACCGGTACACATTTCAATGCTTAAATATATATCGTGTTTGCAAAAAGAAAAGGAGAAAAAGCTCTAGAAGCCCTGGGTCACTTGATATCCTTGGAGCACATCAAGACGGATATAAATGAGGGATGCTGCTATAGGTATTTACTTGGCTTAATCCTTCCAGAGATTGTTTTCTTTGGACTTAAGAACAATGCTTTCTGAATGACGTCTTCCTAACAGTTCAAGTTACCGGTATGTTCATGAGCGGAGGAGGAAATCTACTGTGTACACACACACACACACACACACACACACTGTACATACACACGCACACACATTTGTTTTTTATTGGACATGGCCCAAAATTATCATTTTCATAGTATGTTTTTTTGTTTTTTGTTTATTTTTTTGTTTCCTGTTGAAAGTAATGTTAATCTTTTATGTTTAACTGCTACATTAAACGCACAATTTTCCGTCTCCACACCCAGAGCAACACTGCTGGATATGGATATGTGTTATGATATTATATACCAATTGAATGTTATCTGTAGATGTAGGCCCTGCAGGTCCAAATGTTCCTTCCGGTATATTGGCATTTGGATCTCAATTCAAAGGTTCAGATGTTTTCATTATTTATTTCTGGTTTGCGAGGATACTCAATCTGTACTAGCACAAGACAGTTTCGGGAAGATATTGAAACGATCTGTGTGTGTGGCTGTGCATGTAATGTGTGTGTTTGCAAATTACAGAATACAGTACGCAGGCTTGAGACATGGATCTGAGCACTGAACAGAAAAATGAAACCAGGCTCTCTTAACTTGAGCATAACTTTAATGTTCAGAATACTGTATCATGGAGTGGTTGATACATAATATCACCTCCAAAGGCGGCAAATGTAATGATTATCACTAATGGTACTAAAAATATAAGTACATATAAATAAATAAATAAATAAGCATTCTGCATTGTAAATGCCGAATGTTCCCCAAATGCCATTTTATAGTCTATAAATCACTAATAGTAAAGCTCCCATCTTTCCCCCTTGTACAAAGCTGAAGTGACTGAAATGTTTAATTCTCTTATAAATCCTAACTTGTGATTTATATTTTTAGGCAGATTGGAAAACTAAAGCCTAATTTATTTATTTATAGTTCATCGCTCACAACAGAGGTTTTTAAGCAATTGCGATGCGACTCCCCAAAATGCTCAAATGTTAACGTTGATATTTTTTATAATTGTGTTGTCCTATGGAGAGCAATGGATTTTAATGGGAACAAATGCCATTTAAAACTTTTTTTTAATTATATACTATTTTCTCATAACAAAACATTTAGAAGAAACTACTCTTCTGAGAATCTATATAAAAAAATATCTGAATGCAAAAAATATGGTTTTAAAATTGCAACTAAATGGTCAACACTTTTAAATTGAATATACCCTAATAGATGTTGCCAGATAATGTTTTGAAAAGCTATTTAATGCGGTTTTGTAACACCATTGAGTGGATTTGTACTTGATCATACCAGCATTGTCACACACACAGAACAGATTTTAATCATTTACCTTGGTGTCTTTCATAAAGGACTTTGTTATTGTATATTGTAAAGTAAGATTATTGTGCCATTACCCTTATACAGAATCCCTTATCAAGTTGACTATGCCTCCATGACGGAATCTGTCACTTCTTCTTCAGTATCCAACTGAAAATGGTTGGTATTTGTTAGCTTCCACACATTTTAGTCATGTTGGTGTCTCTAGAATACTGTCAAATCACCAGTTTGCCAGAAAGAGATTGATGACAAATGCTTTATCTTCTGCATTCTGTACAGTGTACACAAATCATCTAATTATTTGTCATAATATGGCCAACTGCCGTAATATGGCAGATAATGGTCGCAGAAGGGACATTTCACGCTTTGATACCCAACCACATGCCCACACAGATGGATCAACCCACAGCCACTCTAGTTGTAGTAATGAACACGAGTCACCACTGTGAGGTGCTTGTGCTCCACTGCCCAGTATTGAAGGTATCTGCGTCAGCTTCAGTTGTAGATTACATGATGTGCATACTGTAGGAACAGCTTTGATATACTGTAAAAAGTGTGAATATTGGAAACACCTGCATAATATGATTGATGTTTCTGTCAGCAAGTTATTCAGCAAACTGAGATTAAGGCATAGAGATAAGATGAACTGTTCCTGCATAGAAATTGGGTCTTTACAGAACACACAATATTTAAGATTAATGAATGGGTCAAATAGCCCATGAAAGCATCTTAAATTGCACTGATCCTGTGCATCAGTTATTTTTGGATGGACAGTTGGACACCATCCAGCTGACACAAGATATGTATTTAATTGTCTATTTGCTGTCATGTAAATTGTGTGTTGAATATGTAAAATGTATTTATTTGCCTTTCAACAGAAATAAAAAGCTAAATAGAGCTTTTTCTTCTTCTGGCATCATTGCACCACAAGCCCACTTAGACAAATTATTGTTCTATTAAAAGATAGAATCTGTCAGATCAGGAGGGACAGGATCTGTCACATCCTGTCCTTCAGTTACGTCACACCCCTCTTCACACTCATCTAGTATGGCATGTTTGTTAAGAAAAATATTCTACCCTTCTTGACACCTTGCTTGTTGTCGATTCTAAGAATATTGTCTCGGCACATAATTGACCCTATGTAAGAGAGCAAGGTTAATAGCAATGAGATTGGTGGATGGTGTTTATTTTATTATTATTTTGCATCGCTGGGGAGCTTGCCCAGTACACATTCTGGTATGGGCTGCTGCCAAACAACTCATCTGGATTAATTGTGGTGGGGTTAACTGTATTGCTCCATAACAGAATAATATAAGTAATACAACTTTAGTGGCATTACCTGTGTTTAAATGTGACCTATTTTCAGGGGGGGTTTCCAGTACAACATATCACCCTGGACTATAGACCGATTCCGTACCGGTTTCATGGTCGCAGCCTACGTATTTCCTGTAGGCGGACTCGACGTAGCTGCGGGGGTAAAACCCTCACCAGACGCACCTCTTCCACTACAGTGAACGGCAGAGTGACTGATGTTAGTTTGCCTCAAACTTTACTCCTTTACCTGCTTTTTTACTAACACTAACATTACAAAGATGCCCAGAACATCGAGATGAACCTGTGTAGTTTATGGCTGCTCCAACAGTAGTGGCAACATAACAAATAAAATAAAACGGAATGTCTAATATCCACCGCGATGGCTGAGACCAGAGCCATTGAGTAATGGTTGAGACAAAGCAGTGAAAGATACATAACGCCAGTCTTACCCAATACCAAATATTTCTGTTTTATTAACACAAGGCTGCTGTACTTTATACCTCATACTTTAAATGCTTAGTATGAGGTATAAAATACAGCAGCCTTGTGTTCATAAAACAGAAAGATTGGGTATTGGGTAAGACTGAAATTATGTATCTTGCAGGATTCTTCGCTGCTTTGTCTCAACCATTACTCAATGGCTCTGGTCTCAGCCATCGCGGTGGATATTAGACATTCCGTTTTATTTTATTTGTTATGTTGCCACTACTGTTGGAGCAGCCATAAACTACACAGGTTCATCTCGATGTTCTGGGCATCTTTGTAATGTTAGTGTTAGTAAAAAAGCAGGTAAAGGAGTAAAGTTTGAGGCAAACTAACATCAGTCACTCTGCCGTTCACTGTAGTGGAAGATGTGCGCCTGGTGAGGGTTTTACCCCCGCAGCTACGTCGAGTCCGCCTACAGGAAATACGTAGGCTGCGACCATGAAACCGGTACGGAATCGGTCTATAGCTCCATTCTTGGGTCTGATAGATCTTTGTTGATCACGTGGGCACATTATTTTATTGTAGCAGCAACAGCAGTTCGAATGAAACGCAGGATATGTACATGTAAGAGTAGAGAGATGATATATGCTGTACAGTGTATGAGGATGATGATAAAATAAACTAGAAATGCACTCTTTTTTTTATAAGTAAATTTTATTCAAAGAGTTAGATCATGTGCAGTTTTCACAGAAAGAGAATACGACTCTTTTTTTACATTTTCTCCCACAACTCCCTTCCCAGTCCTCCCCACCCACCCACCATCTTTCCCCATGAGGCCAGACATACAAACAACATACAAACACAGGTATATAAAAAAAAAAACAATAATTTGAGTACAAAGCAATACACACAACATACAGTATATAGAGGCATAAAACCAATGGGTAGATAAGATACTAAGACACAAAGAAAGGGATCACATGGTTATGGTTAATAAACAACTTCAATGGGGGGTAAGATTAACAATAATACAAACGGGTAAATAAAAATAAAACAAAGTAATATTAAATAAAAATAATTATATATATATATATATATATAAATAAATAAAAACTATATATATATACATATAAAGAGATAAAACGCTTAATTGGCTCATTTCTCAACTCATGTGTAATGATTTCTGACATATTATGCTATATATATTGCACCAGGTAGAGATCCGCACACCAACACCATGTGTCTTCAGTCAGGTGAAAGTGATTCTAAACTGCTTACATACGATATTAAAGGTTGCCAATGGTTGTAAAATTTGTCAGAGGACCCTCGAATTGTGAATTTGATCTTTTCAAGTTTCAGAAAGGACATAACATCAATCAACCATGATTTAGCAGAGGGATTGGACTCAGCCTTCCACTGTAAAAGTATCCTCCTGCGGGCGATTAATGAGGCGAAGGCAATAACATTAAGTTGCTTTCTGGGTAAAACTACATCCTCCTCCGGGATTCCAAAAATTGCAATTTGGGGGCAAGGCAAAATGGTTGTCTCCAGCACTTCAGAAATTATGTCACAGAAACCTCTTTGACACCTCTTGTCGAGGTGCCAACTTGCGCCTTGCACACAAGTAGGCCATACATGGAGCTTGTTTATTAGGCCCGTGGTGGTCTTCCATGTTTCAGAGCCATAGAGCAGGACGGTCTTCACATTGGTGTTGAAGATCCGTAGCTTGGTGTTGTTAGAGAGCTGTTTGGATAGCCAGATCGGTCGCAAGATCCTAAATGCCAACTGTGCTTTGCTGATTCTAAGCTCTATATCCCTGTCTGCTCCTCCATCCCTGCTGATGTTGCTCCCTAGATAGGTTCCAGATCTTCTATGGCCTCTCCTCCAAGTGTGATGGAGTTTCCAGTGTGAGGAGTTGCCCCTCTTTGTTTTTAACTGGTCGGCTGATAGTCCTGTTCTTCCCCGCCAGTTGCCTTGTGATCCTGTAAAGGTCTTTCATGTTCCGCTGTCCAGCTGCTACCTCTTAGGCCATATTGTGAGGTCCCTTTTTGTTCAGTTTCGTTCCCGCGTCATGGGCACTACACATTCAATGCATTTTTTCATAGATAATACCCTTCTGGACTTTGGGTTAAAGGTTCTACTCATAATATCCTGCAGTATTTTGTCACAGGCCAGAAATGTATATAAAAGTATATAACCAAAAAACAAAAATCTTGTGCTGCTATTTTTGCTTGTAAAATGTGTTATATTGATTTTGGCAACACAAAATCTTTCTCAAATGTCATAAATACCTAACATCTGAAACAAGTACTGGTGCCATAGTTTACTCATATGTGAATCTAGATCATGAAATGTAGCAAATTTGTTAAAGAAAATGCTTCAACTTAAGTGATTGGCACACAGCACATGAAGCATACACATAGGCCCAAAAGCTTATATTTCATACATAATAAATGTCACAACCTACTGTGTAATGAAAGGTAGAAAAGAAAAGCAGTGCACCTCGGCCCACAAAGGCTACAAATCTATCAAATTTTTACCACACCCCCCTAAATTGTATAATGCAAAAAATGGACAAGACTAAAGACAAATGCAATAAAGGTCAGAATTATTACAACATACATTTATTCAACATTTATTCAAGTATCACAAAGTGTCACAGCATCTGACATTAATGTACAGCTGGCGACCTTTGGGGTCGCCATCGCGACCTCAATGGCTGCTAACTAAAACAGTTTTGGCTGTAAAACCAGATGAGCTACACATGCAAACTTTGTGTCTGTCATGTTTTTGGACCATTACAAACGCGTTGGAATGTTTATCATTATGATTGGGTGTCTGGAACCCTATGGCTATGTGAAAATGAGTGAATTTTTGAAATGTTTGACAAACGTGGTGTCTATTTTAAACACATTGAAATGCTCTGATGTATGATTACATCTATCTAGAACACTCTAATATACACATTCCTATTGTTACAGATAGGAGTATTAAATAATGAATGCACAAAATCTCTGTACGTGCATATACACGTCCATCTAGTAGACGTATCTCGAAAATCGTTCAACCGACCAACTTCAAACTTGGCATGTGCGTTGCTGCTGACTCCAGGTACATTTTTATGTCTGATGTCGAGTTGATTGGATAGGTAGTTGTCCATAACCACCTACAGTATGTACGCCCAATCGCCCATACATAGGTGTTGGCGTAACAGTATAGTATAGTATAGTAATAGTATAGTATAGATCTAGTCTAATGCCTTCATTAGAGCTATGGGACTGTTGTCTTCCTGCGCTCGCATGAAATGCAGACCAGCCTCTCCTCTGTTGCGGAAATATGTATACGTTTTACCTATACTCACCAATACAAAGCCTACTTTCCACTCCCCACCACATGTATAAAATCGTCACTCACCATCTCACCGATGGTGAGTGACTACATTGGCCCCCTTCAGTTTGCATACCAGGTGGACATTGGGTTTGATGATGTCATCTATTCTACATGCTAAACAAGGCATTCATACACCTTGACACCCTGGGCAATACAGTTAGAATCATGCTTTTTTTTAACTTCTCCAATGTCTTCAAAACTATCCAGTCACAGCTGCTTGCAGAAGCTTGTGTTGATGGGGGGGGGGGGGGGGGGTGGGCATGGTTTGGTGGCATGGATCTAAGATCTAATAATCTCTGGGGCAGACTGCAGTATGTGAGACTGCAGGGTTGTCTGTTCAGAGGTGCTGGTGTACATCACGGGCACTCCCCACCTTACCTTCTCACCCTATAGACGAATTCAGAAACGGGTCTCATGTCATGGTCGCAGCTTACATTGAGATTAACCTGTTTAGTTTATTCTCCAGCAGTAGTGGTAACGTTCCAAAAAACAAAACAACCGGAATGTTAAAATATCCACCACGGGGTCTGAGACCAGAGCCATTGAGTCATTTAAATGCTACTTTAAATGCTTAGTATGACCTTTCACTGCTTCGTCTCAACCATTACTCAATGGCTCTGGTCTCAGACCCCACGGTGGATATTTTGACATTCGTTTTTTTTCTTTTCTTTTTTGAATGTTGCCATTGCTGTTCAAGCAGCCATAAACTAAACGGGTTCATCTCGATGTTCTGGGCATCTTTGTAATGTTAGTGTTAGTAAAAAGCAGGTAAAAGAGTAACGTTTGACTTGAGGCAGACTAACATCAGTCACTCTACCGTTCACTGTAGTAGAAGAGGTGCGCCTGGTGAGGGTTTAAACCAGGGGGGCAGTCAGCCAGATATTTCGTGAAGCCTCATTTGAAATCGGTAGTTCATATAATGGCCTGTTGTGGCGCTGGACCGGACCCAAAAAGCCCCATAGCTCCATAGAGGCCCATGTATTTTGGCCCAACTTCACCTAGACTGTATTACCTTAATAAACATGGTCATGAATACTTTCTTCTTCCAGTCACTAGTTTAAAGTCTCATTTCTAATGTCATAATATTCTTTTTGGAAAATTATGGTCCCATTAATTAAAAAAATGACCATAAAGAAAAAAAACCATCGCGTATGTTCTGAGGGGCGTGGCTACCATTATAGTCTATGATCGGGATTCCCCTCCCACTCGAGTCAAAATAAAAACCAACGGAGAAGAAGGGGGGAAGTCCCGCCTCGTTGTCTGGGCAGCCAATGACCAGCTGGTATACAAAACGGAGCCAGCCAATGGCCAGCTGGTACCAAAGATGGCGACTTACATCAGGAATTAGCATATTATTACAGGCTTCATTTTACGTTCATGTTAGACCCGGGGAACGCTTTGTCCATATTTTTTACAGTCTATGGTTTAAACCCTGCAGCTATGTCGAGTCCGCCTACAGGAAATACGTAAGCTGCGACCATGAGACCCGTTTCTGACTACTCTGATGCACTGATGATGTGTTCTTCTCGAATGCTCAGATCTTTTAGCGCATGCAACAAGATGCTGCAAATGGCTGGTGAGGAAGACGCGGGCTCCGGAGCTCACATGGAGTGGATGGTTTAGGTGCATACAGCGATGAAGCTGTACACCATAATGGCAAACCTGAGTGTTCTAGATAGATTTAATCATGAATTGGAACATTCCAATGTGTTTCTAATGATTTAAAATACATGCATCGACTTGACTGAAAGTGTCAAAAGTTAAGTTATAACTCGTTTTCACATAGCCACCATCTTGGAAATGCAAATTAGGGTACCAGACACACCCCATTGTAATGATAAGTAGTCCAACATGTTTGTAATGGTCAAATAAATAGACACCGCATTTGTAGCTCATTTGGTTCAAATGTTACAGCCAAAACTGTTTTAGGTGGCAGCCATATTGGATTTGTCCGCCATGGCGACCCCGAAGGTCACAGGCTCGGGCGCCCTAGCTTAATCATTAGAGCATGCCCTGGGCTACATCAGGGCCAAATTTGGTCCCTTTAATATTGATTGGCACGGAAATATCCGTAAGGCCCGGGACTATTGCTGAAATGTCAGATGCTGTGACAGTTTGTGGTACTTTAATAAATGTTCCATACAATATGTTGAAATAATTCTGACCTTTATTGCATTTATTTTTAGTCTTGTAAATCTTTTGCATTATTCCAAATTAGGGGGGCGTGGTAACATTTTGATAGACCAGCCATTTTGGGCCAAGGTGTGCTTTCTTTTATACTTATCATTACACAGTAGGTTGTGAAATTTTGAATGTATGAAACATAAGCTTTTGGCTAAATTTACTATGTGTATGTTTCAGTTTGCTGGGTGCCAATGACGTTAGTTGAAGCGTTTTTTTAAAACAAATTTCATGATCTAGATTAACGTATGAGTAAACTAAGGCACCAGTACCTGTTTCAGATGTTAGGTATATGTATTTATGACATTTTGTGTTGCCAAAATCAACATAACACATTTTACAAGCAAAAACAGCAGCACAAGATTTTCGTTTTTTGGTTATATACTTTTATATACATTTCTGGCCTGTGACAAAATACTGCAGGATATTATGAGTAGAACTTTTAACCCAAAGTTCAGAAGGCACTTTTTCTGGGGTCCCAACACGGCCTATCTGCCTCACATGCCAGGTTGTTGACATATCTCCTCTTGTCCCTTTTTGTCTTCTTCTTCACTATCCTGCTTTGTTGTTGGTATTCTTGTCTCCACTGTTCCTTTTTTTCCCTATCAGGTTCCCTGTTGCCCTTAGCTTTGAGGTCCCTTCTATCCTCTATAGCCTGCCAGGTGTCATCCGTAATCCAGTCTTTTCTTTCACTCTTCCTGTACGCCAGAACCTGTTCACCAATCACCAAATGTACCTTAGTTACGTTGTGTGTGTGTGTGTGTGTGTGTGTGTGTGTGTGTGTGTGTGTGTGTGTGTGTGTGTGTGTGTGTGTGTGTGTGTGTGTGTGTGTGTGTGTGTGTGTGTGTGTGTGTGTGTGTGTGTGTGTGTGCGCGTGCGCGTGCGCGTGCGCGCGCGCGCGCGTGCACGTGCGCAAAAAACAATTACTCAGATGACATTGTCCAGGTCATTTTGACAAATAATCGGTCAGTCAAAGCAACTGATCTAGGCTGTGACTGAGCCCATAGGTGAACCCTACTGCTACCCACGGTCCACATGCTGATAAACTTAACCGGCTGCAGCTAAGAGGCAGTTGTGTCACGGCTGGTATTAAGCATTGTTTTGATGGAGTTAAGGTTGGGAAAGGCTGACAGAAAGCAGTTGGGGCTATCTTCACCCTTGTGCAGGGTGCAACCGATCAAATGATTCTTTCTGACAGAAACCCCTCAGGACAAATTAATCCCTTGTGAAACATTTCTCGCCCCGAATTGGGTCCAAGTAGCAGCAGTTGACTGGGACTGAGCAGTGGCAGACATAAGACGTACTGTAGGTGCTGGTAGTGAGAGTATAGATGTACAGTAGGAGATAGGGATTTTGGTATTCCCCCACTGCTATAGTCTTACTGCCCTCTGGACCAGTCAATGTCCACTGAACACTAGTAGGCTGACATGTGACATCATTCTAGTTCATTCTATCATTCTAGTCAGTACTGTGAAACATGATCATACGTGTGATTTATTTTATTAGACAATAGAAAATGTAAACGGCACATTTGGTCCAAAGGGATAGCACCTTAGACAAGACAAGGTCTTGTTTCCATTCGGGTCCTATGCACTCACAATCAAAAACAACCAAAATTGACATCTCAAAAACATAAAATCTATGTACAGGTTGAAGTAGAAGTAAATCGGAGGGGGGATAAAGAGGTGGGGGTGATCCACTCCTTTTGACCTGCTGGCAGGTGAATTTTCAGGCCTGTTTTAAAGGAAGCCAGCCATTTGCAATTTATTTATTTTATTTGAAGGTCATTCCACACCTGAGTGGCCGTGCTGTGGAAGGTGAAGTTGGTGGCACCAGATCATTGTTCCCTCTAGTATTGTTTTTTTTAGTTATTAGTTATTAGTAATTAGTCAAGTAAGTGCACTGAGGAGGGCAGACAGAGTTGCATTTACAATTTTGAATGTCAGTCCCATTTTCAATTGCTTGACTCTATCTTCTACCCGGAGCCAGCCTATGCTATCAAAATGCGTTGCACAAAGGTGGGCCATGGGCCCCAGGCCAAGAAGAAGTCGGATTAGTTTGTTTTGCGAGGTTTGGAGATTAGTTTTTGTGACATTGAGATGTTGGAGAACCAGGAGGTGCAAGCATAATAAAAAATAGTCAGAATGTCCTGAGAGCCCTTTTGTTAACAAAAGAGGAAATAAATTCTGCCCATGAATCTTGTCCTTTGATTTACTCTTTTGAGAGAAGGAGGGGACGTTAGTGTTTTACAGAAAAAAGATAACAGAGAGAGAGAGGCGAAGGACAGGACAGGACGTTTGATTTCCTTGAACACTGCCTTGCTCAGCGTTCTGATGACGGACTCATGCCATGTTTCAGCAATCTGACGGCTGTCAGGTGGAAACCTGGCCCCCTGCCCTTCCACGGGCGTTGTGAGGAGTTGAACAGTTTGTGACTTGGGTGGTGCTTGTCCTTGATGATATTGCTGGGTTTGACTACATACCGCTTATTGCACAGTCCGTGAACTCGGCAACTCCATTATGCGCTCTGCCGAACGCACTATTCGCTGTATGTTCGTTATATATAGTGGACTGGACTCATGAAATATTAGCCAATGGGCCTAAAAGAGATTAATCTCAAATCAAGGAACCCCCTGCAGCGTGCTGGGCTGCTGGTGTGGCAACAGTACTTTATGCCAGCCTTGGGTAGTTTGTTCTTCATCATTAATCCACTGCAATCAAATATTATTCCTTACAGCATGAGTAAGAACACAGTACACTCTTGTAAGTTTTTAATGCATATGCTTGGAAGACACATGATAAGGGACACAAAGTCGATCTCATTTCATATAGTACATTACCTTTGTGATTTACAACAAGACGAAAAAACAATGAGTTAGAGTACCAATTTCTGTCTTACATGAGTGAGAGTGTAGGGTTAAACTATTCTATGTATAATGTTAAACTGTATTGCTTTGGCACGCTTAAATTAACTTGGCGTGTCTCCAAATGTCCTTCCTTTATCCCCATTTTCCAAGGGAATATAGTGTTGGACCTCTCAAGGCGTAGGGCACATAGCCTCATAAAGTAAACATTTATTTTCTGGTAATATTACCTGAAAATAAGACCTTCAGCCTCTTGATGCCTCTCTTATCCCACTGTCTAAAACCAGCATTATGTGAGACACCTCGCTGATATTATCAGAGAACCAGGGTTACGCAAGTAACCTACATTTTTCATCATATAATGGCTTGACCACACTTTCATAGTCTGTGTCCTTGGATGGCTCAGAAAATCCTAATCTCTATATTAGATATTTCCAGTATAGAATCCATCTGTGTGGACACATTCAATACATTATTTAACATTTTATTGCATTTATCTGTCTAGGTAATGGTATTGCTGAGCAGACATGTATTTTGTACTTTCTTCTGTTGGTGGTGGTGGGGGCAGTGAAGTAAGCACCACTCTGCTTAGCATGCATATTATTACACACATTCACACTTAAAGGTTGCTCAGAGCAACCACAGCTCTTTTCTACTGCTAGGCATTGAACAGCTCCACTGTAACATTTGGGTTGTCTTCCTCGGTAGTACTGTAGTTGTTCAGGGGGGACAAATGCTGATTCACTTTCCTTTTTATATAGATTTTCTAGCTGGTGCGGGCCGGCGATTTTAAATGGAGGCCATTCAATCAAAAGCTTAGTTTTCTACCCACCATTCTTTGAAACAGAATAGGCTTCTCTTTGCCCAGTACAGCAACTAACACAAACCCACATCGGTGGAGCAGAGTCCTTTTTTATAACCACATAACACTTTAGAATTGGTAAACTGTATCTGAGTTGGCTTGTAACTTGTACAGCCTTTTTCTTTGTCTACAAACACCAAATATGCAGAAACTAGCCGACCTATATGCTCTTAACGTTGTTTCTAATATCCCACCAAAATATGTATGTGATGGGCTTCAAGTGGTTGTATTAATCATTAAAACAGTATTCTGTATTAGTTATCCCAGAATACATCAATATGTATTGTGCATTCCACATTGTGTAAGTGTATTTGCTATGGAGCTTTCCAAAGGAGGTATGGGAGGAATTTGTGGATACAGTTAACTTGGTCCAATAATTACATTTTACAGCTGAAGACCACCTTCTTTAAACATGAGGACCTCTAATCTGATCCAAATAACTATTAACATGCAAACAAACAGTAAAATAAGATTTGATTGTCCCAATTAAAGTTAATTTGTCTTGGACACATACAGTAGTTACCCCCCTAAGCTCAAACCCACAACAACCTACCAGCCCAAATCACACGTTGGAAAGCATGAGCGTCTATTTCAAACAAAGTGTTTTTTGACTGATATTTTGACAGCAGGAATTGCCTGTCATAATTTATTCCTTAAATACACCAGGGCTTTAATATCTCCACTGTGGCTTGGAATCCTTGCATGAATCAGGGACCACTGTTATATGGGAGCCTTTCTGGAGGATTAGTCCACAGTGAATTAAATCCATGAACTAATCAGGCTGATAGAAGGGATGATTGCTGGATACACACAGTCAATCATCTGTTGGGCCTGGCACACTGATTATGCAATGTGGGCGGGGTTAATGTAGTTGCGTTCCAGTAATAATGCTGCGAGTGTGTTTGCTGAATCGCTCTGTTGATTTCCCATGATGCACTTTGGTGCCAAGAAGTAAATATCCTTACACCTGAATGTTGTTATTTAACTATAGGAATACATTAAGGGATTATGTTGTGGGCCTTTTAAGAGTAGTGTTGTCATAGACTGTCATGGTGTTCATTTGGTGATTTGTGTTGATATATTATGTTTTTGATCTAACACCATGAGTACGCTTGACTAGGTATATATAGTAGGGTTATCATGTGGAGAAGTATGCTTATTTACTGTAGTGTAGAAGTTTACATATGAAGTATTTTTAACTTTTAGATCTATTCCCAAACGGGTAGCTCACAATACGATAGCTGTGAGATATTTGTCCCACAATAAGGATAATATCACAAGACAATAATGTTTACGATATATTATATATTGGAATAATCAACGACATCACAATATCTGTAACTGAAAAAGATGAAGGAAAAAAAGACAATGTGGAATTATGCATTTATTCCAAAATCTTATTAGAGTTTTGTGCGTAAGTAACAAACTGGCCCAGAACAATGTACTAACTGCATGCATTGGGCCTCCTCCTGACCGTAAAACACTGACTGCAACCTGTCCAAGAAAGGATACAAAATAATCTCTCTATAAAATATCTTGTTTTACAGCCAGGGGGGAGAATGCAAACAGAGCAACTGTTTTATGTAAACCTGAGAGTGCTTAGCAAGTAGGCCGATTGCTTTGATAGAATAAAAACAATGAAGTGAAGTCCTCGGCTCATTTCAGTGGTTATAGGATGAATGCATGTACATTATTATTGTTTTTGTGCCTTTTTTATTATTGATAGTTACAGTGAAGACAGATAGGAAAGCGGGAGAGAGAGAAGGGGAGAGACATGTAGCAAAGTCATGAACGGGACTCGAACACGCGACTCGCCGCCAGGCCAGAGCCCATATACTTCTAGTCATCATGACATAAATCTATCATAGTATACTGTATACATTTTCAGAGACGCCCAGTAAATAATTCTAGGTAAAGTATCTTTCTCATAGACCTCAAACCCTGGCTGATGGGCGGAGCGCTTTGAAAGTCTGTGTTGAATTGGATTCTTCACTGATTCCCCCATGGGGTAGAGTAAATTGCCCATATCAGGAGAAACGTGACACTTAATGAGTCATCTGTTTTGCCTTGATAGATGGCAATACATGCTGATGCATTTTATTTCTCTGTGGCGGTGTGGATGTATGCTTGGGTGATATTTATGACTGAGACCTCTAATGAAGGTGTTTGCAGCAGGCACTATGAATCGAGTAGTTACTCAAAGCTATGAGTTATTCATGACATGAGTCCAATTCTGAGCATCCCAAGAAATTGCTTTAACTTCACACAACACAATACCATTGGTTGGACCCAGGGACCCCTACGGGTCCTTGAGGGGTTCCAGGGGGGGTTAATATGGCTTAAAAATATGTTTAACCATTTAACCCTATATACAAACGGCTATTTGTGTTGAATTTACAATTTCATATCAGATACAAGTTCGTAAGAATCAATAATGGACCCTAGCACTGTGCAAAAAGCATGGAATATGGATGTGTATATTACAGGAAACTACTGTTAATGTATATGTCAGCGGAATCAGGCATAATCAAGCTTGGGACAATCTGACAGCCGCTGTTATCGCTTCACAATCACTTCACCTGACATTTCCTTGATGTGCACACTATTTATGGCCCCAAGGTTTCGTGACAAATCATACACAAAGTGCTGTGAGCTGTGATTGGTCTACTTTTGACGGGACGAGCATATATAATACATAAACACTGCTCTGGATTGCTTGAGCTTTGGCCATGGCGTAAAAATTCTGCACTTGCATTCTACATACTGCATTGTGATCGTGAGTTGTGACCGTTTGATTGATTGATTGATTGATTGATTGATTGATTGATTGGAGAATTACAGTGCATTTCAAGCACAACTCAATACAAAACTTAACTGTGGAGGTAGGTCGCTGATTACTGTGAAAACCTGTTGATCGTCACGTCACCATATGAGATGAGATGATGATGAGATATACTTTATTGTCCCACGAGGGGAAATTTGTCTTGGGCAAAAGTGGATTAGTACATACATCAACGCTTTTTAAAACAGACAGACAATACACAAAAGACAATACACAGTAGCAGCAAAGTACAAGTTACAAGGGTATCACAAGAGAAGTGCAAATTGCAATAAGAGAAGGTATATAATATAAAAAAGTGCTAGAGTATTCACAGTTTATAGTATCACAATAACAGTAAAGTGCAATAAATAACTGATGAAGGTCAAGAAGTCCCTTCCCCACTAAGAACTATGAACTATGTGGCGGTTGTTTAGTAGAATATAGTAGGAGAATATGTAGTAGAATATATGGCTGCCAGTCCGTCACACCTCGTGACACGTCACACCACCATATATAATATGGCCGTCAGTCCATCACGCTTCGTATCACGCTCCATATATGGCCGTCTCCATATACTGTATGAAGATCACGACACTGACTCAAACCCTTAGATCTCCATATATGGAGCTGACCTGTTCTGACAATCCATGTTGATCCTACCCTATCCGTCCTTCGTCTTCAAAAATTAAGGCCCAGCCCTACCTGGGCCCTCATCAAACCCTGTACACTCAAGACACTGCCCCCACTGGCACCCTTAGATCTCCATATATGGAGTTGACCTGTTTTTTGACCTTCTATATGTTGACCTGATATACCTTTTACAGTTACGTTCCATTCAATTAGGTTTCTGGGTATTCTATTTTCTGGCTTAGTCTTATTTATTCCACAAAGCTTCCAAGCTAATTTTCCATCTTTTTCTCTCGTTAGTGCAAATACAGGGGCACATTTTTGGACTCCAGGTAAATATGATACACCCCTATTATTAAATCACCTTTTTATATTCCTTTTCGAACCCCAGACCCCTTCCATATAATCTATACGAGGGGCGAGGGCACACACCAATGGTTCCTAAGCCATGTGGCCCATTAGAATATGTAGCATATCCAAATCACCCAGCTGTTTTTGCTATTATGCCACCAACAGCTCTGCCTGCGGATTCAGCCAATTCGGTTCTGTACTGTGCAGTCCTGCATCAGACCTGACATTCACGTAAATGCAGGGGGTGGCTCTCGCTCATGTTTTAGCTTTCTAATTTTTTTGCTATTTTTGGTCTCCCTGCCGAGATAGGCTAGGCTTGATTGATTGATTGGTTGATTAAAGTGTCTGATGGCAATAGCAGTGAAGCAGAGCGCCCCTCACTTCACACGGGTGTGATTCTTTTTTTAAATAGCAGATAGTATGTGTCCAACACAAATTGACTTTAAATCGTATCTTACGATGTTTGCATAGATATGTTGGTGAAGCTCATACAGTACAATTTTAACATAAGTATACAAAAGAACAGCTGGGGCTTGTTGGCAATTCTTTCTTTCTTCCCTTCTTCCTTCTCCAATTCCTCCACTTGCTCTCTTACCCTCTTTGTCATAATTAACATAACACCAATGAATCCAACCTATGCTGGGCAAGAATGGCTATATATATGGGACTGTTAATAATGGTGTCAATAAAGTATTCATTCAACCAATCACTCAAAACGGAAAGCGTCTTAGCTGAAGTTTAGGAAGTATAACATCCAAGGATGTTTTGTTGATGCTTTGCATAATTACATTCCCAGAGCATGAAATCTGTGTCCTGATTGATAGAAAATGACAGCTTCTGGGTGAAGTTCGTAGTTTATAGACACTTTCAGCCGTACCAGCCAGGATTCCTCGTGAGATGAGAAATGGCTGGGAAGGTTAGATCCAATCAGATTATTTAGGGGGGGGGGAACCCTGTTGTATTTGTCTGGCACGGCGAAGGAGGTGTTGGAGGAGAGTAGTGTGTCACCCACGTAGTTAAAGGTTATATTATATTGAGTGCTGTGCGAGCAGTGTAAACGTTGCAAATAACTTTGGCATGGCTTTGTAGATTGCGGTGGTGGTAGAAAGAAGCAGGAGAGAAGTGGTAGGCGACCGTGTTGTTCCGAAATTCCTTGAGACAGGACAACGGCACGTGCAGGTGTTGCACGGAAAACTGTGGCCCATACATTAATCTGTAAACCTCCCAACATGCATTTCACGACGCGTGTTGTGTGGGAAGATGGCGGGTGCTAGGTGTTGTTTGTGTCGAAAATGAAGTAAATTAAAATAGTGGAGGCAAATGGTTTGTGCCTGCAAGCATTGGACATTGAGGCTGGAGGACAGGGCTGTGCAGCGCTAGGTTCCTTGAGGCTGTCCATGCGCTGTGGCGTTGTGAGATGGGCCCAAAGTGAGCAGCAGTCTTGCTCTGTGCTAAGGAAGGTACAGACTGGTGACACCTTGCGACAGCTTTAGGTGGCTCCGATATTTATATTTTATAGAACACATTTATGCCATATCACAATAGTACAATATCCCAAATCACAGACAATATCCAGTCTAATATCATGATATGGATATAATCTTGATACTAGAGATGTCCCGATCACGTTTTTTGGCTCCCGATCCGATTCCCAATCATTTGAAAATCTGTGATGTGATCTGCCCCGATTTCCGATCATCCGATCGGGACAACCCTATACTGTATATATACTGTAGATGAGATGAGCCTTGATGGATATATATTATAATGAACTGTCAAGGGAAGAAACAGAATGAGCACATCCAGGCAATTTGTACTCTCACACGTCTCATCTGAGGCATAACATTTAAAAGGAGCGGTGATGATTGCATTCTTGTGGTAATATTTACATAAGGCTGTAGAGCATAAATCCGTAAGAGCGGATAAGCCTTATATGCTCAGAAAGCAAGACTCATTTGTCCAAGACTGTTCATTACTTGCACAAGCAGAGGGCGCAAGTACTGCAATCGGCTGGGTATGTATGTCGGTGTTGTCCTGCACTGAGAAAAAGTGCCAAATGTATGTAGTCTGTCTGTCTGTCTGTCTGTGGATGGTGACATAACTAAGGTACGTTTACGCAGTTGTAATAGACATTAGTTAGTAGCAGTACTTGCACGCTCTGCTTGTGTTGTGTGCAAGGTGCAAGTTGGCACCTCGAGAGTGCATTTCTAGTTTATTATAAAAAATATTTTAACTGTGGCTATTTTCACCATTTTGTGCAACACTCTTGTAGTGTATGATGAAATTTGTAGCCTGGAAACCAGACAAATCTTCCACAGGAAAAAGAATCCCTGGGGAGATTGGTCTGGCACTGAATTGCATTTCGCTCACCCCAGAGTTGTGGGTGACCAATCGGAGCCCACTATTCAAAGTGAGGCTCTTTTGCTGTGCTGTTTGTAACCGCCCCTTGGAAATAAATCTTCCACACGGAAGTTCCAGACTAAATATCTACGCAGTGATATTAGTGAAGTAGGGCATTGATTTATGAAAAACATAGAGATATGGGGTTTCTGCACAGCGCCAACGATGTATATGATTATGCTCAGAAAGCAAGAGCATTTCTGGGATGGTTTGAAGTGGGTATGTTTACTAATGAATATTCAGATAGGCACTTGAAAGAGATTTCTGAGAAACGGGGTTCCACTTGTTTATGACATTAGGTGTTGAATATGTTTTCTCCCCATCATTAGCAAATGTGTGGGATTACACGCTTGTAAATTATGGAGATTTAAACTTTTTTTTAAAGTGGGTGGGTGCTGCCTTAACCCATTCTGACCGGGCACCCATTTTGGTGTTGGCATCATGTTATGCTTTAGCTATTGAAAAATAGCAGATCTACAAGCTCATATCGCGCCACCGAGTGGCGCGATATGAGCTTGTAGGTCTGCTATTTTTGAAAAAAAAATCGAAGAACGACTGACATTTTTAGAATCTGATCTCAGGTCAGAATGGGTTAAAGGGCCACTTCACCCCTTTTGCAACCAGATCTTATTTTAATGATGTTTGGGAGACAAGAAACACTTTCCTGGGGGTTTTATGTGCAGGGTAATGTGTTTTTAGACATTTTAGTATTTCAAAGGCCTAGCTGGATTCCAGACCATAATGCTTTACTGCACTCACCCCACCTTGTGGAGAGGAGGAGGAGGTACTGTAGTAGTCCAGGAAGGAAGTGAGACCAGTGTCCCTGACATCAGACCCAAAAAAATCTAAAAACACATTACCCACATAAAAACCCCAGAAAAGTGTTTCTTGCCTCCCAAACATCATTAAAATAAGATACAATTACGTTTTTTTGTGAATATAATCCATCTCTATGGTGGAGTATGTTAATACAATATAACCAACAACTGTGGAAGTTGGATTTGGTGTCCCTACTCTAGTACTCTTCTATTGAAAAAGGTCTGGTAGGACTGCTACTGGTTGACAAGTGGCACTGCCTGAAGGTCGAAATTCAATTTCTACCCTTGCTCGATTACTGTAGCTCAGTTACAGAGTGTGGCTTTAAGCCTGATTTATAGTTGGCATACAACAGCGTTGCATGTTGAACAGAATATAATGTGCATGACTATTTTATGCTTTGCCTACAGCAAAGCATAAGTGAGGAATTATAATTAGACAACTGAAAACATAATGAATCTTGCTCATATTATTTGTAACTATGGCAACATATGATGCTTTTGTTGATGCTTGGTTGTCAAATTTAGTTAGTCATATTTACAAAGATCCTTGAGAAATGTGTTTTATCATTTCGTATTGTTTTCCATATGATTGTGTGCTAGATGCCATATTTTCTGTCAGTAAACATATTGCCTTTGTAAAGATATTAAAAGGACCATAGTCCTGCCTCAGAAGAAACTAAAATCCTTTACAATTTACTTTACACATTTAGCAGATGCTCTTAGTCTTAACCAGAGCGACTTAAGCAAAGTAAACACATCCAATGAAATAAAAGCTTGGGTACCGAGGCTAAATGTAGAGAGACATATAGTGCTCGGTACATTAAAACTATAGGATACTAGGTACGGAACTAGCATCTGTCTATAAATAACTACATTTTAACGACAAAAAAATAAGAACAAATCCATGCATGGATGTCAACTAGATCCAAGTGCTATATAGGCCAAGTTCAAGACTGACAGTTTTCAGATTATGGTGGAAAATTGGGAGTGAGTCTGGGTAACGTTTTAGCAACCTCAGCCTAGCTTCTTTTCACTTTACCCTTTTTTTCTCTTGACATTTTTTCCTTTTCTCTCATGCATTGATCCACTCACGGTACTCTTAGCCGTCATTGTTGATTGAGCTTCAGCTCTCAAGAGAGAGCTTCACACAGATGGAGGACTGTTATTGAATGTCCGTGTCATTGAATGCAAGCATAAGACTGAGGAGTACAATGCAGTCACACAGCAATATCTTAGAAGAAGCGGGAAAAAAGCAGTGAATATTTATGACTGGGATTTACTGCTTGTTATTTTTCTGTACTTTTTATGTTTTGAATACAAATATATTATTATTATGCAAAGCATCTGCTCATGCTTAACACGTGATTGTAAATGACAAACAACTAATTCTGCATTTCACTTTCAAGATTGACTTTTCTTTATACTGAGATTGTTACTCAATGTCAATATTACACTACACTGTCTACACTCGGCCTGCATTTTCATTTAATTTCACAATTTGCGAGGCTAAAGCCAGGCTAACTGAGAGGTAGTTTGTTAATGTGTCTTGCTCTTTGACCAGACACGGTTGTTGCACGGATTGGAAGTCAGTAGAGACAGTACACTAGACAGTACAGTATGCATCAATATATTATTTAATGGAACCGTATGCCTTCTATAGTTGCATAGGAATCTGTTTTGCTGGAATTTATACGACTGATGGTGACGATCATGTATTCCCTCGGAGCCATGTGCAGGGATCTGATCAACTCAGATCTCAAATAAAAGATCTGCACTCACTCGCAATGATGCTTCCCTTCACAATAGAGTCGGTGAACCTCGTGATCGATTGGTGAGGTTATCTTATCATTTATTTAGGAGAAGAACTGCAGCCGTAGGCTGTCAAACCCAATAAAGTATTCCATGGAAGGGAGTCAAGGGACGCTTGACCTGTGCATAGG
Source organism: Protomyctophum parallelum (assembly GCF_964188405.1). Taxonomy (NCBI): domain Eukaryota; kingdom Metazoa; phylum Chordata; class Actinopteri; order Myctophiformes; family Myctophidae; genus Protomyctophum; species Protomyctophum parallelum. The sequence goes on along the minus strand of NC_139710.1, from coordinate 7,446,794 downwards.
TGAAGTATCTGACTAGCACCACGTCTATGGGGTTCAAATCCACCGCGGTGCATCCGGCTTTGTGGACTATATCTATACAAACACAAATGGCCTGTGTTCGCAATGCGTCCCGTGTTATAACTTCAGATTCCTTATCTGCTTATAATAAAACTATAATTATAGTTATACACATTCATAATAACTTGCATAATTCTTTATAACTATAATATTCATATCACTTGACATAAAGAATATTATGACTTGCATGAGTATAAAAGGAGTGTGGACTAAATTACTAAATTATGAAAGCTGATTATTACACATTATTATATTAACAAAAACACGTATATAGAGGATTTCGGTTGCCACAGGAGAACAGTGCAAACCACCTACAGTTTCCATCCATGATGCATCCTGTGTCACAATAGAAATGCACGGCTGTCTTATTATATTGCTGTACCACAAAGAAAACAGCTGTTAATAATAGAATACAAAATGGCACCAAACAAATAGGATCATTAATGTCATAACAGCTTCCTCAACAATTCTTGTTTGCAGTTATGTCCCATGTTTTATTCTCAAATCAAAGCAAATCAAAACTGTATGATGATGAGCCATCTGGAAGAAGCACCGAGCACTGACTACAGAATTCCTTTCTCTTTATACCCTCCCCTGACTGTACTTACAGCTCTCTCTCTCTCTTCTGTGCTGCGTGTGCGCACGTGTGAGAGACACGTGGGCATAATGTTTCTGTGGGGGAGGTCTATAATTTTACTTCCTTTAAACATACCCTTGGCCTACTGATGACCTCTTGTCATTCATAGTTTTTAAATACACTTGATCATTTAGTAAATGTTATTGATTTATATTATCTCTGCCAGTCTCTGTGGTAGGAAAGGGAAAAGATACAGGGTGAAATGGAGTACGACTGTGCAACAATATTCACCAGTGAATTGAACCTCTGGTACTTTATGCATTCCACAGCACTCACGATGTAGAAATCAAGCGTAGCGATAGTTCATTGAGGCACGGAAGGCAGAAGGTTATCATATATATAGTTCCCCATAGTAATTCATACTGCTTCTTTAAATCAGCTGACAAGCAGCTCGTGCAGCGTCTGTGAAAATGTCCCCCTCCTACCCGGCCTCCTCACTGTAGTTCTTAGTCCATGGGTTATGGGATATTATTGCATTGTTTGCAATTGTGTACGTAGATTAATTGTGTTGAATCATGTGTTGATGTGTTATTACTGTGTATTGTTGTTCATGGATTATTGTATCTTTGGCTCTGCTCTGGGTGGTTGTTGATATCAGAGCTGTGTCTTGGTGCACAGATAATCTGAGATATCAAATGTGATATCAGACCTGTGTCTCGGTACTCAGATTATCTGATAATCACATGAGCAGAGCCACGCTGAGCTGAAGTGTGTCAATGAATTAACAGTCAATGATGCTCAGTGCTCTTATAATACAAGCAGCCTACTGTTTGCATGTATCAGACAGCAAGTGAGTGCACATCAGAGAAAGGGCACGTCAGAGAGAGATTAAATTGGCTCGGGTGTTGTCAGGTTGGTGCCAGGCTGGACTCGGGCTCGATTTTTAGGATAACAGTGTTTCCTCTGCTCTCCCGACATGCATGGCCAGACACATGCATGGACTCACCCGTGGCTCCCGACATGCGTTGTCGGTTAAGACACATGCGTGGCTGCCTGGCTGGTTAAAACTCACCTGTGGCTCCCGATATGCGTTGCCGTTTAAAACACAGTAGTGGCTTCCCTGTGAGGTTATAGGGTTAGGTGCGGAAACACTGCCGCGGCTGTTATCGGGAATTGGTGGCTGCACAGAGGATTTCTTGCTGTGCGGCCCCATGGAGACAATTGAGAGTGGATGTCTTCCCCCTGCGGAGATGACTGTTGGAATACAAAGCCAGTTCCCTGGGTGGCACAATTATCTTCTCATAAAACAGTAGATCAAAATGTAAACGCTTTCATCAACTTTCCAAATAGTCTGGTCTGTCGGTAAGGTTTTATTTTTCTTGCATCATTAAAATACTGTGTGGGAGGTTGCTGCTGTCATCTTAAAGTTATGTGGCTTTGTCCATTACTGTCCATTGTTTGAAAGCAACTTTGTAACACAGGCAACACACATATTTTGAATGCCCAATCCATCAGCATGGTTGTTAGCAGCACTGCTGATGGACATGGGAAAAGCTGCTATGCCTTCTTACACTCCTCACTCCTGTTTTTATAGACAAATTGTTTAGTAATACTGTGCATGATCTTAACACTAGAGGTTCCAGTAATCCCGTTTGTATTACCTCCCCCAAAAATCTATGTTTTATAGAGATATTTTATTTATATATCATTTAGATATCATTATCTCTTTGGAATAACCTGCCTCAAAACCTCTGCTGCAATTTGTTCAATAATGCCTGAGAATCCACGTTCAAGTCTTTAGTGAACGAAAAAATATTTCATGGATGCACCTGGGACGTATCCTCAGTGATGTATCCTAAGGTCATTGGGGTTTCGGGTCTCGCAACACTTAGGTGACCCAGCCAGGGTGATCAAGTCCCAACTTACGTCCCAGTAACTACCCACGATCAGTCCCATTAGGTAAAGACCAGGGTCACACAATCTGCAACTCCAAAACTACTCTGCCGGGACTGGGACGTCTGGTGTGTGGAAGGACTAGGCTCTGTGGATTGACTCCTCCCTCCTAGTCTCACCAGGTCCACCCCTGCTCAGGATCTGTGCGTTGCACCAGACTCCACCTACAGGGGAACGGTGGTGCTGCAGGCTCCGCTTGCGGCTTGAATGGCCCTCCTATCCAAAATGTACTGGTTGGAAACCCAGTTGGGTAGCTATAGAGCGCTAAATGAATAAATCATCCCCTGATCTTCCGATTGATCTTGTAGTGTGGCCAGTCCCCCGACAAACGGCAAGGATTTATTCAACTATAATCACATGGTATGAGTGACATGGTACGTTGTTTGGCCAAGTTTCACTTTGTTTGTACTGCGAGGGCAGTATAAGTGGTTGCTCGTGCAATTGAACAGAAAGAACGATAGCTGTGGTGTGGTCATTGTAGCCTGAAAGTAGTAAAGTATCCAAGCTTTTCTTAGCATAGAGGGCAGATCAAACTAGCGCTGGAAACAGACACCGGCTCGCTATTGGTTTACCAACCTATGTGCCCACCTTCCCTTCCCTTCCCTGCCCTCCCCAGCAGAACACAGCGGAGAACACCGACGTCACCAAATTTGGAACGACACCCTCTGCACTGTTATTGGGCCACGCGATCATATGCAACATTTCTTTTTTTTTAACCAAATCGCCTTTGTCTAGGTCTCTGAGGTTATGGTCATAGTGAAGGAAGCGAACGAAAGCAAAATTCCCAACATGCATAGCCAAGAGTAGGCCGGCCTAGTATTTTGCTGCATTATTGATTGAAAGACATGTAACACTACTACTGAGATGGCTTTGATGAGCACACAGGGCTGGATGTCTGTCCCAGGGGCACTTTGATACAGTATGCCGGGTGAGTCAACCTTCCAATTACCAAACATCCTCTCTAGCCACTCAGCTACAGTTTGGTGGCACATTACCAGAGTATTGAAATGTCACATAACACTTGCTGTGCTTGCATAGGCATCTCAATCACGTTGTGTGGTCTTGCTTCAGGAGTTAAGTTAAGCGTATGTGTGATTTAAAGCTCATCTGGGAGGAGGGAAATTTGCATATAATTTCTCTGCTGTTTCCCCTTATTAAGGCAGGAAATAATTAGAATTCTTATGCCATGGCTCTGCAGGAGCTGAGGGTTTGTTTGTGTTCCTGTCTCTCTCTGTGTGAACGGAGTGAATCTCAAACCACTGGACCGATCAGCTGCAATTAGATATTTTGTGCACACTTGCCAGTAGGCTAAATTAGTACCTCTACTTGTGTTTTTAACGTATGTTTATTATTATTTTAAAATTTAAATATTACATTTTGTAATGTAAATCAATGGGGCTCAGCTCAGGTCAGCCTGTAAGGTTACCAAATGGTACACTGTTGTACGATGTGGATCAGTATATCATCATTAGTACCTTAGAGCTAAAGAGAAAAGGTGCCTCTAGCAGGGAATCTGGATTAGCAGGGATTTTTGTAACATGCTTCTTAATCAGGGAATCAAGCTTTATCTTGCACCTTTCTCGTTTCTGACACCACAGCTGAGCGATTGTATGAATCAATATTGAGGCAGAGTTATAGAAGAACAGTTGTTAGGCTGAGGAAAACCGCAGCTTTGTGTAGCCCTGTGTCAGCAACAATTCACTGTGACAGGAGGCAGGTGAAGATTGACTGCTTCCGCAACTCGTTTGGACAGGGCTAAAGCACTCAGCTGTACTTCAACACACATACTATACAGTACTGGCACACATACCAACTGCATGCTGTCAGTCCCACTTAGCCTGGCCCAGCCTGTGTGATTCCTGGTCTAGAGGGGCGTGTGGCCCAGCCTGTGTGATTCCTGGTCTAGAGGGGCGTGTGCCGGTCAAAAACAGGCGGTGGATCCTATTGGCACGTACACTCCAACAATTAGACACAGCCTGCTTGCGTGTCTGTGTCCGTGCGTGTGTGTGTGTGTGTGTGTGTGTGCATGTGTGGGGGAAACCGGTCTCAGATTTGTCAGATGAAAGGGGGGGCATCAGCTATATCTCCTAGATTCTCCTGGTATAATGTCCATGAGCAAGAAAGTGAACTGCTCCCGATGAGCAGGTCCGTGCTCTGCGTACGTGGTTGCCTCCACCGTTGGTGTACAGCATGGCTGAATTTAACCCACATTGCACTTAGGATATAGGTTATAGGCACTATACTGTATACCAACCATGGGTTTTCAACCTTTTTATACCACGTACGTACCACCACAGAAAATATCTGGCTCTCCCAAGTACCACCTTAATAACAACGGATGTTAAAATACAGGAGCGTAGACCTGCCCCATCCTATTCAGTTATTAACACAGGAGGACAATGTAATTTATTCTTTGAATTGTTTAGTTTTTCTTCCATTCCTGAGCCAATTTTGCTGCAGCTCTGACAAAACTCTGCCTAATCAGCACAACTGATAATATTTTGAATGTGATTAATCCGTCCTCAAATCTTCTATTAACGGCTAGGTGTGCTGTCATGCTCATTTCAGCACGGCTGGAGAGCCTATTTCAACCAATTGCTTGGTCAGAAGAACGGTTTATATAAATAATAATATCATTCCACTTTTGTCTTTCTTCTTTTTACCACCAGACGCGGGCTCAAGTACGACCAGTTGTACTATAGTATACCTCTGCTGTATACTGTACATGTAGACCAACTTAATTCAGAGTCAGACAAACGGCATGTGCATGGTGTAAAGTTTACACTAACTTTTACACTGTATGGTAAAATGTTGTACAATACTGTCTTGTCAAACTGCATGGTGTTTTTGCCCTACTTTTGATAGAGCTGCATTGAAGTGGCGAGACCGTCACAGATAATTCCAGTAATTGGATGTAAATTCTGAAACCCTTCTACAAAACAGAATGGATTCTAGGTGGGATTTAGTTTTTATATTCATTCATGTTTTAGTGTATCCAATATGTGTTGCCTTTTTTGTCATGAGAACCTAATTCATTATTGGTTCTCTAGCCTTGATGATACCATGCCAAATCTTCTATTTGGGGAATTCTCAAGGGGAATTTCAGGAAGCAAGCTTCAGTTGGCTTAATGTTTAGTGTCAGCTGAATGACTAAAATGTCAAATGAAACAGGATGTGTATAAGGTATTAAACCTTTTTTTAAACCTCAGTTTCACATTGATGGGAGATTCCCTCATTATTGTTGCATGATATCCAATCCATTACTTTCACCAGTTCATATTTGGTACATGTTCACATTTGGTCTCTAGTATAACGTTACAAGTTAACATTTTAAGAGCCTGGTCCATTCAGGACCACATTTTGAGCTAATCAAATGGGTTAATGTTGCAAATAATCTATTGGTTCAGTTGTAGAGCATTTGAGCATTTCCTACATGAACCATGTTTAATCTACAGTTTGTGTGGGTCTGTGGGAGATAATGCCCTTTAAATATGAAATCTGAAAGATTTATATGTGGCTACTTTTCTATGAAGAAGTGTATACCCTGATGTTGGGTTGGACATACCCTAAAGATTATGTAGTAGTACTGCCTGAAGCTCATAAGCACAATAAATCCCCTGGCCAAGCAAGCAGGCATTCCCTCTTGGAAGAGCGCTAGAAGTTTTGTCTCCCACATGGGAGACCTGGGTAGGAGGAGGCATGGCATTTACAGCTTGCACTTTGCAGCTTGCTTTAAACACATATCGACTGTTCAGTTGATGCCTCATGCCACAATATATGCATGGCCCTTTGTCTTGTTAAAATGGTGAGCTGAAATGGCAAGACTTACAGATCTCCCAGGTAATGAAGTTGTTTTTCAATACACATGCACTTGAGGCGCAAGCTTGCATACACACACACACACACACACACACACACACACACACACACACACACACACACACACACACACACACACACACACACCAGAGTTTAATAATGATCGGTATAATCCTGTAGTGGGAGGACATTTTGGGCAGTGGGTCTCATGAACTTGTGTGCAAATGCAAGGCGAATTGTCTCAACTTAACTCTAATAATGAGCTTTGATGGAAATATTCACAATTAGGTGGAATAAAATGCCCTTAGTTGACCAGAGTGCCCAGGGCTCTATTAGGCCCCCTTCTGTTTAGGCTTAACACTAAATATCTTAATGAAAAATACTGTAGCTGATCTACAGAACAAGCTCGTAGCTCAAGCTTGTTAATCTAAACTTTTATTGAACCAAGATTAAGAATAGCAACCATAGGGATCATGTGGTTATAAGAGTTCCCTAGATTATTTCCTTTTAAGTGGACTGCTGTGTACTGTTCCTTTGATGTTAAAAAGCATTACAAAGAAAATGACCTTGCAGCAGTCTAGCAGGATACTAAATACAGAAAACTGCCTCCAGACATAAGAATAGAAGCAAACAATTGCAGCTGTTAATTTGCAAGTATCACCTTATGGAGTAAATGTAAGGGCCAGTCCCTTCAATGAGTCACACCAACTGATATCAGACACTGAGCCGCAATTTGCAACTCTAGATTAAAAAAAATAATGGGATGAATCTAGAGTTGCAAAACCCTCCATTGACTCCCTACTCATCCAATTTGCGCTTGTGATCTGCTTGTATTAAACGACATTAAACTCACCAACATTGCAGCTGTAGTCCAAGCTTGAATTATCCTCTTTCAATCTACTGAGCTTGTTTTTCATAAAAAATGTTATGAGCTACTTTTTGTCAAGAAATTCTGTGCAAGTCATTCTTTATCTAAGTGTTGGAGTTTGGAAGCGCTTGTCGTAAGTCACTGAACGGCCCTGCATGCCATCTGTTTTGCATTTGCACATAATGCAGGAGGCAGCAGTGCGACCCCTTCATAAAAACGAGCGCCTCCAAACGCAATTACTTGCACAGAATTTCTTGACAGAAAGTAGCTCAAAACATGTCTACGGGGGATTTTTATGAAAAACAAGCTCGGCAGATTGAAAGAGGTTAATTCAAGCTTGGACTACAGCTGCAATGTTGGTGAGTTTAACGTCATTTAAAGGTATATTCAGTGATTTCACTTAATTCAAATATCACTTATTTTTTTGTTTTGTTGTGATAATCCTCCCTACTATAGAGTGTGCTGGCCATATAAGGAGTTCCTCCCTGTCCCCAGTTAACCCCTGGTGGTCAAAAAACCTTAAGTTTCGTTTTTGGCTCTCTATCCTGATTGGACGAAAGGCTGGGTCCCACAGCCAAAAACAAAACCTAAGGTTTTTTGAGTGAAATCACTGAATATACCTTTAAGACAAGCAGATCGCAAACGCAAATTGGATGAGTGGGGAGTCAATGGTATTGCAACTCTAGATTCATCCCATTATTAAAAAAAGAGTTGCAAATTGCAGCTAATCACAGTGACTGCAGGCAGATGTTGATATTTCATGTCATACTATATGTCAATTGGATTAGCCTTTAATTGACATGTTTACAGTTTTATTTATAGTGGATTTTTTGGTGGGAAAGTGTGGATCAAGGCTACATTCTCAGTTCAGTTATATCAGAAGAGTGCAATATGCCCCAAGCCCCCAACAACACTTTAAATTAGGGAGCCATCGATGTATCGGTCACATAACGGAATCGGACGATATCGGCAAATAAAACTGTCATTAACCGATGGCAGCTAGTAGCCGATATTTATCTGTTGATAAGCATACTGTACATTTTGCGTTGGCTATATATACTGTATGTTGGTGTGTTGCTTTCGGAACAGTTCTGCAACATCGCAGGCGTGCATTAATGACGTTAAACCACCCGCTCTCGTGTAATATTGCTTAATTTAACACCATGGATCATTAATTATTTTAGTTGGCAATCTGGTTGGCCTCTCTGTTCTTAATTGGTTCGTCTTTTTAATTGTATTTTAATTATATTTTAGATATGAAGCATGGGATGGCTCAGAACTTTAATCAGGACAAAGCTAAATTACTGGTTATTGGCCAAGAGAGTGTCAGATAATATCGCTTTTTTTGCGATTTTGGATGGAGTGACTTACTTGGCCTACTGGCAGTGTGCATACAAGGTTTGAAACTGAACGTTTATGTAGTTTCTGAGATTAGCAATGCACAAACGGACACACGCATTGAGGTGAAAACATAACCTCCGCCTCCCAGCCTTCTGGCCTCATGGCAGAGATAAAGATTGTTTGTGACTCAGTCTTTAATAAGTGCAGAGTGGCTGCCTGTCGTGTGCACTCGTGCTCATAGCCCGGGAGTAACGCCTGTTGACGTGGCTGCTGTGAGGTTGGACCGTCATGGAGGAGATGCAGGCGGTCCACTAGCTATGCCTGTTACTTCATGTTATGCATTGAAATGTCAACATGCTGGCCAGGGCAGTTCTTCTGTTGACCTTGCTAATGCAGACCTCTCATTCTTAAAGGCAACATTGGCTGAACACTCTCCCCCATGTATCCCTTGCTTGACACTTACTTACCTAAGTATGAATCCCAGCGCTGAGGATCGATGCTGTTGCATGAGAGCCCTTTTCTTCGCTCCCTTATTAGTCAGTTCACTAAGTAATATTATTGTGATTTCAAGAGCATATGGCATGTCTAAAGGTGTCTCTTTATGACATATATATCTGTCTTGCTGAGTTGGAAAGTAAATTTGCACCGTATGTATGGCTCTTCTTGACATGGATGCTATTTGATTATAGTGGATAGTCTCCTGTGTGGAAACGCTGCTAGTTTTCTAACTGAACCAGTGTTTTTTGAGCACATGAACCTCTTATTTGATCTGATTAGCGTTTGCACATGAGTGAACACAGGAGCCCTCTGATCCCAAAGACCTTTTTAAACCAACTGCTTTATTTACAAGGAAAGTGAAGGAATGCACTGCCACTCTCACAACCCGGCCTGGCAAATGATCTCAAACAGTAACAATGCACTTTACAGTTTAGCAGAGAGCTGCACCATGGTTCAGCTCTAACACAATAAATAATAGTGGTTTGTTATTTTATTTTTTATTTGACACGGGACAGCAGTCTGTCCATAGTATTGTTCATAGGATATGTACAATAAATAAATAAATAAATAAAATAAAATAAAAACAGAGGTAGAGCAAAAGCGCACACTGCTTAAAATGATTACCATTTGATACAGGTCATGTAGAGTTCATTTGTTCAGATGGGAGTGCAATGCAGCCACAGAGGTGTCAACCACATCCTTGGTTGAGAAAAGCACGAGGAAACACCTTCAACGACCAACCAACCATAGCAAAGTCCTGAGTGTCGATAATAACTATGAGAGTGTAACATTTTAAAATGAACTCTTGGGATTTTAGCTGTGACGGGGCAGACAAGGCGTTTCCTGACATTGTTATATGACCCAGGAGGGAGCCTGGTTCCAGCCCCTGAATCGCTAGCCACGCTTCAGGGGTCTGGTGAGGTGACGCATTCGAAAGTGGGGTTTTCTCGGTTGAAACTTGGTCCACTTTGGCCATGCACCCATCTCAGAAAACGGCTGACTGAATAATGGAGCAGCATTGGCAAAGAGCACTGCACCGGCCTCATTTTCAGTTTTCTGCATCAGCTTTGGGTAAAAACCCAAAATGATATTGTTCACTTCTGTTTTCATATGTGGGTTAAATGTGGTACTTGTATGTACTATATAATTTACTATACATTAATGTTTTTGTGCATTATTCATGAATACAGTAGCATGTTAGACCGATGTGTTCATGCAGACACCACTGAACAGTGCTAGAAGTGGGTTGTTTGTGTTTGTCTGCTTTCAGTAGTGACCTGGTGTTATTCATCAGCTATATTTAATTTGGTGTTATAATCTAATTGACAGATATGAGAGACTGGTAATTAATTGATCAACATAATGGCTCTTTTTTTGTTTGAACTTCATTTGTTTTTGTCTTGAAAACTACAGTACAGTATACAGTTGATGCAGTTCTATAGACTGAGACATCTCAGAAGTCCTCCCATACTTCATACTTAGGTTTGGCAAATGTATGGTAAATCAATGAACTTTCAATCTGCAGTTATTGACAAACTGTGCTTGTCAAGTTGTCTATAATAACATAAAAGAGTTGCCACATAGCTTCTGATGCACAAGTGATTTATTTAGGTTTAGGACATACACTAAGAACTGACATTTTGACAGTATGGCTGCCTTCTTCAAATGTTTATGTCTGTCATCATCTTTGTCACCTTAGGTATAGGAGCGGCGGTGGCTCAGCGGTAGACTGGCCGGTAGAGTGGCCAGATTGGAACCGCAATGTTCCCATGTTCGATCCCGGGCTCCGACTTAGTGTCGAAGTGTCCTTGAGCAAGACACTGAACCCCTAATTCCTCCCGGTGTGCAAGTTGGTGCCTTCTGCCTTGCATGGTTTACTCTGCCCTTCTGTGTATGAATGTGTGGGTGAATGTAATGCACAATCTACTGAATGTAAAGCGCTTTGGATAAAAGCCCTATATAAATGCACCATTAGAACCAGGGCTGAACCATGAAATGTGCACAAAAGCCATCAACTACACTCAGAATAGAATTACTGAGTCATACAGGTCACTAGTCTGTCTAAGTAATCACCTACTGCTGTGGAGGAGAAAGCCACCAACTGAGCCTTCTGTTCTGTCACGCTGTGCTTAAATATCTAAGGTGGCAGTGACTGAGGACTGGGAGGCAGCGGCAGCCTTGGAATCGCAAGGTTCTCTGTTTGATCCCCAGCTCCTTCTAGCTGCGTGTCGAAGTGTCCTTGAGTAAGACACTTAACCTAAAGCCTTGCATGGTCTCCTCCACCGCTGGCGTGGGAAAGGGTGCATACAAATACAATGTAATTCACTCTGAAGGACTAGAAAGGCAGTATATGCAGTCCATTTACCATCTACAAACCCATCGGGCACAGCTGCCTGCCATTTAAGCTGTAATTATACATGGTGGAGGATCAGCTTATGTGTACTGTATACCACACTGGAAATGTCCTGGTCTTGCCAAAGGTTTGAATCCCAACTTCCCAGTGTCCCTCCCTTCCAAAACTAATGTTTCAATGCTGACTGAATTGCCATCAAAATCATCTGTAACAAAATAATGAGGAGCTTCTGCTCATCACACTTTCAGGGCTTCGTGCACACCCACGGCTGACAGGCGGCGGTTGATGTTGCGATAACGACAACGGAGCAGGTCCCGATATGTGGAGCGCAGGTCACGGTTGAAGAAGGCGTAGATGAAGGGGTTCATGAGTGAATTGGCATAACCCAGCCACAGCAATATGCGCTCCAGCCAGATAGGCATGCAGCTGCACTCGACACCACAGATAAAAGGCCTGGCTGTGGTCAGGATGAAAAATGGCAACCAACACACAGTGAAGACCCCCACGATCACCCCCAGCGTGGTCGCTGCCTTCTGCTCCCGCTTGAAAATTGAAATGTTGCGTCGCTCCCGGCCCAGTAGGCGTGATAATGTGGCACATTCCTCAGGCACCCCAACTCCACTGGGGGCCTTCAGGCCCTGCATGCGCAGTGCCTCACTGGCAGCAACCGCCATCACTGTCATCTCCGCTCGCTCGTATCGCTGCCGACGTGCAAGGTCAGTGAAGCGATGTTTGGCGCCGCTTTTGCGCGCTGCCCGGAAGATCTTGTAATACATCACCAGCATGACCAGCATAGGGATGTAGAAGGCTACAGCTGTGGAGTATATGGTATAGCCAAAATCCTGGCTGATCAGGCACACGCCGGCCGTATGCACGTTCTTGGCCCAGCCACAGAACGGAGGCAAGGTGATGGAGGCAGACACCAGCCACACGCCAAGGATCATCTTGGCCATTAGCTGACCATTCTGACGGGCTGGGTAGGTGAGTGGCCGCGTAATCCCCAGGTACCTGGGGAGAGAAGAGGACAAGAATGAATTGGCAGCCCAGGCCGTAGCGTAACGGTCTGGGCACCGGACTGGTGATCCAGTCGCGGTGTGCCGCGGGTTCGACTCCCGGACCCGACACGGCCTTTACCGCATGTCATCCCCCCATCTCTCTCCCGTTTCCTGTCAGCCTACTTTCTATCCCTTAAAAAATCAATAAAGGCGTAAGCCGCAAAAAAATATCTTAAAAAAAAAAAAGAATGAATTGGCAAAGAATGTAGTGTAAAGTTACAATAACTTTGCATAAGATAATGATTAGAAACTTGACCCCTAGCATCACTATTCTGTCATAAAAATCACACGTGTGAAGTGAGGGGCACTCTTATCATACATCATCATACATCACATTCCATGCTCAGCCAATCAAATCATTTCCGTGGTATACATACACACGCACAGACACCCAAAGCTGGGCATAGCAGGGGCTAGTGCCCCTCAATAACAATCAATGCATAGAATCAATGCATAGAAAAAAATCACACCTGTGTGAACCGAGTGGTGCAACTCCCCTCTCTCTCTCTCCCCCCCCCCCCCCCCCCCCCCTCCTCTCTCTCTCTCTCTCTCTCTCTCTCTCTCTCATTAGCAGGCAACAGTCTGTCAGCACTGTCTCTCTCTCTCTGTTTCTGCATGGCACAACAGCGCGCCTACTGGTACTCAATCCGGGGCTCATTAACACATGCATACGTGAACACATATTACATAGGTGAACGCGGACATTGCTGGTTGTAGGAGTGGTTGCACCACTCAAAAATACTTCAAACTAAGAAAAGATTTTATAGGTCTTTAGTCCATTTTTAAAAGCAATAAGTAGACTGTGGAGCTCTCAAGTGGTTGGAGAGGACATTCCACAGACAGCAGAGCAGAAGGCTTGGTTGCCCATTGTGCAGAGCTTGGTTCTAGAAGGTGTTTTGTATTGGTAGAGCAGAGGTTGCGAGTTTACGTTTTTTTGGGGTGAGGATTTCTTTGACGTAGGGGGAGCATTGCTGTGGATGCACTGATTTTGTTTCAGAAGGAAGGGGCAGGTTTCTGCCTTGCATGGTGGCCTCTGCTGTTGGTGAGTGAATGGGTGAATGTAATACATATTGAAAGACGCTTTAAAGGTAGGCCTACTATATGAATGCAGACCATTTGATTGTCAAAATTATGTATTTGGCTGCCGACCTGGCCAGGGACCCCCAGAAGCAAAGATTTGAGTTACAAATGTTTTCAAAGATTTGCACACATTTTCAAGATTTTTCCAAAATAGCAGATCTAATATATTTGAAAAATCATTCTCGTTTGAGAACTACTGATTTAGAAGGCTTTCATTTTATGGAATCTGCATAAGATCTTATTAGGTATTATTAATTCTGTCAGGCCAGAGCATTAAAGGTTTTATGACATTCATTTTCATTTCTTTTTCTTTTTCTTTTTACTTTTAGGTTTTATGACCTCAATTACACCCAAAAAACCTGAACTTTGAACATTCAGTGGATTTTCTGTGGTCTGAAGTTTTCTTTGGGGTTTTTTGGGCCTTTTGAGCTACAATGAAAACAGGCAACACAGTGAAACAGTGACATCTGCTGGCAAATCCCATTGACATAAATGGGATGTCACTTACTGCCGGCAAATCAGAGCACCTGTTTGAGCCAGAAAACCCCAGATCACAGAAAATCTACTGAATGTTAAAAGTTCATGTTATTTGGGTGCAATTGAGATTAGAAAACCTAAAAAAAACAAGAACAATTCCAAAACCTTTTTTTTTATGTCACAATCCCTTTAACAGAAATGTGGCAGAGAGTATAGGCTATATCTGAGCTCCACATACAGTAAATTGAATATTTATTTTTCCCTTCAATTTATGCAGATTATCTTGGCTGAACACCCACACAGTTTCACACACTCGCATCTGGTGTTGTTCTGTGCAACCAGTAGTGGCTACTGACCAATAGAAGACCACAAGATTCATTCATTTCTATTCTATTGGGATTATCATAATAGAGGGCATGCCAGTCATTATAGCCAGTTTAGGCCCTAACTAGGGATGCACAAAAGGGAAATTCTTGGCTGAAACCGAATACTGAATATAGGAAAACAGTTGGCCGAAAACCGAATACCGAATATCCGAATATGATTAATATTATATTATCTTTTTTCCTACCATCGCTGTCATGGCCGTACCTTAAAGATACCTGATTTATGGCAAAATAAATGGTTATGGCAAAACTTAACTTAAATAATAATCACTATTATGGGTCCATAAAACATTTATTCAGCTCTTTTGAATGCATTAATTGCATACACTATTCAGTGATATATTTTCTGCCTATTCAGGCCGAAACCGAATAGGCCGAAAATGCATTTTTAGCCATTTTCTGCCGAACATTTTCTGCGGCCGAATATTCGGTGCATCACTAGCCCTAACCGCACCAAACTCCTTGCAACAAAACAGTTTTAAGGACATGTCACACCAATCTCTGAAATTATGTTTGATTTAGCTTTTTATTTTATTTGCGCAGACTTGTCGGGGTGGGGTGGGAGGGTGGTGGGTTTGGGCCGCGTGGAAAATTGTCGCTTTCACCAGCACTTCATGGTGCCTCCCCAAGGTTGGTCCCTTGTGCTGCAGCAAAGCCTGTTGCTTAATCTGGGCCTGGCACACACACTCACACACACACACACACACACGCGTACGCGCACACGTACATGCACACATCAGGACAGTTCAGTCAAAACATACGCCTACACAGTCGTGTACTGTGGCCCATGCACCTCAAGTGCACCCCTGCGCCTACACTGTAGAAACCTTGCAGCTGTCCTGGTCCCCTTGACAATGTCATCCTAAAGTAGTAGATCTTTATGGTTTCTCGTTTACTTCATCTTAGTGGTTGTAAAGTAGTCCAGAGTATGACTGTTTTATGACCTCAGAAACATAAGCTACCAGCTGCCTTAGCGTTTATAACTCAGAATCATTGATAGCAATGACAGGTCCTATGAGTACTAGAACGATGGTGGCTCTAAAGCCACATTTATACTTTGTCGTACGAAGGAGTCGCACACCACCAAAGTATAAATCGGGCATAATAGCACAGCTGCTCTGTCAGTAAGCAGTGAGCACTGTGGGCCCTATTTTTCGTCAGTGCTAAACCCCTTATACCTAAACTTCCTTTCCTTTTTTACTACTTTGAAAAACATTTTTTAATACTTCAAACAGCCAATCTACAAGCTCACAACTTGTTGATGTAGATCGGCTAGTTGAACAATTTGAATATGTTTTTCGAAATAGTAAAAAGAAAGTTTAGGGATAAGGGGTTTAGCACTATGGCGAAAATAGGGCCCTGTGATTCTATAGCGCCATGTTTCACTTCATAACAAGATTGATCTCATTGTAATGCATTGAAGTGTGGAAAGGTCTATTGGTATCCTGCCCTGAGGAGGCCCCTGACACTACTGAACAAACACTATATATCAATATGGGAATTTACAGCTACAGGATTAGGCTACTACTATGTGTGCGTGTCGATTGGAGTCCAGTAAAATTAAGTAAACATGGTGCAACATTAAACATTCATGTACAGTTTGTCCACATAAATATTACATTTGCCCACTATCAGTAGTACTCTAGGTGAGAATTTGAATAAATAAATCCTTGTTAGGGCCTCAACTCCCTGTATATATTTTTTAGCTTTTCAAATCAAAAGGAACATTCTGTCTCTCCATCTCTCCCAGGTTTATATACAGTATGACCTTTAAATCAATGAAGACTGTTTGAAAAATGTAGTTATCATGGAGACCCTAGGCAGGTTCACCTGACTCAAGTTTGTGAAGTTTTGCAGGGAACCATCAGCTGCTATGGACAATAGTAGCAGCTTGGAACAATGCGTTCAATGTTTTGTGCTGTGAAAAGGAGGAGTTGTATCTTGAGTCATTTATCCGTGCCATTTGAAATAAAGACCAGTGTGTGGGACTGTGCTTTTTCCGCCCACCTCTGTTGTCCTTTACCGCCCTTTCATGTAGCAACTCAAAAGAAAATCAGATTGCAGATCCCTATTAAAGATAACAGCCTGCAGCGGGAACAGGAATGAACTCATAGTGAAGTCTTCTAAAGTCTAGTTATGGCACAAAATTCAGTTACAAATACATTAAAACTCTTTCTCTGCCAAATACGAGGTTTCTCGTACTTTCCCTCTACACCCGTTGTCTGCTAAGTATGAGATATCTCTTACATAAAGCTTTATATCATTATCATATATATATATCAATATATCATATTGGCCCGGTTGCTAGGCAACACCTTGCTTACCCCCAGCACCAGGATACATGCACGCGTGTCCCATAGGGTCCCATTCAAAGTAGGATCTTCTTTGGCTGTTATCTCTGAAAAACATTCGATGTCATTTCTGGTTGGGACGTCATCGAAAATGTGTCTTCCCCCCCCCCCCCCTCCCCCATTTTAGCTGATGAGACCGAAAATCTTAAATCTGAATAACTCTTGATCTAAATTATTCCGTCCAATTCTAAGCAAAGATTATGTGTTCGACGGCCCATTGCGGTCCCGTCGCTAGTCGTGTTAGAATTAATCATACCTCCCGTTGTTGTTGATCGTGTGTGTGTAGTGTTTTGGCTACATCTAGCTACTTCAGCTACATCCGGGATAGAGTCTGGTGCGTCGCTAAATGTGCTCTGTTGCTGTAAATCGCTGGGCGCTCTGATTTAATGGTTATTAATACCCCTGGGCGTTCTAGGTTATACCTTAGAGTTTTTGTGTGGAAATAATAAAGTACCCCCATTTTGTGTTGCCTAGAACTGGGGGTCTGATGTACTTCATAATGTTACAGATTTTTTTCAGACCTCCAGTTCTAGGCAACACAGAATGGGGGGACTTTTTTATTATTCCCACACAACAACTCTAAATCTAAGGTATATAATGACATAGTAAAATGTTGAAAATGAGTGGTATTCCCCTTTTAATGTTTCTGGCGAAAGCTACTGCTAACATTAGCCGCTCCTTACAATGACGGGAAACCGGAAATGAAAGTACCCAAATATGGGGAAATAGCCCCGGCAAGGCTTACCTAGGTTATTTTGATAATTTTGGTTAAGTTGAAAATAGATAGTTATTGTGTAGCCTACTGTACACTGTTAGCAGTGTACCCGCCACCCATCCCTGATGTCCTGCAGGAGATGCAGTTGCAGTGATATCAACAACAAAAAGGGGTTGACACTACGTTGCCTGATTGTCATGAAGGGCATGTAAAACAAAATGGGCTATTCAATGTTTGCTTTCTGGTTGCCCAATTGGGCAAGTTGTGGGGTTTTCTCTATCTATCCTTTATGGGGAAATAACCTTTTGTTTTCAAACAACATGACATATCTGCCCATAAACACAATCAAACATCCTCGCACTTTGTTAAGAAAGAGTGGTCTTTCTCACTCGCTCTCCCTCTCTCTCCCTCTCTCTCTCTCTCTCTCTCTCTCTCTCTCTCTCTCAACATGCACCAGCTAATGTATAGCAATGTGAGCGAGCAAGTGATTAAAAGTGAGTTAAAGTCATATACCTCCTACTTGCAAAATCATATAATGCCACCTACTGGCAACAGACTTTCTAATTTTACTCCATGGGGTCAGATCTTCAAAAACTGGCAACAGTCACCTGAAATGACAGTATAGTGCATCCCCAAGAGCATGCAGTTCAGCGTGCAGTAAGAAATTGATTCACCCAGTCCATGCTTCAGCAATGGTTACAA
The DNA here is from genome assembly GCF_964188405.1 of Protomyctophum parallelum. NCBI lineage: Eukaryota > Metazoa > Chordata > Actinopteri > Myctophiformes > Myctophidae > Protomyctophum > Protomyctophum parallelum. The sequence goes on along the minus strand of NC_139710.1, from coordinate 7,428,562 downwards.
AGAGGAGTAGAATTTAAATTGAATAGATTCCAAGCCTGACATTGATAGAGATAGAGATCTGAATAATAGCCCTAGGACAGGAATTGATGTTGCTGTTCTGTATGACATGAATATCCATTACAAAGGCAATTTCAATGCACTATTATCCCTTTAAAAAAGAAAAATCACACCCATGTGACCCATCATCGTACATCATCATGACGTAACATGTCGATTTGCTCAGACACATGACCTAAATTCTCTACATTGTCAATGGGAATTTCACAAAAATACCAATTTGCTTATGATGTAAATTCTCCATTCAATGTCAATGGCATTTAATCTTTGTGTTAGGACAAAAATAGCCGATTTGTTCAGACACATATGACGTAAATTCTCCATGCATTGTCTTGTCAATAGCATTTAATGTTTGTGTTAGGACAAAAATCTACACTATAGCTGAATATAGGAGGGTCTAGCGCCCCCACAAAAATATATTTTTTCTCTTTATCTATGCATGTCTTGACGTGTCCATTTCCACAGTTTGTCTCTATAACGAGCTGAGATATGATATGGTGAGCAAACAAAGTGTACAATGATATTACAACCCTAAAGATAACATGTAGTAGCTTGTAAAATAAGGACAACTTCACCCACTTTCAACCTGATGTGTATAACCCCAACAAGCTTGACGAATTGAAATGGTTTAAATCGCATTGAGAAGCTATCTTCACTGCGGGGTCCGCTCATAATTCCCACATCCCATTATTACGACCATTCCGTTAGTTAGTGTGAGTTTAGGGTTATAAGAGTCGGACCAACGGGACGTCGTAATAATGGGATGTCGTAATAATGACATGGCCCTTCACTGCACTATGAACTTAGCCATTACGGTCAGTGACGGATCAACCCCTCCCAAGGCCCTGGCGCTACACCAAATCAAAAGGTCCCATGTACGCGTGTAACACAATCAAGAACGGCACTTTTTGCGTTTGCGTGCCCAGTGAATGAATGCGCGTGCGTTCAGCGCACCGCCATGCTGCCGCGCATGTGGCCACTGCCAGCACAATCACCGCTGCTCCCCGACACGCGCCTCCCCGACTATTTCCGAGTCTCCTCCCACTCCCAGGCTCCCACCGAGTGGTTTAGATACTGTTGGACGACCAATAAACATTAGCGGGGGTCCCTGTGTTGCATTACATTGAAATCAGTGACACTGACTATGTATACGGTTTCGACAGAAGCAACAGCTGTACCTATTTGAAAAACGCAAAAGAATTATAACCTACTGTACACACACTTTTACTTAACTTAGTTTTAAGTCAGTCTAGATTTGAGGATCAGCAACAGGACTAGAATATTAACAGCATGTGGATAGATATGTTAAACATTCAGCACAATGCTAATCTCCAATGTCATCTGAGCGTTGTGTACACTGTACAGTGTATATATAGTAAATCTTGCTTCCATTATGGAAGCCCATTATCCTGCTGCCTGGTGAAACTGCTATTGCCTTTTTCTCATTCTAGTCAGATGATTAATGAACCAAGTCTTCATTGTGCCAAACACGTAAAATTATTTATGCCACACTACCAAACCCCATTTAGAAACCATATCAGCATTTTTAGCCCTTAGCTTTCCTTTAGGCTTAACTCCCACTGAAGATTGTAGGGTAGAGTGGGTGACAAGCTCACTGCAGAATCAATCAATCACACAGAACGGGGCAAGATAGCATTATTTATTACTGCTTTCAGATAAAAGTCCAATTCCAAACAAGAACATAATTTGAAAAAAGCTGCCACGAGCACTTGGTTTTCCCCTAAAAGAATTTGGGCCGACAGATTCGACTGACCTGTCTTGACCTGTTAAAACTTTTGAAGAACTACAAAAGGTGATGCCATTGCTCATTGACAGCCTGGTATTATTGTCTCCACCAGGCCGAAGGCATGGGGGGAGAGTATGTTTTGCACTCCGTCCGTCCGTCCGTGTGTGTGTGTGTCCGTGAGCAGCTAATCTCGGCCACCGTTAACCCGGTCGATGCCAAATTTTGCACACACACTCCCTGGATGCCAACGATGAACCTCTGCCCCAAAATTTCCAGAACGGCCTGTTATAGCGCCACCAGGAGGCCGCTTTGTGCAAAACAAGTTTTTGCACAGTACACCTACAGATTTTGTCCAAACATCAAACAGCAAATTGGTACACAGTCTCTCTAGAGCCATTCAACGAAACTGGTCTTTCAGATTTCTCAGACTCCATCCTGATTGGTTAAGATTGGCTTCCAAAGTTCACAGGAGTGCTCAGTTTCAAACAAAATGCTGCAAATCATGAACACATCGCGTGATTTCCGTGAAATTGTGCACGCACATTCCCACTAGGCCGAGGAAGAAATGCCACATGAACAATTTCAACTCAGCCTCAAGGTGGCGCTATAACTGGCCGAAAAGTGTTTTTACCTCTAATTTACTTTTGTTGCTTTTTTATCCAACCACCAGATGAAGGCAAGCTGCAATGTCCTACATTCCTATCCTGGTGGAGACCTGTGCCCAGAAGGGCACTTTTTCTAGTTATTATTATTATTATTATTATACAAAGTGGGTTTGTGATGGTGACTGTCAAGATGCTGAAATACTCTGATAAGGCTGACTGTGATGCTTTCCAAGTTGAAACTGTTTGGTGGTTGGTCTGCCCTGCAGCTAGATGTGTCTCACAAATGATGGCCTATCTTGCTTGCTGATGCTCAGTGCAGTCACTGCAGTGGATAGGAGAGCCTATAATGCACTGGTGCAGGATCTGCACAGACGGTTTGGTAAGAGTTTAGAGCCAAGACCACTTCATTCAGAGCTGTGTAACAGGCAAAAGCTGCCAGGAGAAACACTCACTCAGGTCACTGGCTAATGACAATGAGAGCTTGGCTCGGTGTGCACATACCACTGTGCAGAGCAAGCTTGCCCAATTCCTACAAGCACTCTCCCATGTTTTCAGACATCATTTGATGTGTGAGGTGAAATGTTTTAGTGGCGGCTCATGGATTTCTCCCCAGGTGGTGCTACACCAAAGATTAACCCCAAGAACACTAAACCTGGGTGATTTTCACCCGGACAATTATATTTTTGTAATTTTCATAATGTTGCTGATGTCTGAGGTGTGTGGGTCTCTTTCAGTACCTTCATGATGCTGAGTGAAGGTAGGTTTGTTTCTCTGCCCACATCGCTGTTTTTTTCTACAGGCAGGTGTTCAGGGAATTTCACCCCGCATTTAGTGATAGTGTGGTTTTTTTTTCTTTTTCCACTGGACCAGGAATGGGTGTACCAAAGGTTAATATAGGCCTATTACATCGAGTAAATATACCAAATGCAATGTATGTTTAGTGGTGGTTTGACAAAGGTCAAGCTTAGTGTTCTAGGGTTAATACATTATCACACTTTTTATTTTGTTTTGCAATTAAGAGTGAACTACGCATGTGCGACTGAATGGTGATTGAAGATTTGCCCACAGAGCATTTCGTTTAGATTTTACATTGTACTGACTATAGAAATTAACGATATAATATTTACGTTGTCGGTTTGATTATTTAAACTATATAAAATATACTGTATTTTAAGGTATTATATTATTTATTCAAGAAATATTTAGTGGTGTTGCGGCACATGCTTAAACGGGGAGGCGGCATGAATAAGACAAACAAGTCCATAGATTTGGCTCACACATGCCATCACACACAGGTTGTAGAGCAGGGGTGCCCATTACGTCGATCGCGGTCGACCAGTCGATCGCAAGCGCTGCGCAGGTAGACCGCATGGCCCTGCCATGGAAAAAAACAAAAAAAAAAACAATCCTCGCCTCGGGCAAGCGGCGGCTTTAAAACCCCCCACAATGCAGTGCCTTGTTTTCAAGTGTGGGGAACGTCGGGTCTGTTCTGTTGTTAAACAAACAAATTAAAAGGATATCTATCCATCATTGTTCATATAGCAAGATGCGCGCGGCAAAGAAGCCTAAAACATATCACTTCCATGCAGAGTGGGAAGAAGATTCTTTTTTCACGATGTCACATTCCAAGTCCAACTGCGTTTGCCTTACTCGAGCCCATCGCTACATTCATGTGCTTCCCATTCAGAAGCTGATGTTGATTCCATTGCCTCGAAAATAGCAACACTTTTTAACATGAACTCTTCTGCGTTGGAGAATGAGATCATGGCACTGCAGGCTGTATACAGTTAAAGTAAAGTTGCGCGCCCGCGATGGAGAGTTTTGGAAATTACTCGTGGAGGAAAAGTATCCAAACATCAGGACTTGTGCAGCCTCGCTCACAGCGTTATTTGGCTCCACATATTTATGTGAATCAGCGTTTTCCCACACGAAGATAATTAAATCCAAATATCGTTCCACGTTGACGGACGATCATTTGGAGGCCTGTTTAAGACTAGCTGTCAGCTAGCTCTGGTCCATAGCCTTCTACTGCTTCGTTTCTGCCCTGCAGTCAAGGCTATGTGACTTTCCGTTTTAAATCTCAAATCGAAATCAGACCAGCCTCTCCTCTTTGGTGGAAATCTCACGAACGTTTGACCTACTCACCAATATTAAGAGGGGTTGTGTCAATAGAAAGCCTACTTTCCTTAGTGGACGCACTCTGAGTCCCCCACCACCACTAAAAGTATTTTTTTTCTGGTAGAAAATAATCCCTTTTTGGCCAAAAAGTACCGTTTATACCCCATATGTTCCCTCTCCCTACGCTCATTCTGTAGCTCCGAGATGAGGTCACACACTGGGCCCCTCCCACCGCGTTTCAGAAACGGCACAAGTTTTCGCTATGTAAGTTTCTTACCCTGACGCCACGATTAATCCAAACGTGAAGGGGACGTGAAGGGTTTACACTAATTCAACCATAACAACGCCCAAGAAAATCCAACTAGAGATTTGAACCGAGCCTTTACGTCCCGTATTTTGTCAGTCGCTTCCATGTTTATCAAGGAAGTGTGCGTGTGCGCGTGCATGTCGAGTGAACTGAAGTCAGTTGGAAATTTCGACCAGGGGAGGTGCCGGGGAGGCGCTAAAGCTTTTCAACTTCCTTGATAAACATGGAAGCGACTGACAAAATACGGGACGTAAAGGCTCGGTTCAAATCTCTAGTTGGATTTTCTTGGGCGTTGTTATGGTTGAATTAGTGTAAACCCTCCACGTCCCCTTCACGTTTGGATTAACCGTGGCGTCAGGGTAAGAAACCTACATAGCGGAAACTTGCGCCGTTTCTGAAACGCGGTGGGAGGGGCCCAGTGTGTCACCTCATCTCGGAGCTACAGAATGAGCGTAGGGAGAGGGAACATATGGGGCTACGTTTATACGTGTGGTGGGGGGCTCAGAGTGCGTCCACTAAGGAAAGTAAATAAAATATATATCCTGTTGAGGAAGAACTGCCTTAACGATTCATACAGGCAGCTGTCTGCTCTATCAAATATTCATGATCTTAGCCACCTTCCTGGAAGTACAGTACTAGTACAGCTGTCTGCTCTCTTAACCCATTCTGAACGGGCACCCATTTTGGTGTCAGCATCATGTTATGCTTTAGCTATTTAAAAATAGCAGATCTACAAGCTCATATCGCGCCACCGAGTGGCGCGATACGAGCTTGTAGGTCTGCTATTTTTGAAAAATCGAAGAACGACTGACATTTTTTTAGAATCTGATCTCAGGTCAGAATGGGTTCATCAGACCAGTGTGTGTCCGGCGGAAACCTCGTATGAATCTGATCTCAGGTCAGAATGGGTTAAAACCAGGTCCCCTGGTGGAAGCAGCGCTCTCCATCAACACATCATCAAGGTCAGGGGAGTTGAGTACAATTCCCCACAGTAAAGGGCTTCAAACTTAAACCTGAACTGTAAATAATAGGCAAAATAAATAGTGAATTAGCTTTGCGTGTGTCTCATATATTCCTTGACTATGATTTAGTGGAAGCTCTTGCAGTGTTTCTCTACTGATTTGTATCAGTATCTGCAGAATTGGTGTTTGTAAGCAATGATAACTGATGATAATTCTCATATGAATTGGCATCCTTGTAGTTTACAAACAAGGCATTTCCTAATTTCTTCATTTTCAAATAAACTCACCATGCAGGTCTACAGTATTTTGTCATTGCCATGCCATGGCCACTTTGATGAGCCTATTGTCAAGTGTGCCAACATCACTATGCTCTTGTTTGCTTAGTTTCATTTTATGGGCTGCATGTGGCTGCATAGAGACACACTCAACAAACCCCCGTGTCTGGTTGTGTCTGGACTCCTGGAGTGTGAGACATAATGCACCAGCAAAAGCAAACAACTAGACTCTGTCTCTCAAACCTGCAGTAAAACCTATTCAAGTACCTCATGGTAGATTTTATTCCATTTTAGTGTTTGTAGAGCTATTTATCCCCATTCCTGCAGACATCTACGTTAGGGTGATAAGGCTTGTAATTGTTGTGGTGGAAATGCAGCTGTTGTCCGGATTGTGGCTGTGGCTTAAAACACTGTACTGTAGGTCTTTTTTAAAGGACCACTTCACTTCACCACTTTTCAAGCTGCCTTCATATAATTGATATTTCATGATAAAATGCCACCATTCTTTTCAACTCTGTCTGTGTCTCATGGGAGGGCTGTGGGCATTTCAGAAACCCTCATCGATGGGGAATCCAAGCGAATAGAAACGGCAGGCTTTATTCCTGAAAAGTTGCAATGTGATAATGGAAGCCATCGTTCTCACAATTATACAAATTTAAATATCTTTTGAAAAAAAATCTTGTTTCTGGTGGTGCGACATGATCATGACAAAAATGATGTATTTTCAACTGAAAAGGGTATGGACCAGTCCACTCCAGCATAAATTTGCAGAACAGCCACAATGCCAACCCTGGGTTGGATTTTATAGTGTAGTATACTAGAATTTCGCCGCCCTTCGGGTGGCTCATCCTAGAGTTACGTTGCAGCGCAATATTGGAAGAAGGAAATTGCGGGATTTGACAGACTCCACTTCATGTTTCAGCTGTGTTAGTATTGTGCCCTGCACATGTAACGGATGGGTTATAATTATTATGTGTTAACTTGCTTTGTATTATTTTGATTAGTGATGCTGAAATCAAACTGCACACGCACGCGAGTCCGTGGTGGGACTGGTAAATAAATAATGCGCAGAAGAACCTGGCAGGCGACTGCGTTTTGTGGTGTGTGTGTGTGTGTGTGTGCCATTTCAGCTGTGTTTAAACCGTTGTGGCCGTCACATGTAACGGATGGCTACACATCATAGACACACACACACGCTGGGTAAATAGTATGTGTACTGCGCGCACGCACGCACACACACACTCTTACTTGTCAGTTAAAGTCCCCCCGCGTTGCGATATACAGATGTCCTCCACACAGTGTACTGTGAACCCATGTGTCTGCAGTGACACTGCGTTGTACGCAGCTGTTTTGTGTTGCAGCGCGCGCGTGTAGTGTTCGTCTTGTTCTTCTTCTAATGTGTGTGTGTGTAGTGTGTAACTTCCGGTTGGCTTTTCGGAACTGCGCAATGTAACATGGAAACTCGTGGGTCACGCACGTGGTGGGGTTAGAGCCAATGGAAGAGGGCATGTTAGTGTTGCCAGGTCCGCGTATTGTAAGCGAGTGGTAGTGTGTGCAAGTAGCCTGTAGGAAGTCAGGGTTTGCAGTCTTGTTTTCTTAGATGTGGCAACAAATTAGCAATGTTAGCCACTGGATGCAGGATGCAGTGTTGCCAGGTCTGCAAGTTGTAAGCGAGTTGTAGTGTGTGTAAGTAGCGTGTTGAATGGCATTTTTTCTGGGCTTGTTTTCATAGACCTGGCGACAGTGTTCCGTGTCCGTGTGTGTGAGTGTGTGCGTGCGGTGGTGTGGGTGCTTGGGGCGATAGTGTTTGTAGTAAAGAAATGCATTGCCGGCGTGAGTGTGGAAGGGAGGCGACTTTGGTGGCAGTGCAATGACAATTGTTCCGCGGGTGTTGTTGACGCTCAGCGTTCGGCGTGACATGAGGAGATAGCAGCCGAACGACGCGGAGGGTAAAGGCCTATTCATAGTCTGGATTTTCGGTGGTGAGGTGACCACCGCTCCGGTGGTGAGCTGACCACCGGAGCTGAAATAACGTTGAGCGGTGGTGAGTAAAAACAGAAAGAAGGGCTGGAGCGGTGGAAGTGGTTTGCTCTTCACCGCGTCTCGTGACGTCATGTTGTAGTTCGGTGGTCACCCCACCACCGTAAATCCAGACTATGTATGAGCCTTAAGAGTGTGACGTCACTGCCATGTAAGTGTAGTGTGTAGGAATGCGTTGCAGTAGTGAGTAGGGCAGTCTCGGCAAGACATAGCTGTTGACTTTGGGTCCCTTGTCCTGGGCACTTGGGTACAACTTTAAAAATGTATATATGGTAGAGTGTGTATCAGTAGGCCTATGTTTATTTTATGGTCTGAATTTTAAGAATCCCGATTGGGACAATGACGGTGAACAGAGGTTGACTCCTAATGCTATATTTATTTAATTAATTCACTCGTTTATCGTTTAATTACACTGTGTAACTCATGGCATTAAGCCACTCTAGACAATTTAAGTGTGAGCCAATTATTTGATGTCATTTTGACAATCTCCAATTATGGCTTTCTATAGAAACAGATGACCACCAGATGGCCTACCATAATTATCACTGGTGAATTATATAGAGGCTAGCTGAATTATATAGAGGCTGCCACATGTATATTAATTACATCTACATATTGGCCAAAAGAGACAAGAACACAGTATTCACTGTAATGCAGGTCATTTTTAACAATTATGTTTGCCAAAACGACAACATCCATTTTACTGGCATTAAACACCAATTGTATAAGACTAATGAGCACATCTTGTAAAGCATTAAAAGACAATTGCAGGTTTTCACTGGCAATTAAGTTGAACAGAATTGGCAATACAATATGATTGTGTAATGAAAATACTTCTAGAATGACGTGGCTCTAACATGAATCTTGGTCTTCATATGTCCAAGCTTGTTATGTCAGTCATCTATGACATACTGTAGGCCTATCTACAGTATGATGATGATTTTTATTTTATTTTACCATCTTCCATTCTGGAGATATTGACCTTTTTGTAACACCTGCTTTTGCCTGAAAGTGATTATCTTGAACAGAAAGCAAAGTTATGGAAGGTTTAAAGTCAGACATTGACAGGCACATATAAAAATGAACACAAGAAATATGCTATACTGTACATCCTATACACCGAATGAAAGCCCTGAATGTGTACTTTTACGAAGAAAGTACAGTACACACTGATCCCATCTACAGTTTGTCAGTAATTGGTTATTGAATGAAGCTTGCGCCCACCAGATAGAACTTTAGTGAAGGAATGGACCTGAACAACTAAATATTCACAAAATAATGCCTATAGCAACATATATAGCCTATACCGAATGAAAGAAAAAGTAATTACAAGTATCCCATCTACCGTTCGCCAGTTAATTGACTGTTGAAGTACAAGTAAGTAAGTTCAGTACATCTTGATAAACGACTGAGGCAGAAAATCACGTATACCTTTTTATTAGTTTGGTTTGTGGTGCCCATGCCCACATTATCAGTAGCTTTTACTGCAGTAATCATACAGTTACAGTGATATATCAGAGTTTTTACTGTAGTAAGCATACAGTGAGCCAGACACTATATATATATATATATACACGTACAATGTTTCATTATGATTTACATAGGTAGAGGCCTCGTATAAGCCCCTTGGGCTTTTTTGCCTCAGCGTAGCACTTTACCCATTTATATGTTGAATGCTGAATAAATAAATAAATAAATACAAAATACAATACAAAATATACTTTGAGCCCAGCCTCCAACACCAAAGCATCATTCCCTTGTCTATACAAATGTTCTGAGGGTGTCAACATCTCCTGGGCTTGGCCAACAGTTAGTCCCAACACTGGCCTCACTTTGTGCAGTTTGTCTGCCTTGTTACCTGCCCCATTGTCCGAGATGTGAAGGAACCGGAACCGGAGCAGGAGCTGTCTTGTTGAAAAACGGGTTAGCAAGAACCTCACTAGTGTCCCAATACAGCTCCAATTAACTTGGGCTTGACGATGACCTCAGGGAATACAGGAAGAGGACGTCCAAATCCACACTCTTGTGTGCCAGCTCTGAGGGACAACAATTTACACATTTAGCATATATAACAAAAACAGCCAACGGCTGTTACAGCAACTAGTTAATGTATTGATTTATTTAAATCCTTTGGATTACTATATCTGAATCATGCCTGGGGAAATAATTTGTTCTGGACACGTATGTAAAGAAGGGAAACGATATGCACATCCCAGTTTTTAAATACGGTGCTTGACCCAAAAAGTGATCAAATGAAGAAAAAAAGTGGAATGCAATATAATTCATAATAATACAATATAATTCTTCCTCTTTATTTCAACCTATAAAACAACGTTTCGCTCCTCCGGGCTTGTTTTAAAGGTTGAAATAAATAGGACGGGGAGCAGAATTATTTTTCTTCACGAAGCTATTTCAAATATGCTTCCTCGTCAGAGGTATTAATAATTAATTTGATGATGTCGTCAATAATATTAAATCACGGGACATTTGGCGTTAGTTGGCACTTGGCATAATGTAGGCCTAAGTTTGGTGCCTACAGCTACAGTTGCCTATTATAATTAATTAATTAATAGCCTACCATACCATGAAACAATTCTGTGCATGCCCTGTAACGGCAGCCGGCAAGGCAGCGACATTAAAGCATGCATACCGGTAATCTTATATACCTTTGGAGGATTTTGTCCCTTGATATTATACTGTTTCTGTTCTGGTAATGTGGACTTGAAAAGGTTCGAGAACCACTGATTAGCCCCTTTTGTGTGTTTCATCTCTGTTCATCTCACACACCGCATGAACTTGTCGATCAGCTGATTTTGACAGGCAAGTCACTCGCAATGTCAACTGACTGAACGTTATACACAGCCTACATATTTTATTTGAGGTTTGGGGACTATTAATTGATTCAGCATGAAGACTAAAGCCTTCTAAATGAATACGCATGCCTAGATCACTGGTACACCACCCTCCGAGCTGACTTGGAAAACGACCAACGTCCGTCAACGTCACGCCAAGTTCAATTTAATGAATTCCACACGTAACGTGGCAATCCTCGTAAATGTCCGTACGCTCACGATATGAGCGTAAACGCCGTTGTGAATTTGGCCCTGTGTCTGTATTTTTCGTTGCACGTGAAAAAGAAAGTACTATAACCCTTTCCCCTCCTTTCTGGCACTCTGTTCCCCTGCTCTCTCCTCTTGCGCTCCATTTAAGCCCCACTCTCCCTTTCTCTCCAACACTCACCTTCACTTTTCCCTGATTCGCTCATCCATCTTTCTCTGCTTGTCACACTCAGTCTCTCTACTCTCTCATCTGTGTTGATCCAAGCCAGGGGGCTCAGACTGCCAAGACGCAATGACAGGGGAATGTCAACGATTATTTCCACCACAGTGACCCAATGTTTCTCTGAGCAGTCTCTTCATTGAACTATAAGGAGCTCTTACAGTATTGAAACAATCGATAGGCAGCGCAACAGCGGTGCGCCTAACCTTTCACCATGAGGTGAGAGATTGTATATGGGTAACTACAGTATATATAGTGCTCATCCATGTGTTCATCTGCGATATTCCCAAGCATCAGAGTATGGTCTGATTTAGCAGTGTGTCATTTATAGTACAATTTAAGCATTAAGCTCAGTAAGCTGCCAAGTGCAGGATCTCACCATTTCCATCAACAACTCCCTGGTGGCTTCTGTTCCTGTCAAGAGTGTGGGTGTTGTCCTGGCCTGGGATGCCTACATGTGTCAGGCTTGATTGGTTGCGCTTAATAAGAGTTCATGTTATGGTCGGGTGGTGTTTTTTCTACGAAGCCTCTGACTTTATTTCAGTTATAAATGTTACACGAGAGAAGAGAGAAGCAAAATGCCGTTCGTTGTGTGCTGTGCAGCTTTGTATTATATTCCTTTATTTGATGGAGAGGTAATGCATGCCTGTGTCAGGCGCTGTTGATTTTATTTCTGACATGTGACCGTTCGTTTACAATTGACATGAGCGGAGTTTGGATTACATATTTTTTTATTTGATTGAGAGGTAATTGAGAGGCGCTGTTTAATAATTGTTAAATAAAAGACCAATATGAGCTCCTCTCTACTATTTGTATCTTCTGCAGCTTATCGCTGTTTTATTATAAGCCTAATTCATTGTGCGTCACTGTGCATTACACAGTTAATTGACTGTAGAACACTTTCCTTTTCACATTTATTTCTTCCGTTTTTAGTCATATGGGCAGAGTGGGATAGGATACGCATTTTGATGACATCATGGCATGAAGGTCTTTCTGTCCGGCGTGCAAAGGGTTATGGGAAATTTAGTCCCAATTCATTACAATGGGGCGGATTTACTATAGGCAAAGGCAGACAGCTGCCTTACATGGCTACGTTTTTGAATTATTAAATTATATCGCCTATAGGCCGGCGCCTAGCTGCTACTCAAGGCCGACAGTGTATCAGACAGAAGAATACACATCTATTCTCTCTGTGTACTGCGTATCTGGAGGGGTTTTTTCACACTCTGGTGTGAAACGTGTCTGCCAGGTGCCTGCATGACATCTCCCCCATTCACAGAACCGGTTTTCATCTACTATTGTTTGTAGCCTATAACAATATAAGTTACAACATAAATGTTATAATCTGATCGCCCATGGCTGTGTACTGGGACACAGTGTACTTGATATGTATTGTGTCACAGTGTACTTGTTATGTATTGTGTACTGCCTGAACTGTAGCATACTTTATAGTTAGGCTACGAGAGACATCTCGGTGACAGCAAGGTCAGCCTTGCTGCAGTAGGCACGTTATTATGTCTGATGTCTTGTGGTCACGTCATTATGATCCAGCACTATATATGTTCCTGTTTGTGTAATAAACTTTGTGAACCTTTAGCGTGATACTGTCTCGTGTCGCGTTATTGTTCTCCCGGGCCCGCCGCTGTTGCCGTACCAAAGGTATACTTCAACCGGATTGTCACACATCACCCAGCCGGCACACACTACCTGTCTGTCAAACCAGACGAGGGTCCAGTACTTAGTTTACAACAATAAATATACATTGTATTTCTGTAACTTCTGCCTATCAATCTGCATCTACCATCCTCCCCTGCACCACACTGCACGTGCGGGGGATGGGGGGGGGGGGGGGGGGGGTGGTTGGTGGTGGTGTACAAGGCAACCAAAGGCATAGCATCATATATTCAAACCCTAGAACCCTTCCCACCTATACTTACTGTAGATCAGCTAACACAGGAATACTGTCTAAGCCTACCCTAAAACACCCTGGACAACAACCCCCCTATCTCATGTGTGGGCCTTAGGTAGGCAACCTCTCTCGCTCTGAGGATCACACTTTTATCACTCACTCACTTTTTATCTCATCTTCATCAGATATGTTCAATTTCCTACCTCTGCAGACATTTTGGTCATTTTGGCTATCCTGTAATTTGTTATAATTGTATTTTTTCTGTTCATTACACATGTTGTAAGCATTCCATGACTGACAAAACACACCATGCGCAAGCAGAAGACAGTAGATCTCCATATCCCCAGTTTGCTCATTTGAAAGCTTGGCCTAATTTGTGGTGCTAGAGGAAAGGTTAAGGGGTCACAAATCAATATGTTTCTTCCTCTTGGGTGCATCCGTGTGGAAATTGTGTCTGTATGACTAAGGGTTCCGCAGATAGGCCTGTACTCATGTCATAACCGAACGTTTGGGCCATGGGCCATGTCCTGGGAGGATGAAAGTTTGGGCCATGGGCCATGTCCTGGGAGGATGGAAGTGTCCTGTCCCATGTCCTGGGAGGATGGAAGTGTCCTGTCCCATGTCCTGGGAGGATGGAAGTTTGGGCCATGGACCATGTCCTGGGAGGATGGAAGTGCAGAGGAAGTTTCAAGGCAATCTGATTACTTGGTCACTGAGTGACAGACAGGAGGACGAACAGACAGGGGCAAAAACATGACCTACAATTTATAATTTACTTTAGGCATTTAGTAGATGCTCTTAATCCAGAGCAGTTTACACAGTGAGCAAGTTAAACACTAGGTAATACATCAAATGCATAGAAATAGCAACCTATACTTTATAGTAATTAAACGTTTTAGTCTTTTGTTTTGTGTGAGACAATTAAATCTGTTGGATTATTTGCTTTACTAGAGTACATTCAGCCTTGTGTTGTCCATGCGCCCCAACAGTCCAGTTTTTTAGTTTGATTTGATCTGTGCGTGTGTGTATACTAAATTATGCTTATTTACAATTGTAGCGGCTCCTAGCAAGCAGAAATATGACAACGCTCCAACAGATGTCTTTAAGGTCGTTTTATTTCTTCCCATTGGACACCGTGAAAACTGTAACACAAAACATACAAATATTCTCTTAAACACCATGAAATATGCAATGTGAATGTCCTTCTTGTAACTTGTTGTAACTGTCGGTCAATCATGACTTCCGGATTATGGGTAAACAAACACAATGAAACGTACACAAACAATCAAACAATCGACGGAACTACAACACTATTTACAAACACAGAAACCAACAACATGTAACATACCGTGTGCGCCTTCTGCGGATTATTTTAGGAGCTACTCTACGTTCTCTTATCTTTCATATTTGAGGACGCTCTTTCTTGGCGTAAGGAGAGCTCCTCGCACCGCTGCAACTCAGCTTGTTCTGAGTTTCTGCCTGAGCCGGCTCACACCGGTGCCATTAATGAGCACTCACTCTACTCACAGGGCTTTTCCTGCACGCCCTCAACACGTCATAATATGAACAGCATTAACCAGGCACCACACACGGCATGTAAATACAATGTACCCAAGTAAACATACCTCTAATGTTCACATTAGCAATAAAAATAGAATAGAAAATAGATAGAAAATAGAATAGAAAATAGAAATAGAAAAGCACAAAATACCCATTGCTGGGACAGTTACACTGCCCCAAAATACAGTGATTTACTACTGCTTTGGGTTATTTAGGCTGTAGAAATCCGTATTTTCCTTCTTAATAGAACCCAAGTGTCACATAATCATTTTTTTTATTTTGTATTGACCTTTGACCAACCAAAAATATATTTTTTCCTTTTTGTATTAAAATAGCAACTGGTTTGCATTTGATTTGGAGGCTTAAATTTGTCAGACCCTACTCCTAAGTTACGCTGCCCCCATGGACCTTCATCTTCACTTGTCTCTTTCCATTCCACCCTTTTCTCTTCCTTTTCTTTGTTCCTCCTGACAGTTCGATATCCTCTGTCAGAGCTGTGGAAACATCAGACATGATTACCACGTTCTTCTCCTGTCCCACTTCAGTGGAGTTCTTGGATGGTGATCTTTTCCTTCTTTCCAGAATCCACTGAGGACTCCGAGGACGAGTCTTTATGGCTTCGCTCTGCCTTCCTCTCCCTCCGGCGGCTTTTTTCATCCTTTTCTTTGTCTCCTTCCTCCCTGGGTCTTTTTCCTTCTTCTTGCCGTCTGGGTCGGATTCAGCTGCTGAGCCGTCGGACGCCCTCCTGGCTGAAGACTTCTTCCGTTTCCTCTTCTTCTTCTGGATAACTGTATTATTTATCTCTGTGATTGCCACCATGTCCTGGGTCTTGCTGCCTTCAGGTACAATATGATTTCCCAGTGGTTCCTGCAACGGCTCTCTAATGGTTGCTTTAGCCTCTGAGAATGTTTCCTCTAGCACATCCTTGAATTCTCAGGGAAGTCACCGATATCTTTGCTCAATTGTTCAGGAGCCACTGTGCTGAGAGTCTGGCTGCCTGGACTGGCTGCAAGCACAACCTCCGCTTCATTCTCCATCGGCGCCGTTTCTTCCATTCCATGCTGTGGCGGATGCGATCATCCCCAACAGCCGTTGGACCCGAACCATCTCGACACACGTGCCGAGACGGAAGTGGAGTAGGAGTGTTTGGATCCGTAGAACCCTCTCCGGGGACAGAGAGACCACCATGGTCACTGAATTGAGACACAGGCCGAGAAACCCTGTCTGTTGCCTGGGTTCGGGGTTGCTTTTCTTTAAGTTCACTCGGAAACCCAAGGACATGAGACAACACCTGCTCTGTGTCTGCTGCAACCTGGCTGCGAGACGGTGCTACGATCAGCCAGTCGTCGAGATAAGGTAGGATCTTCATGCCTGTAAGTTGAAGAGGGTACAGAGCAGCCGCCACTACCCTTGTGAACACCCTCGGAGACAATGACAGCCCGAATGGGAGCACTCTGAACTCTGCCCTTGAAAGGCAAAGCGGAGAAAGGGCCTGTGACCCGGCCAAATGCGAACATGGAAGTATGCGTCTTTCAGGTCGAGAGTGGCGAACCACTCTCCCTGGCCAATGGACTGACGTATGTGTTTTGTCTGTAACATCTTGAAAGGTAGGACCTTCATGTACCGGTTTAGCCACCTGAGATCGAGGACGGGCCGATACCCGCCGTCCTTTTTTGGCACCAGAAAATATGTCGAGTAAAAACCTGCGCGTGCTTGTCATACGGACCCTTGAAAAGGGGGGTGGACGCCGTCGAAATTGGAGTTTGTAGCCTCTGGCGACTGTCTCCAGTACCTAGGGGTCTGATGTACGCTCTACCCAGCTGTCCAAGCTAAGCCGGGAGAGACGTTCGACGGCCGGCCCCGAACTCTCATGCAGAGCCCCCTTGGCGCCCTGTGCCCTTGCGGGGGCGACGCCCTTGAGGGCCACCTCTGTTAGTGGCTCGGGATCTAGAACCTTGCTGCCGGTGAGGCTGCTGCCGGGCGGCCGAACTATGCATGAGGAGTCCAAGTCCTGGCCAGGGGGAGGCAGTTTAGAGACCAGGATTACTGCATGTTTTTTGTGAGGGTACCTACCCTAGGAGACACGAGGAGAACATGCAAACTCCACACAGAAAGGCCCTTTCGCCAACCCCACCGGAGGAGAGAACGCCCACAGCGGGAATCGAACCCATGCAGGGCTTTCTAGCTGTGAGGCGAGAGCACTACTGACTGGGCCATCGTGCCCCCAGGGGTTTGCTTTTCTAAGTAAAAAGATAATAATGAATTATGTATGAGTGCTTATAAAGTGATTATAATGCATTATGTTTAATATGCATTTGTGTTATTCTACTTGTCTAGTAGTACTATTTTGTGGCCCTCACACATGCATTTTGCTGCTTGAACCTGATTAATATTATTCCTTGATTGTTAGACTTATCGTGCAGCATCTGACTTGATAATTCCATTTATTTATTTTAGAACAGGTTGTTTCAGCTGAGCAATATGATTGTCAAAGACACATTCCACCTACATTCATAATCCCAATAAAACACAGCTATGTTTTATTACTATGCCAACCCTTGTAGCAACAAGATGAATGTGCAGCAATGTTTGTTGCTTGGTTTTTACAGTTTTATTTTCAGTATATATGGGCCCTGGCATCACATGCCCTGGTAGCCATCACATCTGCTGAGGATACCTACAGCATTACATCACAGTACAAAATGCCCTCTTGGAAATTATTGCCATAATAAAGGCCAGGTAATGAGTTTGCTAGAGTGAATAGCCACCACATTACTTCTAACCACCTATCCATAAATCTTCTCCAGTTCATTCAGAATTCTAACCCATGTATGAATGGTCTCTTAAATTACTACTGGAACTGGAAAATGTATTGTTTGTTAATGCTTATTATCTCTACCTGGCCGGAACGGCTGGAGGCCTGAATTACGGTTTCGCCCCCTCCGTCCAGGTCTATCTTGGCCTTATGGTGGCAATATAACGGTCCACTTCACGTTTTGGCCTATAACTCTTGAATGCAACCAATTCTTTGGATCACAACGCATCTCCCCATTTAGGCCACGCTGCACACCTCGATCTGCCCCAAAGTTTAATCACAGTACATTACACAATGATTAAACAGGCCTCTAAACAACGCAATGTCAAAGCGATTTCACTACACACATAGGGGGCACCACAAATGCTACAAATCACTGTTTGTTGCAGAAACATGAGTTTGTTTCCCCCTATCAATTTATTGGTCTTGTTAGTCATGACAATAACCATAAAACAGGTTTTGATACTACTTTTTCTGTAGGCTAATTGGTATTTCTTACCAATCATACTCAAATTGGGATTGCATGTTGAGGGGCCTCCACAGCGCGCCACTCCAAAACCATGCACTTTCACATCTGCCCATACAGTAGGAGCTGCCACAAAAGCAAACCGCTACACAAACTATTTAAAATTCATGTCTTAAAGGGAGTCTTCGTCTTTTTTAAAACCATGCACTTTGTTGGCGGTTTGACTTTGACTTGGCAAAATTGAACATGAAACATTTTTTATTTTTTTGAATTGTTTTTAGTCATTATATTGCAATAAACGATACAATTATGCCAGCATAATATAGTATACATAGATGCGTCAAAAACAAGATACACACACACATACACAACAAAACTAACACAACAAAAGGGAATAAAATAAAACGACAGGTAAACCCAACCACCCACCTCTCCCAGGACCAACAATGTCATGAAAACACCTGACATTCTCTTTAGACGTGACACAGGGATAAACATTATGAAAGAAAGCATGGGAGAAAGGGCTTTTAATGGAATCCATTCCAGCACCATCAAGAATAGATTTAGATCGAGAGTGCTATCTCAACAGCCAGCAACAAACAATGTCCCTAAGGTGAATGGGCAGCTTAAAGCAAAGCTGAGAGATAGACATTACAGGAAAGGCCCAGGGGAGAATCCTTTGAAAGGATGAGCCACTCGAAGGCCATCAAGGATAGTTGTGGATCTAGAGACAAGGTTGTTTTGCTGAACCATGTTGGATCATTCTTATTAAAGGTAGGGCAAAGCTCTATATTGTGATAGTAATAGAATTGCTATAGAGCAGTGGTTCTCAACCTTTAACACCTCAGAAAATATTTGGATCTCGCCAACATTATGACTTAGGTTAAAATACAGTAGCGTACCCCTAACCTATCGTGAATACAGGAGGTAAATTAATTCTAATTAATATATAAAAATATAAGAATAATATCTTTTTCCACAGTTGTCAGCTAACAAAATTATAACAATAAAACTGGGATTCTTACAGTTCTCACACGACAGACAAAGAGAGGCATGCACGCACGCGCACACACACACATACATACACACACACACACACACACACACACACACTATAGTCAGAAGTTTTACTTTAACGATTTGGAAAAATGCGCTATGAGAAGTTTCACTTTTACTGCGGCTTTTGTGATGCTCAATGCAGTTGGCTTTAATTGATTTTACAGCTGTTGAATCAACTATTTTCAGTAGGCTACGCTACGTGTTGTAAAATGCACCATTTGAAAGGGGTTTCATTTATTACGGTACCACACTGTCTACTACTTCTCTGCTAGCCTCGGAGGCCACAGGCATGTTGATTTCATTCCTCTGTACACCCACTTCAGTTATGTTGAACCCCAGTTTCTGCGTCCTATTAACTGGTGGGTTTTTTCCATTTGAACAGCACCAATTTGTGCTGGGACCACAACAACGGCGGGGTGTCATTTTCCATCCACCATTTCAGTGTTTGATTTAAGAGTTTATTTAACAGATTTGGAGAATTACAGTACATTTCAAGCACAACTCAATACAAAAATGTTAACTATGGACGACACCATAAAGCATTACACTTGTTTACAATGGGCTCCACCATGTTCAATTCATCATAACATTTAGAGACATACAAATATACACCATACCCAAAAACAGGATATCATCATAGAGGAGGTAAAAAGGGAAAATAAAACAAATACTGTACAGTGAGGGGAAAAAGACGTGTGTGGTGGATTCAGATTTTACGGGGGCCAATTTCGAATTGCAGCCGTCTATACGTGCAGCTGCTGCTGGTCAAAAATATTCTCCTCGTCTTCCACACTTTTATAGTTCCATTTTAAGCCACGATTCCACCATTTTAACTACGCTGTTTATTAGTATCTTGTGTTGCCACCGTTTAGTTTGTTGTGATCTGTGAACGCATCGTCGGCAGTGCTTGGCACAAAGCCACAAACATAAACACCTCCCCACACACATACACACACACACACACACACACACACACACACACACACACACCTTTTTCATTTTCGGGAAGATTCCTTGTACCACCAGAGGGGTCATTGCGTACCAGACCTTATGTGTACCACAGGTTGAGAATCACTGCTATATAGTGTTTGTTCAGTAACAGGAGTATCTCTGTCTCTCCAGCTCAACAAACAGATAATATTTTTTTTTCCAGTTCCAATTTTGTCTGCTCATTTTTTTGTGTCATCAGTAGGCTACTAGGCCGAAGAAGACATGCACCCTTTTCACTCTGTTATAACGCCACCAGGAGGCCAACTTTCCTTTTTTTAATATACTACTCCTACAGATTTTGTCCAAACATAACCCAAATCGGTAAACATTATCTCTGTTATGTTATGCGGCACCACCATGGGCTAGCTGGAGCCGGCTGAACCATTGTGGCTCGAGAATCCACCATTCCTGAATGAAGTGCCTGGTGCTGGGAGTCTGGTGCAACGCTGCAACGCACAGGGGCTGGACCTGGTGAGAGCAGGAGCGGAACTGGTGAGACGTAGGAGTCAACCCACAGAGCCTAGTCCTTCCACGCACCGGAATAGCACCTCCCAGTCCCGGCAGAGTAGTTCAGGAGAAACGGATTGTGTGGCCCTGGTTTTTCCCTAATGGGACTGATCGAGGGTATAGCAACTGGGATGTAAGTCGGGACTTGATCACCCCGGCTGAGTCATTTGAGTGAGGGTTATGATGTTGGAAGACCTGAAACCCTGATGACCTTGGGATACATCACTCAGGATACGTCCCAGGTGCATCCATGCGATGTATTTTTGTAGTATAGCTACTGACAGACAAACACCCACAGTCACAATAGGGAGCGAGAACAAGAATCTAGTACCACCCACTTATAAAACAAAAATGGGTAAATTCTTCTTTTAGCACTGCCACCCAAGCGTGGAATGCCGTGACGGTCGTGACCCCTGCTCTAAAAAAATGCAGATCATTAGCATCCTTTAAAACAGGCCTGAAAATCCACCTTTCAGCCAGGGCTAAAGGGAGAGAAAATGATCACTATACTCTCTTAGAGATCCCCCCCCCCCCCCCCCCCCCCCTTACAATCACATCCTTTTTTTTCTTCCACTCAATTGTGTGTGTGTGTGTGTGTGTGTGTGTGTGTGTGCGCGCGCGCCCCCATGCGAACCGTAGGCTACATGTACATGTAGCCGCTACATCCAACATTACATTCCCATTGACAATGAATGAATAGTGTAAACACAAACATTGCGTAACACAAACAATATCTTAGGAGGCTTACTCTCAACTGTCAGTAAGAAGTCGGTGATGATGATGTACTAGGCTACGATGATAAGCGCGCCCCTCATTTCACACGGGTGTGATTTATTTTTAAAGCAGACAATCAGCACTACGATAACTTACCTGTCCACGCTGATCACGCACAGGGTCATGATAGAAGCAGTGCAGCACATAACATCCATGCCAATGAAAATGTTGCAGAACACCTCTCCAAAAAGCCACTTTCCACCAGTTAAGTCTGTCACTATTACAAACGGCATGACAGCTATAGCCACTGAAAGGTCCGCCACGGCCAAGGATACCAGAAGATAGTTTGAAGGTTGCCTTAATTTTTTTACTACGCAAACGGCTATCACTACCAATGTGTTTCCCATCACTGTCACCGCAGTGATGACTGCCAACATCACACCGATCATGATCTTTTCTGGCCGGCCAAAATCCAGTAGTTGCTCCCCGCACGACTCGTTCCACATGGTCGTCGTGGGACTAATTGTGATGAGGATGTTGTAGAAAAGCTGTACAGTGCCATTGATAACTTCGGACATATCCTCTTTTTTATTCAAAGTGGATTCGATGACCGAAGTATTGAACATCACGACAACGTTATTCCAGAGTCGCTGCAGCGGACACCTCGCCAATATACTCCAATTACGCGCATATTGATCCGTACGGACCTGATGTCGGGTCCAGCCGAGTGGTTGGTTCTTCTCTCTCCCACGTGTAAAAAGCCCGCTGTATACCAGACTACTAAACAGCCATATGCGCTCAGCACTTCAAAGCCTTAATCAACTGTTGTGTCGCTGCCGACTAAAGTATTATAACTCGCAGGTTTGTCCTTGTTGCGCCTATAAGTAGTGACCTGCGCGCGCCTCAGAAAATGCGCATGGAAATTCCATAGAATGCATAACAGTTTCTCAAACACTCACTCCAAATCCGGTCAACGGTAAAGTTAGTTTAGCCGAGTGTAGCTTTTTCCGCTCTGATGTTTCAAGACTGTCTCACTGATCTGACTGACTAGCCTACTTCATGGGATGCATAGAGAGACACCAGCTGGTAGCACTGGCTGGCTCTGCAAAAGGTTGCAGAAGTGGGCGTGCACCCGCGATTGGTCTATTTCAATATCAAGTCCTGGGAAAAACTCAGATCTTGTTTTAAAGCATGAACACATGGCATCATTGCCTTTTTGGGGAGAATAATAACTTATTTTCTGCCTGGGTCTGGTTTTCCCACATGAGATACTCCACACATGAGGACAGGACACCATGAATTAATGCATCATGGGCATTATAACCATTAAGTCTGGCATGCAGCAGATGTGTCAGTGTCACTTGTGTGTTTTGAGGGGGGAGCACTACTAACCAATATGAATATTTACATTATGTTTCTGTGTTAATGCCTTAATTGGCCTACATGCTACATCCTAATCATGTTTCCATGTTTGCGTAGGAAGGAAGAAACCCACGTGTGTGTGTGTGTGTGTGTGTGTGTGTGTGTGTGTGTGTGTGTGTGTGTGTGTGTGTGTGTGTGTGTGTGTGTGGTGCGGTGCAGTGCGCGTGTGTGTGCGCAGCATTCAAATCCCTCAGATCAGCAAATTAACATTGCTGTATGTATAGCATTTAAGCTGCCCTGAGAGCAGCATTCCTCAGTAGTCCCTCAGAGCAGCAAATTAACATTTCTGTATGGCATTTATAATGCCCTGAGAGCAGCATTCAAAGGATGCTGCCCTCAGAGCAGCAAATTAACATGGCTGTATGTAGCATTTAAGCTGCTCTGAGAGCAGCATTCAAAAGCTGCCCTGAGAGCAGCAAATTAACATGGCTGTATGTATGGTGTTGTAAACTCTAAGTACTGGACCCTCGTCTGGTTTGACAGACAGGTAGTGTGTGCCGGCTGGGTGATGTGTGACAATCCGGTTGAAGTATACCTTTGGTACGGCGACACTAGCGGCAGGCCCGGGAGAACAGTAACGCGACACGAGACAGTATCACGCTAAAGGTACACAAAGTTTATTACAAGATATCAGACATAATAACCGCTAACTGCAGCAAAGCTGACCTTGCTGTCTGAGATGTCTCTCGTAGCCTAACTATAAACTATGCTACAGTTCAGGCAGTACACAATACATATCAAGTAGCCTACACGTACTGTGATCTCACATACAAGTACACAGCCATGGGCGATCAGATTATAACATATAGTATTTAAGCTGCCCTGAGAGCCGCATTCAATGGCTGCCCTCAGAGCAGCAAATTAACAGGTACAGTATGTATAGGATTTAAAGGAGAATGTCATACTAGAAGGCTTTCTTACCTTTATTTGTAGTTGTTACGTCCCAACCAAAGAGGTCCATTTTGTTGTTATTTTGTGCAAAAGCGCATTATTGGCTATTTAAGGTTCAACTTTATTGTACCAGTTATATGTTACAGGGTAAAAGGCACGTGTAATTCGGACGTAACTACAGTACAAATAAAGTATGGAATTCTCCTTTAAGCTGCCCTGAGAGCAGAATTCAAAAGCTGCCCTCAGAGCAGCAAATGAACATGGTTGTATAATGATGATGATGTATAATCATAATAACTTTGATTGATTGATTGATTGAAATATTTATTAACAGTTTGTAGAATTTACAGTACATTTTAAGCACAAACTCAATACAAAGACTGTCAACTGTGAGTGGATGCATAGTCAAAGAAACCTTGTACGAGGGCTCCTGTTAAGGTATTACAGGGATTACATTTAGTTTGTGTATACTTTGCAACAGTGAAGCTAGTTTTTTAAGCTAAAATAAACAGGGGAGTGGGAGTGGTGACACAGCTTGTTATTACAACAAATAAGTAAATCCATACCCCACCCCTAAATGCAACATCACATTGCTGCTATAATTAGTGTTACTTTTGGATGTATTTTATCTGATCTATTATTGGTTATACTACCTGCCCTGGACTTGACTGTCATGCTGTCCTGTTGTAGCTCAATTGCTGGCAAGTAGCTTTGCCGAGCCATGAGGCCCAAAGGGCAGGAGCCTATCTCCTGTTTCTGCGTGAGGCAGCTTGATGTACAAGTACACCCCCTGGACATGACACTAGTATGTCACAGGGACCAACCCTTGATGCTGAGTGTCAAGCAGGGAGGCATTGGGTCCCATTTTTAGAGTCTTTGGTATGATTCCCAACCTCCCAGTCTCAGGGCGGACACTCTAACCACAAGGCCACTGAGCTGGTCAATTGCTGGCAAGCCTTGAGTCAATAGTTTTCTAGATTACTTTTTGCCGAGAAGCCCGGAAAATAATTCCCTGTTCATTTTCCCCATATACTTTTCAAAAAGTATTTATTTAAAGACGTTTATGCCGCGGACAAAGCCAACTCTGCTCGTGACAAATCATGACAATAAACACAATGTTTTGGGCTGATCAAATAATTAGAGGAATAAAAAGGCAGGGTACAACACTTTTTGTTTTGTTTTTCTAATTATTTGAAAACATTGTGTTTATTGTCACGAGCCAAGTTAGCTTTGTGTAAATAAATCCTTTTTGAAAACTCTATGGGGTAAATTTATGGAGAATTCTCTTCCGGGGCTCTCGTCGTCATGAAAATGGCGCGACTGCGATGCTCACATACTCATTCTATATATTCCATGACCAGGTTTACAGATTGTGAGCCACTCCCACTCCTTCCAGTGTAGGCATTGACTGACTAGTCAATCATGCTTCTGTTGGAAACTTGTAAGAAATCAATTTGATTAGCCTGCTATATGCCAGTGTTGTGAATCCACACCATGCATCTCCTGGAGACTACTGTCTATGATTGCTTAGAGCCCATCCAAAATGTCTTAGTATAAATGTATTCTCTATTGAGCCCTCAAGTGAAACATAATAGGTGGGCCCTTTAACTAAAATTGTGAAACTATTTTCTACTACTTTCACCAGAAGTAGATTTTTGATGAACAGCTATGTGTGTCTGTCCCTATATGTATGTATGCATGTATAACGTTGCCTTAAAAAAACGATTATTGTTATATCACTGTTAAATGAATGCTCTTGTTATTATAAGGTTTTCATCTGCAATAGCAGCAGTGATCACTCCATTTACATATTGAATAATTGTGATTGAAATGAATGGCGACTGCGGGCAGCGGAACAGTATTACCTTCTGGAACAGTGATTCAATTATTCTTGCCCAGACCAGGTGTGGGCTGAAAGTAATCAATTTAATTCCCAGGGGAAGATCGATGATTTACTCAAGCAACTCTGAGACACATTGCTAGGTTGTCAACTCAGAGACCTGAAAAACAAAGATAGCATTCCGTTTTTGGGGGACCTTTAGAGCACTTCACTCGACATCATACACATTGTAATTATGAGTAGGCTATGTCTATATCCTTCACGCATACCGAAGGCTGTATGCACAATTGCGCATAGCCTACAATATTTGGAGCAGTGTGATTAAGAGTGTAGGCGTACAAAGGATATAGGCCTACCTCGGGAGCAGGCAAATATTTTCCATTACTTTCTCAAGGACAAGGATGGAGACTTTGGCTTATAGGTATAGGTACATGTGTCTCCTGTCACAGGCCTAATGGTGTATTTTATTTTATGGTATTTTATTTTTTGTTGTATATTATGTAATCTGCCTCGTAAGGATCTGGAGTGTCAGTTTGGTATTCACTTGATCATTGTTTGCAAACCGTCATGTCGGTCTATTGTAATTGTTTATGTAAACTGTAAAAAGTGTCCTGTAAGTCCATATGGGCTGGGCTTCTTCGAAAGCATGACACTTAAATAAAGAATCAATCAATCAATCAATGTGATGTAGAATGTACCCCTTATGCTTGATTTATCGTCTGTCGTATGACGGTGCCATATAGCCAATCTACGAGTTTGTTAGTGAGTGAGCGGACTGGGCATCATGTGTTCACTGAGTTTTCTCTCAGTATTACTCAAGTATTTTAATGGTAATGATTTATTAATATTAATAGTAATAGCATTTGTTTGGCTAAGGTATATTTATGACATTGCTCAATGTTGAAAATGAGTGGTAGGCCTATTCGTATTCCCCTTTAAATGTAAACTGACTGACTCAGATGTTGGTGTATAAGTAGGTCAGCGTGTAGGCCAGCATGCCAAAGTGGTCAATTATATTCACAATACTTTCAGTACCATCATCAGCAATCCAGGATAGGAATATTATGGCTCTCTTCCAAGCAAGCTTCTATTTTTATTTAACTACTGATGTCCAAGAAATGTGTTTTTGTCAGTAAATATGATGGCACGTCATGTTCGACATACCATGAATGAGTAATAAGTAACAAGTGCAATATAGTCTGATATATTCATACATATTTTAGATGCTGTGATGGAAGAGTGCAACTGTCTGCCCTGAAAAATCTATAAATATAGTATCACTACTAGAAAGCCACCTTGGGGAATGGGGATAGATATGGAGGTGAGCCAGAGGACAGTAGGGCTACAGCTGTTATGCCTTGTGTTGATAGACAAAAATGATATTTTTGTGACAATACTGTAAGTCATGTCCAAGTATAAACTAGCGAGAGTGTGGGTACACACAAGACTACGCCTTGTAGTGCTAGCTATGATAAAATGGTTGTTAAACCAATGTAAAGTAATAAAATGTCAATATCATTTGTTCATGCTGTTATCTTAGCTGATTTCTTGACAATGAATTTCCAATTGAATTACCTTCAGTTCCTACATTACAAACATTAAATAGCAATCGTAGGAAATACATATGGCTTAAAGTGCACACTGTGCCCTAACATGTTTTACAAAATTGTAACAAAAACGATACAGACACAATTAAGTAAAGAGAACAAAAAATATCAGTCAATGTGGATGAGTTTTATGAAACATTCCTGTTCAGTGTGTATAAGCAGTGTGCATGTATATGAGCAACAATGGCTGTTCTGTAAACCAAAAGGAAAACATACAAACAGAAACACTGGGGAGAAGGGGGATTGAATGCTGGGATATTTATAGACTGGGCGACACCAGGCATGGGTGTGCCCCATTCCCCCTGATAATCGTCCTCAACACCCTGCCAATCTGCCCCAACTCTGCCCTGCCAATCCTGCAACACAGAAATGGAACCAGCAACAAACACCAACAGATCGTGGGGGAGAGCCGACACAGTACAATGAATATGGTAGTCAAGAAGAGTAGGAGGATCTGTTCATGAGAGAGAAAAGAACACGAGATACTTGTGAAAAAGTCTATTTGTTTTAATTTATTATGCAAGGAAGGGTTTCTTTACTGAGACAAACAGTAGTAGTAAAGAGACACATCCTATAGAATGTCTTTATCAGCCCTCTTTGGTGTTAAACCCTATGTCTGTGGATACATCATACTGAACTATACTACCCACAGACAAGTATCTTCTTGTTACTTCTCTTCTGTCTTCATTCAACATATCCATGTCTCTTTCTCCTTTTACTCATAGAGCTGCTAATGAATTGGACCTAGTGTTCTCTAGAGCCTGTTTTCCCTCTAACCTGCTGCTTGCTCTTGCCTTTGCTTACGTTCTTCTGATGTGTTTTGTTTTTAGTTTGCTCTTCACAAAATGTTATGTATGGTATCGCTTCTTTCCGTTCTTTTCAATGAGGATCAGCTTTCTGTCCATCTCTCATAGAATAGGCTCTGTGCATAACTGCAGTTCCCTTTTTTTACAGAAAGTGGCATAATCATTAGCTTCAGTTGATTGGCTTTAGCAGCAGATTTGAACCAGAAACCCATAAGGTGTTTGTATTTCTAGTTCAGATCTGCTGCTGAGCTACTCAAATTAAGCTTTGACCCAGAACTGGAAATGGGAACTACAGTCATACACTACTAGAGTCTATCTATGACCTGTTGAATCCCAAGCCAGGCCTCAGAACAAACGTACCGTACAAAACACTATCCCCGCGGTGTTGCTGAGCCATACACCAATCTGCATATAAAGCAATGTGTGCTGTCCTTGGTGCTGAAACATTGTATCACAACTGTCTGACAACCTGTTTTTATTTTGTGTGTCCTTCAGAACAAATTTGTTTTGCGGCTTGCTTGACTCAGTAAGTGAGAATTTGTTTTAGATAGAATATATCATATTTTGTTTTTGAATGATCTGCCTCCACTGTGTGTTTGTGTATCAATGGGAGGCAACTCACACACAATATTGTTGTTCAAGGTGTATAATTACGGTACGCACTTAATATTAATAATACAATATAATTTAAACACAACGACTGCATGCCTGTCATAATTTATGTCTGCCTGCCTGCCTGCCTGCCAACTAACCTGCCTGCCTGCCTGAAAAGAAAAGATACAACACCTATATGACTGGAAGCAACGATGGAGGGCTCGTCTGATTCTCAGATTCTGCTACATGGATGATTTTGCTCTTTTTTTATTGCTTGACATAAATTATGAATAGTCAAACAAGACATTTATTTTAAAAGATTTAAAGAATTCAAATAATTTATAACTAACCCTCCATTTTCATATTGCTATATTGACAAACAAGACCTAAAATAATCTCCCTGCTGTTTATTTTAATGTTTGACCTGAAGGTGGCACTAGATGACAGGTAATGGGGAGCATGTACCTCCTACACCAACATTTTTGTTTTTTTCTTTTGGAATGTTGGTCAAACACACAGACACAAAAACCTATAGTTGGCGGTAAACGTAATTTGAGTCAGTTCATTAAAATTCTGTCCAAATTCTGGAGAACTCCTAATTTTACATATTTTTCTTAATTAAGAAAAAATAAGAAAAATCACACCTGTGTGAAGTGAGTGGTGCAACTCCTTGTGGGGGTCGATCGGGTGGTCCCTGGAAGTTCCAGACCCACAGGAACGCGGCCAGGTTTCCGGACCGGTTCCGGCGAGCCGCCCCGCGTCCGAAATGGTTGAGAAATGACATAGTTACCGTGTGGGGGTCCCTCTACTGTACTGTCACTGTACTGTCACACCCGAAACCATCATATATACTGTGTGTGTGTGTGTGTGTGTGTGTGTGTGTGTGTGTGTGTGTGTGTGTGTGTGTGTGTGTGTGTGTGTGTGTGTGTGTGTGTGTGTGTCTGTGTCTGTGTGTGTGTGTGTGTGTGTGTGTGTGTGTGTGTGTGTGTGTGTGTGTGTTAGGCAGAGCAGCAATGACACTTAAAGTCATACATAGCTGACATAGACTGTCCACAAGATGTTTGAACTTTGAGATCCACAGGGAAGCCACACTGTTATTAGGCGGCATCTTATTTATCCACAGAAGAGTCAAAGTTTAGTATACTGGCATTACTCGTTTCTCCTCTGAAAAGGTTAACTAGCCTGGGGGGATCAGGCTTGTGGAATCATTGCGGTCATCGACCCAAGATGTTGTAGGATACTGTAAGGCAAGGCTAGAAGGAATTATGCCGTAAAGGCATGACCTGCAGTGAACTGATTTCGTTGATAGAAACCTTGTTTAGATGTAAGAGGAAGGAATTAGGTGGTGCCGTGGAGGGGGAGAATGCACGGGGTCTTTTGCTACTCAACCATATTGGATTTGGCCACTATGATGACCCAGAGGGTTGCTGGCTCGGGCACGGATTCAACAAACATGAGTATTCTGAATATTTTGAGCACCTCAGAAAATCTGTCGCTCCAACGGTTTAGAAGATGTTTGAACTAGCGGTCATTTTAAAATCACACTCGTGTGAACTGAGTGGTGCAATCCCCCCCCCCCCCTCTCTCTCTCTCTCATTAGCATGCAACAGTGCAGCACTCTCTCTCTCTCTGTTTCTGGCACAACAGCGCCTACTGGTACTAATAGTCATACTCGTGGCATGCATGGTTAAATGGGCCCTAAGAGATGCAGAAATTAACTAGAAAAAGTGCCCTTCTGGGCAGAGGTCTCCACCAGGAGGATAGGAGAGTGTGTGATGTTCGGCAAAATGTTTAGGAGTAATTTAAACATGTTTGTGGGTTTGTGTGTGTGTGTGTGTGTGTGAGACGCAACGTGGCCTGTTGTAGCGCCACCATGAGGCTGATTTGAAAACTGTCAAGTGGCACGGCTTGTGAAGCCGTGGATATGCACGGCTTGGGATACACTGCCACGCAGTCTTCTCAGAATGCATTTCTTTCATGTGGATTCCAAGGGATTCGATTTCCCAAAAGTTGCGTAACTGATCTGACAGTGCCTGATCCTCTCCGACGCTGATGTGCATCACTTAATGTCCACAACTTCATTTATGATATTTAGCGTGGTGACTTCTCCTTGCACCAGCCATCCAAATACACTTTCCAGTGCAACTAGTCCTTCATTCAGTCTCTCATTTTTCCTGTGACCATTTTCCAATATTGGTCTCCGCCAATTAGGACTCCTAATTCCACTGCATCCATCCCTATATGATGGGTACATCTGCTATGGGCATTCATTTTGCTTCCAACTGAAGTCCCTCCTTATCTTTCCGTTTGGCGCTTTAATCATAGAAGAGCTCAACGTGGGTGTTTCCAATAAATGGACATCAATGCTTTGATTGTTCTTAATATTTCTCAAACGAGCCTTCACTTTCCTGCAGGTAATTATCTGGGGTGTTTTGGAACCAAACACATACATAATACAGATATTCAACGTTTCTTTACCTATAACTGGCACTGGCAGGTTAAGTGCTCTGGAAATATCCTCTTTAATGAAACTGCGGGTGCTACCCCCAGGCACCTGGCTACTTGGCTTTGCGTTGGTGCATCTATCCAAATGGTAGCTGTCTGCAGTAATACTGTAGCCTACTATTGTCAGTCAGAGTTGCTTGCTACACTACTAACTGCATCTGTGGTCAGCCTGTCTGTCGTTGCCGTGGTCGGCACGTCTATCATGCGCTGTATCTATTGACTGGCTGTTTGATTGCAAACTGTTTTGTGGTGTCTGCGCCCGCACTCTTCACAGTGAATGCCCTGCGTTCTACAATTACGCGCGACATGCCTGCCTACCAGACATACAAAACACCTGCCTTGTTTCCTCAGTGTTTCTCTTCTTAGTTCAACAGTCAGTTCAGTACAGTTCTTGGATTTGTGATTACCATTACATGATATGTTTTTCAGGGAGATATATGTGTAGTATACCCACCCATTACAGGCAGGCCACCCTTATTGAGATTATATGGAGAAGGTGAAACGGACTACTGTGCCAATAGGGCTGACAGAGCCCGATTGGCAGGGCTGTAAGGTTGTTGCGGGCTGGGTCTTGGCTGGGGGGGCTAAACAAGGTAAATAAAGTGAAAATGTTACTTGCCATTTATAAGCTATGGGGTCTTTCTGCATACTATGTGTCTCATTAATCAATATAGTGCACTGTGACGGCACACAAATACATTCTAATCTACAGACTATAGGCCTACAGTATACAATTTAAAACGATAGCTCATATAGCTGGCTATCTCCTCTAGGAGGCAGTGTTGTATTGCTGGTTGCTTTTGGAGTATCCGGCTACTTTTATTTGTCCGCCGGCTACTTTTGTCAATTTGCTCGCAGTTATTGTCCTTCGTGGGTTTCTTTTTACGTGGAATTTTCACGGTTGTTGTTAAGAAACGAATACATGCTAGGCCTGGCCTGCTGAGAATTATATTGATAATTAAGTTGTAGATCCGCGAAAATGATCATGCATGCAGGCAAATTACTTTACAGCTAACCTCGCGTAGCCTACTAACCTCTTTATTTTATAACGGCTAATCGGCTATCATGGACTGGTCTTCATGCTGGGCGCGTTCGGAAATAGCGCACTAGGCGCACTGTGCAATGCAAACTGATAGATGAGTTCGCTCCGGTGTGGTATTTCCGAACGTGCCCGCTGTCAGTAGTGCCACTGACTGCCCACTCACTGTAAATTCCTAGCCCTGAAACATGACTGCCATGATGATTATCATGACAGTCATGCAGAAACTTTGCCCTGTTTTTTACGCTCGCTGCATTTACAAGATTTCCGTATATATAAACATTCAGATTTCAAATATAAAGTACTCACAAAGTGTCCCACGGGTGTTAGTTAGTAGCAGCGCCAGCGATTAGAATTGCTGCGTCCCGCGTTGTTTAATAAAAAGCATTTTTGTCCGAGCTCCCCGGCTACTTTTTTCAAACGGGGTTCGTTTGGGAAATCCACAGTTGCACACCGGGAGCGCACTCGCCTATTAGTCTGTATTGGCAGGGCGGTCAGCGTACCTATATCGAACACACCGAGTGCCACCCTCCTCCCGACCGATAGGGGCGCGTATAGTTGAAAGCCAATGGCAAAATAACACCTCGGATAAAAATGCTTTTTATTAAACAACGCGGGATGCAGAAATTCTAATCGCTGGCGCTGCTACTAACTAACACCCGTGGGACACTTTGTGAGTACTTTATATTTGAAATGCGAATGTTTATATATTTTAATTATTTGTAAATGTAGCGTTCGCAAAAACCAGGGTGAAGTTTCGTCATGACTCTCGTATGAATACGAGAGTCATGAATCATGGCTAGTAAATTCCCAGAGAAGCGCTTGCCATTACCATCATCATCATGAATCATGATACATTATGGCGTTTCGATTGGCGAAGGCTTCGATCTACTGTAGGCGCCAGGCAGCCAGCTGCCTACATGTCACATTGGTATGGAACTGCTGACGCTGATAGGTAGATAACTGGCGAAGAGAGAGAGGAGAGGGGGGGGGGGGGGCTGTGTAACCTTTGGTTGATGATCATACAGTCAGTCAAGCTGTTAAATATTTATCTTGGATGGCTGTGGTGGGAGCAGTATCTGGAGGAATTCGCTGGTGCAAGTCACTGAGGTAAGCTGGATCACTAAGAACGAAAATAGAGTAAAATAGTGCTGAGAAACAAGTATTGCTGTCAATTTATATTACATTTAGTCTAGCCTAATTATTAACAGCTCATAATGATATGGCAATCTGGGAATCCATTGGCAAAAATGGGGAAAAACAGCGCCCTCTGCTGTTTGTTTTCCTTTGAATTTGCCTCTGGCGGGGGTAGCCATACTTCTGTATGAATGTGGATGACAGGATGTTGGGCCATAGATGCCTCATTGGCCGCTGCAGTTCGCTTAGAGGCGAGCGACCTGTATCAAGATGCGAGGGCGGAAGTGCGGAACTTGGCGTGCTGTGGAAGTCACGCTGCCACTGCCCATAGTGGCCAATCACAGCGTGTTTTTGAGCGGTGCTTAACCACTCCTATACGCAGCTATGTGTGTCTGTGTAGTGCAGTATGAGTAGTACAGTACAGTAGCGTGAATCTCGTTTGCGTCCGAGCATAGGCATGGTCTGGGCATGGTAACGCCCCGCCTGCCTCTGATTGGTCTACCGACACTGCACGTCTTGACTGTCCTCCGAGATGCGAGGTTACTCCGTGGTGGGAAATAATACAAGAGAATGACAGCTTGGCACGTGCGACAGAATGCGAGAATGCAGCCTTGTAACTACGGTAAGTTTTATTTTTGTAGAAGAGGCAAAGTAATATTGTTTATGCTGTTTGCTTTGATGGAATAATTGATTGAACATGTACTCCGTAATATGATTAAATTTGGGTGTGTTCTAAATAAAGTGTTTGTGTTGATTGTGTCATTTATTTGTATGTGTAAGTAAACGTGAAACATTGTACTGTAAAAAGGTCTCTTTTCCCTTCACCTTTATCGTTTTTACTTTTTAGTATAATATAGTATTAGTTTACTATAATTAGATTAATACACGATAATCAGTAACACTTTATTTAGAAGTATACACCCAAATCAAATCATAGTACAACGTACAAGTGTATACAATAAATTATTCCATCAAAGCAAACGGCATAAAGCCTTTATTGGCATGAGAAAACAAACGTTTACATTTCCTCTGATTGGCCTACCGAACGTCCCCTTCTGTGACGCATGCGGAAGCACGTCTGCGTGCATCATAGAAGCTTGTCCTCCCTGTGAGATAGACGCCCCAGAGCCGAAGGAGGCATCTACCTTTCTGTTTTTATGGTTGGCCGGTTTTGTCTGTCCCTGTCGACAGATTCAGTGGCACAGCTCGGATCTGTTCTTGAGGGATTATGATATCAGTGACAGCAAGGTAAATCTCTATCAAGCTGTAAACTGTATTACCACTATGGCGCTTTACTGATGTCTAACTGCTGCTGTAAACTCTCCCTAAAGTGGCTAAGCGGGTTCTGATATTGGAGCTCAGCTCAACATGGAAACACTGATTCTGCCCCAAGGCTGCTGTGTTTGTTCACACAGACAGTATATTACTCCTACAGATTTTGTGCAAACATCACGCAAATTAGTACACAATCTGTCAAATTTGTCATATTCCATCCTGATTGGCTAAGATTGGCTTCCAAACTTTGCAGGTGTGATCAGTTTTGAACAAAATATGAACATGAATGCAGCGTGTGATTTCCATAAAACCTTCCATGCACATTCCCACTAGGCCCTAGTGGGAATGTGCATATAAAGTTTCACAGAATCGCTTAAAAAAATGTAGGATGTAATTTGCCAACCGACATTCTTTAAAACAGCTATTACAAGCCGATAGCGTTTTTACCTATAACTGGACCGATTGGCGTGAAATTTTGCATGCCCATGTCTTAGAGTCCAAGGAAAAACCACTGCCCTTCATTTTTCACATTTTATAGCGTCACAAGGAGGTTGATTTTTGTTATATTACTCCTACAGATTTTTTTTCAAACATCACGCAAATCAGTACACATTATGGCCCTTATTTATCAACGCAGTGTACTGTACACCCAATTCTGGGTGTGTCCCTGGCTGTGTCAGAGCACGAAAATAGCGTTTGGTTGGTTTCCATCACCAAGTGTCACTGTTGTGCAGCCTAATAGACGCCTTATCAGACAACGTCACACTGATTAGCACCAGCATGCGCGTGCAGGCCGGCAACACAAGAACACCACCTCTCATAAGATGCAATGGAAAAGTTCTAACTGCAGTCACGTGTAAAAAATGACCCATCAAACTTTTTTCTCCCAGTGGAGGAAGAATGATTAGGATTTGTATTGTATTCTCTCACTCTTGCAGTGCCGGCCCTGAGCAATTTGGTGCCCTAGGCAGGATTTTCCGTGATGCCCCCTTGAAAAATGACCACGGCCCCCTTGTGTTCTAAAGCACTGTGTTTGTTTTTTTTTGCTTGGTGGATGCCCCCCTCCCCTCATGATGCCCTAGGCAACTGCCTGTTCTGCCTGATGGGAGGGCCGGCCCTGCACTCTTGAAATATATAATCCATTGGTTTCTGTTGTGTGTGAACAATAATAGCAATTCAAAGCACCTCCAGTCGCTGTCATAAGAACGGGAGGTGCGCTCATGATCACGGCAGCAGAGCCTATTTGTGTATGACTGAACATGCA
Organism: Protomyctophum parallelum; assembly: GCF_964188405.1. NCBI lineage: Eukaryota > Metazoa > Chordata > Actinopteri > Myctophiformes > Myctophidae > Protomyctophum > Protomyctophum parallelum. The sequence continues at coordinate 7,392,772 of NC_139710.1, read as the reverse complement.
CCTGCAACTCATCAAGTATCATTTATGCTTCGTCCCACGATGGTGTCGCACACGCAGACCTCTACGCTCACAACAGTGGCATCCGCGACATGATGTGAGCTTGTACATCAGCTGTTCTCTGCGTGCAGTACTGTTGCGCAATGAAGTATAAATATCTCCTAGGGTGCACCTCACTAGCCAACACACAGAGAGGTTGAATGAACTGAAACCAGCGCTCCACAAAACAACAGGTTTGGAGATCTGTTGGGAATTGATTACATGAAACAGTCACCCGTGCGACCAGTCTCAATGTTTGTGAACAAATAATTGGACTACACACACACACATATTAACTGTATATGATGATTTTGGGTGTGACAGTACAGTACAGTACAGTACAGGGACCCCTGGGGACCCCCACACGGTAACTCTGTCATTTCTCAACCGTTTCGGATGCGGGGCGGCTGACCGGAACCGGCCCCGACCCCCTGGGCTCATTCCTGGGGATCTGGATGTTCCGGGTAACCCACCGAGGACCCCCACACGGTAACTCTGTCATTTCTCAACCATTTCGGACGTGGGGCGGCTCGCACACACCAACTCTGTAATTTCTCGACTGTTTCGGAGCCGCCCCGCGGCAACCTGGGCTCGTTCCTGTGGGTCTGGAAGTTCCAGGGACCCCCACACAGAGTTGCACCACTCACTTTACGCGGGTGTGATTTTTTTTTACATGAGGACAAAATACTGGTCATTTGAGGTGGCTTGTGCTTCAATTACAAAAAAAATACTACAGAAGAGGATGAGCTGATTAAGATCCACAAACTGTCATAAGACAATAATGTACTGTATGACCCTTGACGTTTTGAATGAGTTGTCTGGTGGAATTCCCAGATTTTACAGCAAATGTGTCTATCTTTGTACACCACTAGCCAATATTAGACAGAAGTAAAAATCCTAGTAGTAACCCATATCCCCACCCGACACTAACAGTGGTCCCAGTATTGATTCGGGTGGTGGCCCCTGGTTCACTATCATTTGGAACTCGTGACAGAGCCCATCAAAGCTTTTATCTGAACATAACTATTGCCATGATCCAATTGTACTGAGTGTCTGAAATGAAATGTGATAGGGATGTGTGGCATCAGATGATTGTTGTTTTACATAGAGCCAAGATAGTGAATTGTCTGTGCTGTTATTGGATGTGTGTCAAATAGGTCTATTTATTTAGATGGCTATGGAAATGGCCTCCTCTTTTCCCGCTCATAAAGCGTTAAAGGGCGGTGCCACTAAGCTGTGTCTGCATGGGAATCTCTATTATTTCCAGCTGTGGATGGAAACTATTACTGAGTCCCTTCTCCCTGATGAGCTGCAGAGTAGTGGTGGGTGTTGCAGGACTTGCGTAGTCCATTCAGGAACAGACAGACACACACACACTCACAAACTGTACAAACACAACACACATGCACACATATCGACATACACATACACGCCTACACACGGGCAGTCAAACAGTCAGACCCAAGCTGAGTCACTCGCTGAAGATAAAAGACACCCTGTTGGCCTGAGAAAGGAGAGAGAGAGAGAGAGAGAGAGAGAGAGAGGCAGCGCTACAGTGGTTCCCTCCCACCTCCTTCATTCTCATTCTCTTCCTCTGTACCTCTGCACTGAAGAGCCCTCATTGCTCAGCCTGCACTGCTCTGTAAGTACTGCTACTTTACACACCGTGACCAAGGCTAGAACCAGGGTTAAAGGTCAATTCACTTTAATAATGCTTCAAGTCAGAATCAGTTGGGGAATATAGAATTGTATCGTCAAAAGTATTGAAAGTCGTTGACATTGGCTGACTTGAACTGATCCAATCTTTCACAAGACCAATCATTCTGTTATCCTCCAGCACTCACTTCCTGATAAGATAGTCTGTGAGCCCTAAGGATATGTAGGTGCTCTCTTCTTTAGACCATTACTTTTGTCAATGTTTTTGGACAACAGTTGAGTTGTCTAACAAGTGCAGTCTATTGCTGTTTAAAGAAAGGGATTATTTCATCAGGCGTATTTCTCTCATTGCTGTGGTTCTGTATGTAATACCTGCATGCTATACTGGCTGCTACAAAGCATTTGCGTGTTTGTTCATTCAATCATCCATTTATAATGCCAAAGCCAAAACATGTAAATAGGTGATGTGACAGCTAGCTGTTATCATAACTGGCTTTGAGATAAGGGCCATTACCATGCTATATTTGGCTATGGCAGTGAGCATGTTTACCCTGTCACCTCTCTCTCAAGGGTGCTGTTATGTTGCACTGAGTAAAGACTCTTCTTAAACTTTCAGCATCCTGGGAGCGGTGGGTCCCGGGATGATATACTGTATGACTATACCAGGAATGTTTGTTTTCATCAGACAGACAGCAGAGTGACCAAGAGACCTGGGGATGCTGCATGGGCTGGCTCAGGAGAATGTTGTTTACTGGTGAAATAAACCCTGGTGCTTTTGTGTTGTTCTGAAAGGCATTCCATCAGCGCTACCTCACTGTGTCGTGCGATATGGATGACGCAAATGACACAGATACGACCAACAAATGAGGCCTTCATATTTGGAGTGAAGCTATATGAATGACAGTCATTTTACAGAGCATGAAGTTGTGTGTGGGGGTTCACAGGTTTATAGTGTAGTTTATGATTATCTAACAGAATTATGTAATGTTTTAGTCATCTGCTGGAATCTTGGACTGTCTGGCTTTTAATGAGCTGCATGGTTGCTCCGTAGTAACATGCTGGTACATACCGCTCGCTGTGAGAGGACAATAGCCTGGCCTTTACCACGAGGACACAATGTGGTATAGGTCTATGCAGGAATTCATCGTTCTCAATGAACAGAGAGGTGTGAGGAGTCAGACTTACAACTCCACCTCCTGCAAATTAGTTATTTTAAAGTTGTACAAATTAAATCAATGACAGAGGCAAAGAAGGGAGAGGAATTTGTGTTTATAACTTATACGGTCAAAAACAATTGGGTAACGCTGAGCAGTTGTGAGAAAGGTGTTGGGGCCTGAGCCCAAGCCTCAATCACTTCTTTGCGTGATTAAGTCATTTAGCTGCAACATGACAGGGAGGCAGACATGTTCACAGCGGGGCAAGCGTCTAGCACACGGTAAAGTCTGGGCTGTTCATTTAACCTCGAGAGTGTGAAATCATCTCACTGTTAAGTTAAAGTGACACTCTGGGTTTCACTATGTAGTCCTGCACAGTGAAACAGGGGCTGCACACAGCCCCTGTTAAAGCCCCATGCAGTTCTCAGGTTCAGTGGCTCAACTGTTTGGCAAAAACAAGCATGTGAGCAGTGGTGCATGCTGGGTAAATGGATATGGATAGTTTGCCTGAGTTTCGCTGTAACAAGCCAGACCGCTCAATTATTAAAAAAGGGCTGACTCCTTCAATTCCAACCTGGCGCTGTCCTGTAGGCATACACTCTGTGTCTGTGTGTGTGTGTGTGTGTGTGTGTGTGTGTGTGTGTGTGTGTGTGTGTGTGTGTGTGTGTGTGTGTGTGTGTGTGTGTGTGTGTGTGTGTGTATGTGTGTGTGTGTGTGTGTGTGTGTGTGTGTGTGTGTGTGTGTGTGTGTGTGTGTGCGTGTCTTACTCTCTCGCCCTCTCGTCTCTCTTTTTCGCTCTATTTCTCAATCTCTCTCTTTCTCACTTCATCTCACCCATACAGTATGTAAACCCACAGCACAGACACACAAGACACAACACACTCACACACATGCAGACTCAAACACACACATTTTGAGATAGATACACGTGGCCAGCTTTTGCTAGCTCATCTCTTGCTCTCTTGCTAGATCATCATTTTATTTCTCTCTAGGATGTTAAAGTTCATCTCAAAAGTGTCCTGATTGGACAACTGGAATGCTTAGCAGCAACATGTGATTCAGTGTAGCTGAAGTTGGAGAGACACCAGAACAAGGTCAAAACAAGCCTGTCAGCACGTCAGATTTCTTTTTTTTTCTCTGTTTATCTTCACTGGCAAGGACTGCGGGCAAACTGGAAATCCTAGTTCCCAATTAGTTCAGTGTGGTTGAGAGAGAAGCTGAGGAATTTGAGAACGTGCTTGTTTGTTGGTGGTTGTGTGGTTTGATTACCGTAACCTGTCCTATAGGTGTGTACTTCCAATCGGACACATTCCACTAATTGTCAGCATTCACCCCAGCCTGTTGTCTTCTGCTTTAAATACTTATTCCACTCTTATAATGTGCCTGCGAGAACATACAGTACATATTCTCACTATCACAACCTTGTCTGTTAGGTTCCAAGACAGTACTTGACATGTGTGCATGGTGGGAGGGTTAGAACAAACTGGTTGTTGCTCAAGTGTCAGTGGAATCCATGAGGGTGGACTGTGTCAAAGTGTAATGTAAAAGACCAGCACTTTAGAACAAGTGGGCATCTCTTCAACTAGACACAGACCTTGCCCATTGTGTGTGTGTGTGTGTGTGTGTGTGTGTGTGTGTGTGTGTGTGTGTGTGTGTGTGTGTGTGTGTGTGTGTGTGTGTGTGTGTGTGTGTGTGTGTGTGTGTGTGTGTGTGTGTGTGCGCGCGCTGATTCTGATGTGTTACGATATTGCACAATGAAGTATACAAGGCATAGGGAGAGAGTGAGACAGTTGAGAGGACAGGGGTGATTTGGGAATGTCTCGGAGGCTGAGTTGATTAACTATTTGCGCTCCCCTTTCGTTAACCCTGCACTGTGAAATATCACCTCATCACAACAATGGGCCCTCCTTACTGAAGGAGGAGCCCAGCGCTGACAGTCTGGGGAGCCTTGCCTTTTGAACAGGGTCCAGGGGTTGCTATGGCGATGCCTGTCAACCGGGAAGTCCTTCACAGGCGGAGCGCGCACTGAGGGGGAAATACACACAGAGAGAGAGAGAGAGAGAGAGAGAGAGAGAGAGAGAGAGAGCACAAGTCAGAATGTACTGACAGGGAGAAAGAGAGAGAGATCGTGCATCCTTGCTAGCTCTAAGAGAGAGAGAGAGAGAGAGAGAGAGAGAGAGAGAGAGAGTCGCGAGCAGCATAGAACTCCCTTTTGAAATATTATGTTTGCATGCACCACTGAGCAGACAAGTTTTTTTGGTGAGTTCATGTCCTAGGTGAGTACCCTCTTTACCACGAGACTGCGGGATGTTACAGATTACATTTTCTCTCTAACCTTACCAGATAATAATCTTGACATCACTTCGCAACTTTAATGATCATATGATTGGCTGTTTTTGTTCAAGGGTTGAGTAACTCGCCTGACTCCTCAGGGCTTACATGCTGCATCACAGGATTATTGCTGCAGACTTTCCCAGGCACTTGTCATATACTGTACTAGCCTTAAAAAAAACCTGAAGATAGTCTTTTGAGTGTACCTGAAGAAATCATCCCATTCGTAGCCAAGCACTGAGCAATCTGAAATGGGTTGTTTTGATGATGAGACAGTCCTGTGGGTGTTGGTTGATCCAATTTTGGCTTTTGGGCGGTGATTGCAGTTCCAAAGCGTAACATTCTGCACAGGAGTACCAGACCAGAGGGAGGGTGCTGTTGGCTGTGTTATTTATTATTGCTGTGCCCGTTGTGCATGCCTGTGTACTGACAGTTGTTAGGTTGGGTCTGGAGGTTTTGGCAGTGGTGCAATTCGTGTTGTGTGTCAAGACAGTTTCACATCCTTCTCCAGAAACGGTGTGCCTCATGGGATGGCTGCCCAGGTCTACCCAACCATCACTTAGGTCTTAGAGGCTTCTCTTTCTGTCACGATCAATTCCACACCCTGCTGTGATTTCCTTTGTAATATTACTGGGGGTCCATCTGGCCCCACAGTCCCACACTCTCCAAAGCCTATATTCAAATGTTTGAATTACCAAAATGACAGTTGTGCATGCATACAAGTATACATTCAGAGATATTATTGATTGGATTGTTGTAATATCTCAATTAATTTCAAAACATAATCATCTCCTTTTGTTATATAATCTTCCTGACCTGTCTTTCTTTCTGAGAGCTCATGGGCTTTTCAAACTACATCTCCATGCTTCCAAGGACCCTCAAATAGCCTCTGTGGTCTCTGGCAACGCTATGTGTGGGCTTGTACGTTTGCAGTTGTTTTCACTCTTTTTTTTTAGACTTTTTTTGACAATAATGAGATGCCAGGTTCAATATGGCACAATAATCTAATAAAATGTTTGTCACAGTATATTTGCAACATACTGTATGTGAAATGTGTCCTGAATTTAACTCATCCTAGGAGCAGTGGGCAAGTGCCATTAATATACAGCGTCCGTGGATATGGATATTTCCCTTCCTTCATTTCCCCCTTCTTTTACAATCCCTGTGGCACCCTTTGGCAACCCCACTTACAGAGAAACTATTTGCATCTCGTATCTTGCTTGATTCTGCTTGATGCACGTAGCATCTCCATTGACAAGTACAGTAGCAGTACACCAGCCCTGACTCCTCCGCCTCCTGTTGAGTTCTGGTAAAGGAGTACCGTACATGGAGGTGGAATACTTCCCTCTTGATAAATGTGTGTATCCTCCAATAACTATATATCATAAACTTGCAGCTGCAGGACCTTGTATGGTCTATGGCTGTGTTGTTCACATCTGCCAAGTTGCAGAGTGGAAGCAGAGGAGGGAAGGTGCTGGGTCCGTAATCGACTTTGTAGAACCTCTCACAAGCTCGACATAACAACATGGTGACTCACCTTATGTGTAGTAGTTAACACCAACATCATCAAATCTGTGTGTAATTAACTTTCCCCAGCCTTGACTAGGCAGGATCTTTTAGGTTTTATGATCCTCTTATGCAACCTATCAGGCATGAGTGACGTTGCATGCGATTGTTTGATAAGAGCAGATCCGTCCAGAGCAAGCACTGAGTTACACGATAACATCCTGGAATTAAACATTCCATTAGAAGATCATGCATGTGTGTTTACATTTATTTGGATGGTTATACACTAATAATGCAAGTGTTATTCAGGTCAGCTATGCTGCAGACTGTGCTAAACCAAACCAAACGTCCACCTTGTGCAAACATACTGTACAGGTTTTTTGGACCGCTTTTCCTCATCTATTAGGACAAAATGTAGTCTGAGAGCAACAAAGTTCCCCCCTTATGGAGTGAATGATTAACTAGTCCCTTTGTTCTCCACATACACTAAGATGCAGGAGGCCATCTAGTAATGACTATAATAAATGTCACTGTTTGATTAGTTGTTGTATGGCATATAATGAGTTTCAAATGGGTTACGCTATGAAATACCCATTTAGGCATTTTCTTATGTAATTTGCCACCAGATCCACATGCAGTTCCTCTGCAATGATGATGTCTGTTGTTTATCTTAATTTTCTCTCCCTCCAGTTCAAATCCAGCGGCTGGAAGGAAAGCATAATATTGTTCCTTATTCTTATGGCAGATAAAGGCTGCAGCTAATGATTATCTGATCTTTTATCAGTTGATTATATTTCCATTATTTTTGTCTGTGATTAATTTAGACCATACAAAGATGGTCAAATAAAGCAATGAAGGTCAAAATTCACATTCCTGAACCCAAACAGAAGGTTTAGTATCTTTACCCAACAGTCGGGGGGGGGGGGGGAATCCTTTTTACATTATGAAACAAAGAAAAGCATTTACATTTTGGTAAAGAGCACATATAGCAATTTGTAATCGACCAGTCGATTATTTGATGAATGATATTTATTGAGCCCTATAGCAGATTGACACCTAAAGTAACTGTGTGTGCATTGCTGGACATAGCAACTAACTGAAGGTGATCAGGGTTCACCATCAAGATCATGACAGTTCTTCATTGGGCTCTATGTGTGGTCTTGACACTCTCTCTCTCTCTCTGTGAGAACAATGCAAGAAGCTATATGACCTAAGTTGTGACCCCGGCCCATATATTATGGGGTCACAAGAGGCCATCACAGGGTAGGCTCTCACTTCACGGAAAAAACAACCTGGCTCCTTTCTTCTATGGAAGAAGAGGATCGGAGGACTGCAAAGGAATAGCAGGTGCAGAGTGACTGTACAGTTCACTCATTTCTTTACCAGCTGATATTGTTGCCACACTGTAAGAATTTACAATTTAGGCATTTAGCAGACGCTCTTAATCCAGAGCGATTTTCAGTAAACAAGAACAAAAACATGATAATACATCATACATCGATACATACATAATAGTCATCATGAATCATACGTAAGCTAAGAACCTAACAATGTAATATATACGTCTACGAGTTCACTTTATGCTCTCTATGTGTAACTACGGCAGCCATTGAGCAATAAGATTAAGGAAAAAGGGGATTATTCGTCTCGCCCTTTTCATAACATGAACATTTGACTAAATATTTAGTTATTTGACCGGTGGACATGGAATAATGTCGTAATGACTACACATTACTATTCTGGGTCTTGGGATACTCCCTTTGAGTCAGGGTGAACTTCACTGACTCCGAGTTGCTGACTAACTCAGTTCTGGTTCATTAATTCAACACATACAGTACAAATCCCTGCTTCCTCATTTGCTCCTTCCTGGAGAAACTAAATAACAAAACAAAAACATCTTATGTCATTGTTTTAATTCTAATCCTTATATACTCTTTGAATGCAAGGTGATCATCAGTTGAGGTGTAACAGTATGAAGCTGGTGAGGAATGTGTGTCTATTTCCCATTTCCTGGCTTAGTTTACAGAGTGTGACATCTGGTCCAGCTCTTCTGAGGCCTAGAGGATGTTCCCTTTGGGCAGTGATGTTCAAAGGATTTCCATACAGAAATCGCAGATGCCTCAATACTTCCCCCATGTCCTCAATTATCCTTTCACTGCCGACGTCCCCATTTGCCCTGTGTAAGGAAGGCATTGCTGAAATACTCCACAGCGTGCACTCCATCATCTACAATAAGCAGGAAACGTGCAGAATGCAGGTGTTCTGTCTAGACTGAGACATCTATGGTTACTAGAAACACCACGGTGTGGCGTCGAGTTGAGATCATCTTGAGAGATGAGATCACACAGTCCTTTTATGGTATTATGGTCTCTCTTGCCCCCCTGCCCCCCATCCCACCCGCACCCCCTTCAGATATCCTGGTGATGATTATGGCTTTCTCTACTTATAAAGGGCTAGGAATGTGTTGTTATTGAACATCATTAAGATTATGTATCACCACTTTCTGGCGGAAACCTTGTACTGTATGTCCGAAACTCTTAGGTACTTTTCAGGAAATGGAAATACTGTAGGTACCTGACTGTGTTCCAATGGATCCAATGTAGTTAATATTTAGTCTCAAGTCTCAAGTTAATAGTTTTCATTCGTTGAATATTGATAAAACCCACAGACAGAATTAACCCATTCTGAACGGGCACCCATTTTGGTGTCAGCATCATGTCATGCTTTAGCTATTTAAAAATAGCAGATCTACAAGCTCATATCGCGCCACCGAGTGGCGCGGTACGAGCTTGTAGGTCTGCTATTTTTTTTAAATCGAAGAGCAACTGACATTTTTAGAATCTGATCTCAGGTCAGAATGGGTTCATCAGACCAGTGTGTGTCCGGCGGAGACCTCGTATGAATCTGATCTCAGGTCAGAATGGGTTAACAGCTTTCAACCTGGCGTCCCTATTTTGAGCATAATCACTATACAGATGAAAATGTTCAAAAAATTTCAAATTCTTTCAAACATTTTCAGTAATAGTGAAAATAGCAGATCTATAAGCTCACAGTGCGTTGTCACTGATGCACAATGTTTGATTTTGAGATCTAATATTTTGTCAACTTTTACACAACAGTGTCATAGTACACAATACTGTAGGCTACTGTTGTAGGGCATTAAGGGGAAAAAGTCATTAAAACAAAACCAGGGAGAGTGAGAGTTCTGAAAGTGATTTTTGGTGAGGGTTACTGGTAGTGTCCTGATTTTGCCTTATTAGGTATGATTGTGTTTGGTGCGCATACGCATAGCGGGGGAATGCACATGAGTGCTGGTGGATTTCTTTTTTGGAACGGACTCCCCACTCCCCAGACTTAGGAACGAGGGATGTGATTGAAGGCCAAACATGCAGGCAGGCACACAAATAAGAATGTTTTTTTGGCTCAGGACATATGTCAGTATGTTACAGCTGCATAGTCCTGTACATTTTTCTGGCAGTTCTAAAACTGAAGTAGCACATCTGGATGTCAAAATGCATGCAGACTTTGTGTAAAATTACCTCTTATACATGTAACAACTTAAAGGTTTTTTTTTTTTTTTTTTTTTTTTTAAGATGGAGTGCCATGATTTTTTCCACCCTAAAACATGATCATCAGGTCTTATTGTTATATAAGGAGGTATAATTTTTTATAATAAGTGTACAGTATTTCTTTAAATGTTGTTTTTATGTGGGCACGCCCACCAGTTCATTAAGTATGCCTGGTTTGCCTGGTGGGTGGTGATGGGTGGTGATCGACCTGAATTTAAGCCGCACCCACAGCTGTAGTTGTATGATAAAGGGGGAGGGGTTAGGGGAGGGGCTGTATATTACTGTTTATTTCATTGGCCCGTTTGACTGTCAAGGGTTCAGCCTCCAGGAAGAAACCCTAAATACAAAGTTAATACACCATTGCACATAAAAACGACTCCAGGGTGTCTAATGAAGTACTGTCACCTCATAAACACATGAAAAACTGGAAAAATACAAAAATTGTGGCACTCCATCTTTAAGGTTTTCTGATCTCAATTGCAAAAAACCTGAACTTTTAACATTCAGTAAATGTTCTGTGGTCTGGGGTTTTCAAACTAGTGCTCTGATTTGCCTGTAGTGGACAATGATGCAACAGTCCACAAATCCCATATATGACATAACAATTTGCCAGCAGAGAGACAGAGGTCACTGTTGAAGGATTTTGCCAGTTTTCATTGCAGCTCAAAAGGCTTCAGAACACACAAAGAAAACCCTAGACCACAGAAAATCCACTGAATGTTCAAAGTTCAGGTTGTGTGGGTGTAATTGAGGCCATAAAACCTAAAACAAAAAATAAAAATAAATGAAAATGAATGTCATGAAACCTTTAAAGGACAATTCTTTTGTTTTTTCAACCAAGGTTCATGTTTGTTATTAGAGAATAATTTTATTTATTTATTTATTTGCTGCTTTCTTTAGTTTTAGCGATTTTATACGCTATTTTTGATATTCGAACATGGGGCTAAATATGTTTTTTTTTACAAAAAAAATATGGGGATTTCTTTTTTATTATTATTATTATTAACCTACTAGACCCCAATCTTTTTTGTAAAAACGACGTATTTAGCCCTATGTTCGAATGCCCCCGCCCCCCTGTCAAAAATAACTAAAATCGCTAAAACGAAAGAAAGCGGCAAATGAAAAAAAAAGAAAAAAACACTCATCTTTTACTTTCTCTAATCTAAAAAAACAATCTAAAAAAAACAAAAGTTGTCCTTTAAGCCCCATGCATTTAATCATACAACAAATAGTAGATATCTACAAGCTCGTATGGGTTGCTGTTTTTGCTATATCTAAATTTATAATTATATATACTTGTGTATCCGAATGCCAGGGCTGATGTGGTGAATGTGTGTGTCTCGAGACAGAACTACCATGGTCACTGCATGATGCTGGGTTTCTGCAGTGTATCATTGGCAATGTGTCGATTTGACAGTCAAATACCATTGTTCTACTACTGGCATTACAGTGGGCTATTGCATTTTGGATTCTGTATCTCATTAACTATGATTTTTGACATATCTTTCGAGCAGCATCATACTTGATGAGATGCAATGCCTTTGGCAAAACAGAGGGCCACTGTCTTGCACTATAGTGGGTGCTGCAGGGTCCACTGTGTGGGTGGGGGAAAAGGAGCTCTATTGTTTGCCCTTCAGGAGTATTGAATTAATTAGGCTTGTGTGGAAAGACTATGTTGAACATGCCAATGGATTACACATCAAGTTATGCAGTCACTGAGAAGTGAGTCCGACATATGCCAAGATCCAATGTTGGTTTGGCTCTATAGTCAGCGAGTGCACAGGTAGCTGAGTGCACAGATCCCCCTCCTTGTGGTCACAGAACCACAAGGAGGGGGATCCGTATGTCAACCTGTTAAATACAGTTATATTTGTAAGTGCTTGACATAAGTATAGAAGCCATTTGATTAAAAAAAAATATATATATATTTTTTTATTGTAGCCTAGTTCATTTGTTTATTATCCCTGCCAGGAGGTCGGAACAGCCGAAGGTGAGGGATTATGTTTTCGCTCCTATGAGTCTGTCTGTCAGTCAGTCCATCTGTTTTATTTCCTTGCTTATTTCCGGCACCATTGGACTGATCGGCATAAAACGTTGTATGTACACTCACTGAAATCTTTGAAATTGGCCTCATGGTGGCGCTATATGTTTTGGCCTATAACTTGAACCAGAGAGAACAAGAGAGAGCACGGATTAAACTCTTTGCTTAATTAATGCCTCTTCATTGGGATTCCTGGCAAAAGTATTCAGAAGCTGTAATACATCAGGAACAGCGCTGCCAGGGTCCTAATGAGAGTCCGTAAACATGACCACATAACACCCACCTTTTCAGACTGCACTGGCTCCCCGTTTCAGCCAGGATCGACTACAAGGTCCTGCTAATCACATACAACTGCATAAACAGACATTCAAAGCTTTCAAGACAATGAAATGTCATTCAATTTTACTGTGTACACTTCTGGCAGTCGTTTGAGATTGAACTTGATATATCTTGTTATGATAATGACCTGATTGGAATTGTGTTCAGAGATGATACCATCTGTTTTATGTCTGAGCAGTGATGGTATTATTGCACAGTCCCCCATTTCCCGTATTTTCCCTGTTGTATGAGGTGGGCTATTGGGAGATGGTGACTCAGATATGGAGGGATGATGACATCTTTGTCTGGAACCAGCAACACTGATTCTATCATTCTACCATCTTATGAGCTTTGTCCTATGCAATGCAAGGGCACAGAGCCTATAGCTGTCTAGGTCTTGACCACAGTCATTATAGACACTAATGCTCACTGTTACCGAGACCACATGGAAAACTCATCAGTCCAACTGCTCTTGGACTGCTCTCTGCCTGCAGAAGTAGTTCACTCATTACTTTCCTCCTAAACGGCCAGAACTCATCATAATTTTCACAGGAAAACAACCATAATGTTACCCTAACCCCTCACATGAGAACTAACTGCAACTTAATAGTGAATGGCTGTCTTAATCATAATTGTCTATCCTTGATTGTCATGGATAATCAAACTTTTGACTTTGCCGCTTTATTGAAAGAGAGGAAACTTTTCTTTTTCACTATAATCCTTTCTTTTGCTTCCTTAAATCCTATAGGACGTCAAGGCCGATCCCCATGCAAATGGTGTACGCTATTCCTTATAGAAATACCAACCTGTAGGAGTCACTAGTGCACCTCCTTCCCAGGCGGCTCTATACACACCAGTGATATTGGAAAGAAATCAGACCTCTTCCTTATGGGTGTATGTGTTTGGTCCGACGTACTAACAGTCCGACAGGCATTAGTCTGACACCCTACCTCAAACCATAACCTAACCCTAACTTCACAGGAAAGCCATGGGTATGTTTTAACCCGGCAACGCATGACGGGAGCCACGGGTGAGTCTTAACCAGCCATGCATTGTGTCGACTAATTCCTGTGGTACTGTTAGTACGTTGGACCAATGTATGCGCCCGCTTCCTTACTTCCTTCACAGGTCTTACCAATTAAACTACCTGACTCTGTTTGACCAGAATGGAACAGAACCTTAGTTAGTATAATTGGTTACTTGTGAAGGAAGAGGCCCAATATGGTTGCCTCTCATTGTATAAAAACTTCTGGGTTTCCGAGGCTACTCTCATTGTAATGCCCAGCCAGGCAGAGGCATCACATAGAATGCAAAAACAGCCCAAACTTTAGAGATGGAGATCGCTGACCTACAAATGGACACACTCAGCAGCACTTATCAATACTTTGTTCCTGTATGAGCAGCAGAAGACTGTGCACGTCTTTGATTTGGTTTCCATGCCAACTCTATTATGGGCCGTCTGAGCCACTGTAGATTAGAGGTGCCTTGTACATGAGCGGAAATGGCCTCTCTCTCTCAATCCTTCAAGCCTTTGATGTTGAAACAGCAGGCTTAATCTGATTTTCCAAGGTGCCATTGATTGGGTCCTGGTCTCAGCTTTCATTGGCTGACTGTCCAGACACTCAGGTCCTTAGCTCTTTCCGATGGTGGACAGTAACAAAGAACATGTACTTAAGTTGAGTACTGTACTTAAATACATCTCTTCAGTAGTATCTACTTTACTTGAGTATTCATATTTTTGGATACTTTGGACTTTTACTTTACTACATTTCAAAGACAAATATTGTACATTTCTAGGGAGGGAGGATCCAGTTGTCCAGAGCAACAGATCCAACTGCTATACCCATATGGTAATTTTGTGCATACAGTATAGGACCGACCGACTTCAAACTCGATGTGTGCATCAGCAATGACTTGAGGGAGTGCGCCGCAATGCAAGCTTGTAAATCTGGGGGGGTATCTTAGAATATATAAAATTGATATAATTAATAATTAAATTATTTATTGATTAAATTAAATAATTAAGGGAAGCACCACTCATTTTCACCATTTCACCATTTTTTATATACCTTGGCTTAGACTCAGAGCTGCTGGAAATAAGAACAGGTTCTGTGCTGCCTAGAACCGGATAATCATTTTTTTTTGTGGCTTGTGCTACGAGTGATTGACGTAAGCTATAGCCCTTGGCCTACCCTCTAGGCAACCTGCACTCTAAAATGGGTATTTAACACTTCTTGGAGCATTTTCTGCCATTTCAGTTATATTCTGTGTCTAACAGAATATATAATAATATTATGCCATTATAAACTACTAAGATTGTCTTCAATGTCTTGCAAAACTATTATATTCTGATATACGGAATCAGGAGGAAATCCTATGTGACATAATACCCTTATTTGGATTGGTAACATGATGATTTTTCTAAACGAATGTGATGACGTTCTGGCGCCTCATTGGGAGGCTCTGGGTGACACTAAACATCATCACGATCATTTATAAATGTCATCATGTTACTGCCACAGAGGGCTCTCCTTCTTCTGCACATCTGTGTGACACAACTGAATATGTACTTGCTTTGCAAGTAAATCTTAGTAGTTTATAATGGCATGATTGGTGATTATGTTGAAAATGCTCCAAAGGTCTTACGTTTACTTTCAGCTGTAGTCTTTGGACCACCTTCTAGGAAGCATGCAGTCTAGATTGGGGATTTTACCTCAGCACTACAAAATCGACAGAACAACTTTTACTTGTACTACCGTAGTTGAGTTTAGAGTTTAGAGTTTTATTAGGATCCCCATTAGCTGGTGCATAGCAGCAGCTAATCTTCCTGGGGTCCACACAGAACATAAAAACATGACATTCGACATGAATGACATTACAGGACATACATTACAGGACATATACAGGATATATAAATAAAATAAAATTGAAAATATTATCCTAATCAGTGTGTGTGTGTGTGTGTGTGTGTGTGTGTGTGTGTGTGTGTGTGTGTGTGTGTGTGTGTGTGTGTGTGTGTGTGTGTGTGTGTGTGCGTGTGTGCGTGTATGCCCTACAGTTTTTGGGTTTCAAGATGCCTCTTCAATTGTCTCTTGAAACTAGATTTAGTTTTTTATTTTGTGATTATAGCTGGCAGTTTGTTAGCACCCTCTTGTGGCATGTCTAGTCTCATATTGATGTAATTTAGAGCTGTGTGTAAGTTGATTGTATAAGCAGGTAGGATGTTTCGTTTCATTAATATGTCTCAAGAAAACAAGGAGTGATATTGTCAGCCTCTCTTGGACTGTCGTCCAGGAGAGCTTGACATGCATTTTTATAACATTACATCTCATTTTACATCTCAGGGCAAGTCGAGCTGCTCTGTTCTGAACCCGCTGCAGCTTTCCCAGATCTCCCTTGTTTGCTCCTGACCAGATCATTGAGCAATAGTCCAGATGTGAGAGGACTAGAGTTTCAATAACCTGTTTGGTCAGTTGAGGTGTCAGGAACTTTGAACACCTTTTTACAACTAATATTTGACCATTAGTATCTATACTTTGACTCAAGTACTGGACTCTTTCCTGGACAGCATGGCAGGGATGTGAGTCACAGCCTAGGCAGCCATTGTTTTGGATGGCCTTTTGCCTTGGTAACAAGGAAAGGACAGTGATGATATATGTCCCACTTTGGATAGTTGTATAATGGAACACATGTCAACTTAGTTTAGGAATATTTGATTTATGCTTGAAGGGACGTTTTAGAAGCTTACCGAACTAATAATGACTTAGACTCAAACATTTAGCTGAACACTATTTATGGTCTCAGATCAGTTTAGGAATTTGTGAGGTATACAAAGATGAGGCCCAATGTTTATTGGTATATTATCACATGGATTAACCAACATCCCCGGCCGATAGGTGTGAAGTGTGAACAGTTTGGGGGACCATTTAAAACAAAGTCGGCTTGCATGCTGTGGTTTGCTATACTAAACAGAAATGTGCATGAACGAGGGATGCCAAAGTAGGCTATCTTTTGTTGTTTTTCTTGATTTTTCGCCCCCTCTCTTCGAAGTTAGACTGGGCCAGCTCTAAACTGACTGAATGGATCCTACGCCGGTGGTTGCTGTATTAGTCATTAAAACTATTCAGGCCTGCCTGTTGCAGCATCAGCATATCAAGAGTGCAGCAAGTATATACAAAAAACATTATAACTGTATCTGAAAGCTTAATTCAAGCTTCATGACACTGACACCATGGATGATTCAGGCTGACATCTTCAGCTCATCAGATAACCATATTTCTGCTTGTCATGTGATGCACAAATTAAGAATAATCTAATGATTGAAAGAAAGACAGACAAGTGTGATGAAACGGATTACAGCTGCAAATAGCTCCAATTGGATGAAGGCCTAAAGAAACCCAGCTCCCTCAGTCCCTGCACCCATTTGTTGCAGGAGTCAAACATCAATCTCCATTTGCTTTTATAGGTTTTTAAATATCTAAGTGGATTTATCTGTTTTAGATCATTGTAATGTAAATGGAAATTGTGAAGTAAGTGGTGCAACTCCTTGTGGGCATCCCCGGGGGGTCCCCAGAACTTCCAGACACACAGGAACGCACCCAGGGTGCCGGCCCGGTTCCGACGAGCCGCCCAGCGTCCGAAATGGTCGAGAAATGACAGAGTTAGCGTGTGGGGGTCCCTGTACTGTACTGTACTGGTGCGCAACAGTGATACGCTATTTTCGTGCTCAGACCCAGCCAGCCAGGGACAAACCCAGGCAGCCAGAGACACCCAAAGCTACTTAATGAAGTGGTTGCACCACTTAAAAATGGAGGAGGGGCATAGTTCCAAAGTAAATGTCTTGTTTTTCTTTGCAGATTCCTCTGATGCTGGGTGGGATTACTTTATACAATATCTGATACAAGGATCATAACAGATGATATGCAGTCTCAGGTAAAGCTATTTTGTTGTCCTTTTGAACTAAATCAGTTCTCTTAAAAACATCCTGATATAATTTGTAAGACACATACACTTTTATCTGAACTTCTGAAGGCAAACATGACAAGTGAATCATATAAAGTCAATCAGCTTAACATTTTGTTGGTGTTACAGTTCTAATTTTGTCTGCTCATTTCTTTGTTTAATCACTTCCAATTTCTTCTCTCCTGATTGGATTACATTACAACAAACACTCTAGTCTAGTCTATAGCAATGAGTACTATCAGAATATAGCGCCTATTTAACACTTATTTGTACAAAAAGAAATATCACTTACCATACCTTTAATAAGACAACTCTATTTTATGAACAGGATACATTTTCATTGAAAATGTTTGGGTCACAATTAAGCTATTTCTCAAAATGTATAAAAATAAAAGAAAAAAAGGCAAACTGCAAGTATAACTAGAACTGCACTCTGTCGAGTGCATACTTGCTTTTTGCACACTAGTAGGCCATAAATGGCCAACTAGTGCGCAAGCAGAGCGCGCAAGTACTTTCGACCGCTGTAAACTGTCAAATCTCAGTATATCTGTGAAGGAACGTTTGAAATGTATAATTATTAGGTGTAACTATTTGCTACCTACCTACTTTATGCATATAAACACCTAGTATTATTAAGTATGGTTCAAGTTTCTATCTATATAAGAAATACAGTTTTATCGATGTAGATATATTCTAGATCGTTTTTCGTTTTTCAAAGAAAAATAAATCATTGATATGTGATGAAAAAAAAGGTATATAAACCGAATTAAAATATATTATACAGTATAATTATTTTATTATTTATTGTAAATTGTCAATTGTTTTAAATGTATTTCATCTTGGATTATAGTGATATTAATACTAAATCATGATCAGAGTAATTATGTGTCTCTAACTTCAATTTCTGTAATAATACTTTCACATTTCTTAAAATATACATGATCTACAATACTTCCGTAATCTGTAGTTGGATTTGTATTTAATTGTTTAAAGCCTAATCTTGACATGAAGGTCTTTATACTTCTATCTTTCTCAGTATAATGGTCTTCATTGAAATCTCCTATTATCATAATTGCAGAAGTCGGTGATGGTAGATACTTTACCATGTTTTAGAGAAATGTGTTTAACTTCGAAAGGTCTGTTTTAGGTGATCTGCGTATGCCAATAAAACAGCAGATTTGTGCCTGGTTTGCTGAGACCAGACTACACAAATGACCATATTTCTTACGTCATCATTGATGCTAGTCATACAAATACACACCACGTACTCTGGTCCCAGCAGATCAGGCACAATTTGCTATTTTATTTTTACTGGTTATGTAGATAGTATACGTATGAGTAGCTCTAAATGATGACGTAAGACATACGTATACATATACATATATTATATAGAGTATGTAGTTGTATGTTGATTAGCGGTATACTGTGGTTACTTTGCGCCAAAAACCGTGACAGCCAACCCGCCATTTTATGCGTATGCAAGAAAAACAGCAAATCTGTGCCTGGTTTGCTGGGACCAGATTACACAAATGACCATATTTCTTACGTCATCATTGAGAGCTAGTCATACAAATACACACCACGTACTCTGGTCCCAGCAGATCAGGCACAATTTGCTATTTTATTTTTACTGGTTATGTATAATTGTATATAGTATACGTATGAGTAGCTCTAAATGATGACGTAAGACATACGTATACATATACATATACATATACTATATAGAGTATGTAGTTGTAAGTTGATTAGCGGTATACAGTGGTTACTTTGCGCCAAAAACCGTGACAGCCAACCCGCCATTTTATGTTTATGCAAAAAAACATCAAATCTGTGCCTGTTTTGCTGGGACCAGATTTGGCAGATTACACAAATGACCATATTTCTTACGTCATCATTGAGAGCTAGTCATACATATACACACCACGTACTCTGGTCCCAGCAGATCAGGCACAATTTGCTATTTTATTTTTACTGATTATGTATATAGTATACGTATGACTAGCTCTCAATGATGACGTAAGAAATATGGTCATTTGGGTAACATGGTCCCAGCAAAACAGGCACAGATTTGATGTTTTTTTGCATAAACATCAAATGGCGGGTTGGCTGTCACGGCGAAAGAGACTGGGCGAAATTATTACTTGCGCGCTCTGCTTGCGCAAGTAATAATAATGATAAAATGTCAAAAGGTTAAACATATGACATATCACATGCCCCAAAATAAGTGATTAACATCAGGCCACAGGAGTGTTGCATGACCTCCAACATCCACACAGAGGTGACAAACTAAACTCAACCAATCCAGTGTCATACTGTATGTAAAGTAACCGATTTTCAACAAAGAAATGTCACACGTATTTGTTTTTTAGTTGTTTTTTTAGTTTTTTTGTGAGCAACACATAACATCACTGATACCCACAGTGGAGAGAGGAGAGAGGTAGACCAGACATACCCACAGTGGAGAGAGGAGAGAGGTAGACTAGACATACCCACAGTGGAGAGAGGTAGACCAGACATACCCACAGTGGAGAGAGGAGAGAGGTAGACTAGACATACCCACAGTGGAGAGAGGAGAGAGGTAGACTAGACATACCCACAGTGGAGAGAGGAGAGAGGTAGACCAGACATACCCACAGTGGAGAGAGGAGAGAGGTAGACCAGACATACCCACAGTGGAGAGAGGAGAGAGGTAGACCAGACATACCCACAGTGGAGAGAGGAGAGAGGTAGACCAGACATACCCACAGTGGAGAGAGGAGAGAGGTAGACCAGACATACCCACAGTGGAGAGAGGAGAGAGGTAGACTAGACATACCCACAGTGGAGAGAGGAGAGAGGTAGACCAGACATACCCACAGTGGAGAGAGGAGAGAGGTAGACTAGACATACCCACAGTGGAGAGAGGAGAGAGGTAGACCAGACAACAGCAAACAAAGGTTGAGGGGTGGAACAGTCTCCATGGAGACCAGAGGAGCAGGGGAGTTTAATGCTGCAGGACTTTGAGGTTGACATGGCCGACCCCTTCCCGACCCCCTCGGCCCCAGCTCCGCCTCCTGGCCTGAGAATAGGCAGGCCTGCTGAATAGGTAGTTAATGGGCTCATAATGGGCCTCTCCTGTTTCAGAGCCCTGTTCTGCACCTTCAATGAGGCCTTTCTGCACGCCACTGCAAGAGAGATGATGAAGCGTGTGGAACCCACTGGCTGTTTTAAATACATTTGGGGCCCCTTTCATCAGGGTGTTTTTTTTTCCAGAGGAAAAGCTATGTCGCTAACAAGTTATCATGACCTCCCCGAGACCGTTTTGTTTGGACAACAGGAGGGCATGCCAGTGCTGTGTTCATGTATTGTTCATTTTTTTAGAATCTTCTCTATGTTCAGCAACAGGTGGAAATGGTGGACCATCTGAATGGCTCACGGATCATCTTCTCTGACGATGGAGCTCCATTGGGTCAGCAGCAGCTCCTAACATCTACAGAGGTGACCCAAGAGGTGGTCATTTCCCCTGGGCTTCCAACTCCTCCCCTGAGTCCTTTTCGCTCTGCAAGACTGCCATCTGGGGAGCACAAGGCAAGTAGCACTGTCTCTTGTGTACAGTGTTTATGTCTGCTTAGTTTAAATGTTCATAGAATTCAGCATACAAGTGCTCCTCCCTGTGGAAATGTGAAGCACCACAGTTCAAATGTAAGGCCATGGAACAACATTTAAAATGCCTGGCGGAAATGGGATTATATGTTATTACATTTTCTTTACTTTTAGCTATTTATTATTTATCTATTACTATTTTATAGTTTTCAGATGGATATTTATACACATTTCAAGGTCTCAGAAATAGTCCAGAGATATGTTTGATCATCGTCGAATGGGACTGAAAACTTTATTCACTATTTATATCTGTTTTGGTTTTATTTGAACTGAAGTGCATTCTGCCCCACCCCAGGTCTTGGAGATAAATGGGACCGGCCCAACAAATCCTAGCTTTGGATCATATTATGGCCCATCTCAAACACATGGTAAAGTTGTTTATTTAGTTGATTACTTTGCCGTCTAATCAAATCACAATTTGATTATCAACAAGAAAAACATCTGGCAGTGAGGGGAGACGTCAGTCCCCTGTGATTAAATTGATGTTGTTTTGTCACACTGTTAACAAGATGCTAAATAAAATCTGAATTGAATTAAATGTAACGTTGTACAATAGCTTGGCTGTACAGATGTGTTTTGTTTCAAATGTGTTCTTTTTACCGACTTACTAGAGATACTACAAGTCACTAGCATACTTCCCAATGTATGAATGAATGGACCATTGTAAAGCGCTTTGAGTGACTAAAAGCGCTATAAAATGCAATCCATTATTATTATTATTCATACTGTATATTATTCATATACTGTAACTAGTATTAGTATGAACAACATAAAATATCATCAGTATTCAGTAAACACGTATTGATTGACTTCTTTGGCTTTTAACCCAGGTTTGTCCAATGGTGTCCAGGCCATGGGCTCGACCACTTTGCCATACAGATCAGCTCCAAACAGAGAGGAGAGACTGATCAAATTCTCAGGGATTGGCCCAGTGGATGAGACTGGCATGCCCATCGCCTCAAGATCAGTAAGATGCATATAAAATACTATGTACAATAATAATAATAGTACTAGTAATAACAGCAACATTGTATAGTTTTCTTCTCGGACATACCATCCACAAACATTGCAGTCTGTCGCTTTGAGGCGAGCCTGTCATTTCCATGCTATGTTGGTACTGTGTTATTTCTTAAAGCCTCTTTCGACACAGTTGTTTGCTTTCCTCAACCCCCTTCTGTCCTTCACCAGAGTGTGAACAAGCCCAGAGACTGGTACAAGAGCATGTTCAGACAGATCCACAAGAAGACTGAGGGTAAGAAACCTCCTCTTTCCCTCCCTCCCCTCTCACACACTCGCTCAATCTCACAGAGAGAATTCCTCTCCGTCAATGTCACATACAAGTGAGTTGATGCAGGAAAAAGATAATTTGAGAGAAGGCATGAAGAAAGTAGAAGAACCCTGCAGCCTTACATCGTTGCTACCCGTTAACTATAATAATCACTCCCATATCTCAAATCCCAAATCAGGCTATTAATTTATCTCTGGTTACGGCGTACATAATTGAAACGTAGCCCTTTGTCATTTGTGTGGTGAGGCATATAACTGCAGACCTGCCAAGATTTGAGTGCATCGTGCTGGATGTTTTATCATTCCACTGATGTGTTGTATTCATGAATAGCAAACTGAGGTCGTAATCGCAAATGAGCCATCCCATCAACTCATACTGTAGTGTAGTGTACAGTACCCGACACTATTGAAGTTATGTATATACCCTATAGGGAAATAAATAAATAATTGAGTTCTGGATCAAGAAATAATCCTCTGGAATGTAACCACTGAATACAGCATCATCATCATTTTGAGTTATTGCTGTAGGATTATGACAAATCTACTCTGCCGGCCCAGGCCGTAGCGTAACGGTCTGGGCACCGGACTGGTAATCCAGTCGCAGTGTGCCGCGGGTTCGACTCCCGGACCCGACACGGCCTTTACTGCATGTCATCCCCCCATCTCTCTCCCGTTTCCTGTCAGCCTACTGTCTGTCCCTTCAAAAATCACTAAAAGGCGTAAGCCGCAAAAAAAAAAATAATAATCTACTCTGCCATGAGAACTGCATGGACCCTGTCTTGTTGATTGAACTGGATGACAATTTATGTAATTGCAAGTGAAATATAGTGGTGGGTTAGGGTTACATTTGAATGACTTGAGTAAAATCCATTGTTCTGTAGTAGTGTACCTAAACCCTTCTTGCCCGATCTGTCTACCAGAACTCGAGGAGCTGGAGGATGCAAAGCGATGGGCGTCTGAACGTCAGTAAAACCCTTACACTACCACATTCTAAATAAATCCACAGTCCTGGTTGACTAGATAATAGATCTACTTTCACCATAACTGTTGCATGTTATTCTTCTGGTCTTCAGGGATCCAGTCATCTGCCAATTCAGAAGATGGGAACGAGACAGACAAGAATCTCTTTAGATTAACCCCATATGGAGCGCTCCCTGATTGGTGAGTTTAGTCAAACTTTGTCAGTACACTCTAAAATCCTTAGTCTAACCAAGTGAAATGAACACTGTAGATTTTGCCAATACATTTACACATTGCTGGGTTGATGAGCCTGAAGATATAACAACAAAAAAACAAGGATTACGTGTTAAATGTTCTTGGATCCTTCCACCTGGGAAAGTATGGAAGTGAGAATGCCTTGACGTTTATGTGAATACCAGCTTCAATCCAGCCTGTGAGCAATAGGGGGTGGCAAGTTTGGATTTGTTGTTACAGGTACTGACAATGAAACGATGATTAAATAGCTGTCCACGGTGTGTGTGTGTGTGTGTGTGTGTGTGTGTGTGTGTGTGTGTGTGTGTGTGTGTGTGTGTGTGTGTGTGTGTGTGTGTGTGTGTGTGTGTGTGTGTGTGTGTGTGTGTGCGTGCGTGCTCGCGTGTGCACGCTTGCTTGTTGGGGAGTTGTCTTTCAGGAGTAAGGATGTAGATAAGCTGTCAGATGCAGGAAAGCAGCACCCTCAACCCAAGAGCATATATGCCTTTGAGCCTGGCCAACCCAAGAGCATATATGACTTTGAGCCTGGACAGAACACCACCTCAGACCCACCTCCTGGACAGAACACCACCTCAGAGAACCACAGCCAGGTGAGGCCATTCCAAAGAGCCATGATTTCACACCAATTAGTAAAGAAATCCAGGATGTTCGTTTCCTAGTGGTGACCTGCATATATGTTTCCTGGTCATTTCTGAAAGATGTTTTCTTGTACAGTTCACTCTTGGTTTCCTCGTGTCTCCTAAAAAGAAATAAAAAGAAAGGAAAAGAAAAAGCATGTAAATAAATTTAAAATCTGAATTTAATTAAATCTAGCATTGTACAATAGCTTGGCTTTAGAGATGTGTGTATATTATTCATATACTGTATACTCCAAGCTGCTAAGATTAATAATGGGCGATTGTTAGATTTTAAATGCCTGGTAAAACCTCCTTCAGCATGAGTTTGTGGGGGTGAAACAGGATGGTCACCTTTTTGCTATGGATTAAGTTGTGTCAATAGCCCAGGAATGTTTCAGTTGAGTGCAATTGAAATCCTGACAGTCTTCTTAGGTGAGGTCATTCAGTGGTCAGTGCCCCTTCTTCTTGTGTGCTTGTATCTGCTTTTATTGAAGGAGATCTGTACCATTCTCTCATAGAATTATATACATAGACATGAGTTACTTTTTGGTATGCTACTATAAATAAGTAATTTACAACCTGGTGACAGTGGCACTATGATTATCACAGACTATCTTTTATCATCTTTGGTGTGCATGAGGTACAGTGATTGAGTGTGCACCTTTACTTGTGTACGATATGTGTACATGCCCCCGTGTATAAATACCTCAGGTGATTTAGAGAGCAGAGTATTTGTCTGGGCCTTAGCTTTTGAATGGCTCTTGTCACAATGTCCCAGATCTGGTGCAAATTGAGCCGAGCGTCTGTGCGTGTGAAGAGAAGGAATCTTTGTTTCCACTCCCCCATGGGAGCTGAGGCGTCTTGTGATCTGTATTATGGTGTTAACCTCTTGTGGTGAGTAATGGCTCACAGCATGAAGACTTATTTAATTTCCTTTAGATGGCAGGAGAAAAGGGGTTGTCGTCCTTTCTTGCCATCCCCACTGGACAGGGCTTTATAAAAACCAATGAGCACACAGGCCATATCAGGTGCTGCAGCTCTTCACAATGACATCATGAGTTGTGATCAGAGGGAAGATGACTATTGACTGAGGGAAAGGCTTGGGTGTTTAAGATAAATACTTTAAGCCAAGAAACATGCAAAAACAAAACTTTTGAGAGCATGCAGGGACTCTGTGGTTCCTGTCCAGCCAAACCTTTTAAAGAAGTACTTGATAGAATCACGTGGAAGCCTAGGTTATTACCACATAAGTCTTTGTAAAGTAGGGAGGAAGGGAATTTTGGCTGGCTGATGTTGTGTTTTTGGCTGGCCCTCTTAGTGCCTTTGGCAGACGGTCATAGTGCTTATAGACTAAATCAAGTAAATCAAGTTCACTATAATTTGGACTGAAGAAACATACTTGTGGGCGCTTCCTGAGCCCTTGTTTGTGCTGATGTCTATACAAGCCAACCTGAGCTCCAATCCAGCCTGACAAGCTGTCTCAAAGATCCAGAATGTATTTGGCTAGTATCTCTCCACCACAGTTCTTAAATTCGTTGTTTTGTGCATGGGAAATAAGTGTCATTGCTT
This sequence comes from Protomyctophum parallelum, assembly GCF_964188405.1. NCBI lineage: Eukaryota > Metazoa > Chordata > Actinopteri > Myctophiformes > Myctophidae > Protomyctophum > Protomyctophum parallelum. The sequence continues at coordinate 7,366,872 of NC_139710.1, read as the reverse complement.
TTGATATGCCATCGTATTAGAAAATTAATGCATGTTTTATATCAATATTTGTAAACACAAAACACAAATAGACACCTAATGGAGACACATAATAGAGGTGGTATAGTAATGCAATTGTAATAGATTGAGTTTATAAAGTATAGTGCCCGTACTGTCAAGTTGTTTCTTTATATGGCTTGCTAATACTTTCCTTGTACAACTAGCATCTTAATCGCCTTATATTGTCTCAGCAGAGTTTTAATTAAAACATTAAAATAAAACTCTCTCCTTGAGAAGCTCCTTGTACTAAATTACTCAAATATCAACTTCTAAATACTGTTTGTTTGTTTATTTGTCCTTAGGATCATCTGCCCTTGCGAAAACAAGTTGAGAATCCTCGTTCCCCCTCGATAGAGGTGAGCAGCAGTGTTGTCCACATACTTTAAAAGCAGCCCTGGTTAGCTCCAAATAATCGAATTACGTATTAGTTGTTTAACTTTACCCTTTCGACTCCAACGCTGCTGTGGCTCAGGCCAGCCTGGTCTCTGAACTGAGCCGGTTTGAGGCTGAGCTGGACTCGGAGATCCAGGGTCTGGAGCGGAAGCTTTCCCAGAAGAAGCAGCGTCGAGGCCGGGGTGAGGTACTGAGCCCCCCTCCTCCTCAATCTCTTTGCTGAAGCATCCCCGTTGCTCCCAACCACACAGAATCCTTACTCAAACTTTATCCCTCACCTGCACTCACCTACCTGATAGGCCAAACGTCTCAGAGTGACCACCTTCTGCTTCTCCTGGCCGTCTTGCACTTGGATGAGCCTTCTATCCTAATCACCTGCCTGTAACCTCCCCTCCCCACTCCCCAAGTCCCCAGCAAACACAAATCTGCCTGCCAATGAATTTTTGTCCGACGCTGACAGAAATAGATCTACTTTATTACTTTTTTAGCAGACTGTTGCTTGTTTTTAGAAGGAGATTTGAATGATGTCCTCCTCAGTGAATGAAGTTGATTGCCATGCTTGAGTCTTGCTTGATTTTAATCAGCTTTGTATGATGTAATTGTACTTCACACAAATAAATGCTTTGAAACAAATTCTAAGCAGTACCTCCTCCTGTATTCAGAGGAGTGTAGGACCCAGGGGATTTCTACAGTACCTCCATTGGGAGTGGTTACCACCTCCACTCTTTTCTAAGTTGTTGTGAGATTTCCTCAGTGCTTTAAGACCCAGTAATGTGAGTGGTGCTGCGGTGGACAGCATTTTAATGCAAACCTCTGCTTCCAGGAAGCCCGAAGTACTGACCCAGGACCTGCCGTGGGGACATGGAACATACAGGATAAGTGAGTGACAGATGTATGAAATTACTACCGGTAGGATTATTTTATTTAGTAAAAGTATGTATATAGCATATGGTTTTTTAATATTATGTGTTCAACAGATTGTCATTAAAACAATGTTGATGTTATGACACATTTGTATTGTGTCTGCTGTTCTGCTCATTCATAACCTGTCATTGGTTATGTTAGTTTTATATAAAAAAAGAAAGAAAGAAAAGGCAAATCTTTGCAGGCATCAGATCAAGATCAGGCATAAAAGTTCAGTCTAACCATTGAGACTGCTGTACACTGTATTGTATTGGCTCAGGTTTTGTTTTGTCACACTGCTCTTTAATTACAGTTGTTTTGGTACAAAAGGGTGGGACTCTCCCATTAATAATATGTACTGCACTGCCCCTCCATTCTAAAGCCCAGAAGCTATTCAGTTAAGAGTAATGAAATGCCAACCAAATGCAAGTCATGTGACTCTAGAGAGATGTTTTGTAGTGAGACTTCCTGCTGCTTGTCTGTTCTGTGTGTTATGTGTCTGCATCCAGCAGACAGCCTCAAGTCATGTTAAAAACAGGACAGGTTAATGGATAGGCTTGGGTTAATCACCACATACCTGACCTCATCTGAGACCAACTCCCAGCCTCTTAATCCAGTTAGGCATTGCTTCATCAAGTGAGAATACCTGAAAACTTGCCATCACGCATACGGCTGTCTGCTATTTAAAATAAAGTAACAGTAACAGTAATTATGGACCATTGCCAAACAGCAAAGGAACCTCCCCAAACTGTGCAGGGGTTTCTACTTTCTCCTAGTTGGATTGGTGATTTGTACGCATGTGGCTCGTTGGACATTCTGCCCTAAATGTGGTTGAACTTTAACCACTTAAACCTTATGCATGTAATGTACCATGGTTCCCCAGGGATCCGTACTTTCCCCCCTCTATCATAACCCATTAAAACCGCAAAGCATTTTTTATTTTAGCTTTGGCTCTTCAAAAATAGCAGACATACAAGCTTGCCCTTGTACATCTGTTAATTTTTTTAAATGTCTGAAACATCTTGAAAGTGTGAAAACTACTGATTTGTAGAATCTGCCTCAGGTCTTATTGTCTCCACCAGGCCGAAGGCATGGGGAGAGAGTATGTTTTGCACTCCGTCCGTCCGTCCGTGTGTCCTTGTGTGTGTGTGTGTGTGTGTGTGTGTGACTGTGTGTGTGTGTGTGTGTGTGTGTGTGTGTGTGTGTGTGTGTGTGTGTGTCTGTCCGTCCGTCCATCCGTCTGTGAACAGCTAATCTCCGGCACCGTTAACCCGGTCGATGCCAAATTTTGCACACACACTCCCTGGATGCCAACGATGAACCACTGCCCCAACATTTCTAGAACGGCCTGTTATAGCGCCACCAGGAGGCCGCTTTGTGCAAAACAAGTTTTTGGACAGTACACCTACAGATTTTGTCCAAACATCACGTAAATTGGTACACAGTCTCTCTAGAGCCATTCAATGAAACGGGTCTTTCAGATTTCTCAGACTCCATCCTGATAGGCTAAGATTGGCTTCCAAAGTTTGCAGGAGTGCTCAGTTTCAAACAAATTGCTGCAAATCATGAACACATCGTGTGATTTCCGTGAAATTGTGCACGCACATTCCCACTAGGCCGAGGAAGAAATATGGCCGACATATGTAAAACACATTTTCTAATATTACTCCTTCAGATTTTATCCAAATTTCACGCAAATCGGTACACATGCTCTCCATAGTCATGTGATCAAGACGGGTTTGTTTGATTTCTCATTGGCTACAATTGGCTTCTAAACTTTTCAGGAGTAGCCCGCTTTGTACCCATTTTGTACAAATCGCCACAACTACTCCTCGTAGTGTCCGATTGTGGTGAAACTGTGCATGCATATTCCCACTAGGCGTTTGGAAGAAATGCCACTTGACAGTTTTCAAATCAGCCTCATGGTGGCGCTACAACAGGCCAAGCCGTGTCACACACACACACACACACACACACACACACACACACACACGTTTATATTGCTCCTAACATTTTGCCAAACATCACACACACACTCCTATCCTCCTGGTGGAGACCTGGAGACCAGAAGGGCACTTTTTCTAGTTGGGTTCATGTATTCACCAAAAATAGCTGATCTACAACCTTATGATGCGTTATGAGTGTTGAGATAGATCCGATATTTTTTCCCAAATGTTTGCCTATTTTCAGATTTTTCACCAAATGTTTGCCTATTATGACATGCCCAGAATAGTGTAGGGTTCACGTGTAATATTTGTTGTTTGACACGGGCAGCATTCAACTTTTTTGTTGTTTACCCAGTGTGTACTGCATTCCGGGATGGTTCAAACTTAGTTGTTTGCTAGGTTGAGATCATGTGTTTTTGCCAAGTGACCACTTGTCTACCAGGTGGCTGAAGGCCGGGGGTCTGAATGTGCCTGTTGCTAAGGAGATGTGAAATGGGAAAAAATCGTAGCTTTTTACTGCTTCCTGTCATTCAGACAAGTTACTTGGCTTCAGGCAGCTGTATCCAGCTGTAGTGCAACACAACCAGTGGAGGAAAGTAACTAAGTACATTTTATTCAAATACTATACTTTTACTTTACTTGAGTATGTACATATTTCAATACTTTATACTTCTACACCACTACATCTCAGAGGTAAATATTGTACTTTTTACTCCACTACAAGTAGTGGAAAATCTTTGTTACAAGTTACTTTCAATTTAGATTAGAAAACATGCATTAACCAATTAAGCCCTGTTTTTTTACTGCAGCTGTTCGAAAATAACCGTAGACACATTCTTGAATTATTTGAGTACTATGGGACTTTAAATATATTTTGAATACAGGACTTTTACTTGTAACATTGTGGTATTGATACTTTTACTTTAAAAAATAACGAGTGCATATCACTGGCTGTTGTGGGTAGAGTAAACTCGGGTTTAATGAATGTCTCGGTTCATCACATCATCACTGTGGGAGGTTATGTACCTCCTATAGTCTACCCATGAACATGAACATATTTGCTTATTGAAGCATGGCAAATTATTTTCACGAGGATCAAAGTCAGTCAAAAAGACTGATTGCAGGAGACACCTACTGTACTATCATCTGCATGATGTACTGGCTATTCACCAACATCCATCTCTTCTCCATCTGATCAGTTACTCTAACTAGATGCAGTGTGTCCGTGCGTGCACGAGCAAGTGAGACACACACACACACACACGCACACACACGCACACGCACACGCACACACTCACACACACACTCGTTCTCTCACACTCTCTTATCAGGGACCCTCTCATTGAGCACTGAGTGGGATCATCTTTGAAGAGACCAGACAGCATCATTGTTATATTAATTCTTTCCTCCTGTTCTCTTTCTCAGCTTTTTGACAGTACCAAAGCAGCCCCTCCAGCGTTCTATTTCTCCGTCATCCTCTCCTGCTCAGAGGACAGCCACAGCTCCCACACATGGTAAAGATGTGTTCTTTAGCAGAGAATGAACAATGTGACCATCGACAGTATATCCCAGTATGTGAGGTCTACATATAATTGTGCACTCTTCCCTATTCCCTGTAACAGACATGCAGTCTGTATTTTAGCTGAATCTCTGCCATGGCTGGGCATAAGTGGTATTATTTAGAGTAATAGTTGGGATGACTGACTGACTGACTGGCTGGCTGGCTGGCTTGCTGGCTGGCCGGCCAGCTGGCCAAGTACAATCCATTACAATTATCCTTTATGTACAGTTGCATCATTAAATGATCCAGTTCTTGAATGATGTGCTTGTTCCAGTCGGGTTCATTGATATCCTCTACAAGACATTTACTGTACAGTACAGTAATCAAGTCTCTAATCTAATATGTTTTGATGAAAGTGTCCAGTAATTCAATAGAGCGCTCATGGACTCATGATTCCTTTTCACTGCCTCTGTTGTCTGCTTGACTGGTATGACAGATTGTATGAGGTTGATGCAGGCACGAAGAGGTCCCCTGGCATTAGTATAGGAACAGAGGTTGCATGGGCGGGGAGGAAGCACCGAAACAGAGGAAAGTGGAATTTGTCCCCGGAAGACCTGATTAAAGATTAGCTTTATCCAATTGTTTTTCTTGGAAATTAGTCCAGAGAGAGCCAGCTGCAAACATTTGTCTACTTAACATAGCATGCAGGGAACTGTTTCCAGCTTCAAGTTCCTTCCACCAAATGCACTTGGTAAAGCTTTGATCACTTTTCCAGTACAACAATGGGTTCCAAAATAAAGTTGGGGAAAAAAAATGTATTTAATAAGAAACCTGACCATTCATGTACTTGATATACTTGAATGCTTTTATATCTGCTGTGTTTTGCCTCCTTCATTTTGCTCGACAGTAGAACACCTCTCCCCAGCACATGACACAATGGAGCTCCCAGCCAAGAGAGAGGAGAAGAAGGTATGTTCATGAGACCATTGTAACTGAAGGTCTGGTGAACTGTGTTTTAAGCTTTGGTATTTCACACTTTGTGGTCTGAATGAATTATTTGTATTGTGCAAAAGTCCTATTGATAAAAAGTTATATGAGCTCCAGTTGTATGATGGAACATTTTTTGTGTTTCTTTGTACAGATGAAAGCAGCAAGAGCCAAGTTCAATTTCCAGGCCCAGTCTCCAAAGTGAGTGAAAAAATGTAATTATGGTGTTTTACATTTATTAAAATAATAATTGCGAAAAAATAACTCCTTGAGTGACTCCGTCACACCACCATATATGGCCGTCAGTCGTCACGCCTCGTGACATGTCACGCCACCATATATGGTCGTCAGTCCATCACACCTCGTGACACACTCCATATATGGCCGTCTCCATGTATGAAGATCACGACACTGACCTCATCAAACCCTGAATAGCCATACATAGAGAAGACTGGATCATCACCTAGATCTGCATATATGGAGCCAGCCTAGAAACTCTACATCTGACCTCAAACCCTTATCCATATATGGAGCTGTCCTGTTCTGACATTTCAAATGATGAACCTTCCCCACCTGTCTTTCCTTTTCGATGTATTAAAATACACATGCTAAAGTATGTAGCATACTGTATAGCTGCTAAAAAAAGGCATACTGTACTATGCATTTACACAGTACAGTATGTTGTGCAATTATCTTCCTACATGCGAGGTTCACTTTTGAAACTATTGGGAAAGCTTTTCTCGTAATCAAAACAGTACACCCCTCATGCAATGTATTTATTTAAAATTGCACCCCCCTTTCTCTTTCCAGAGAACTGACTCTGCAGAAAGGGGACATTGTTTACATTCACAGACAGGTGGATGCTAACTGGTTTGAAGGGGAGCATCATGGGAGAGCTGGCATTTTCCCCACAACTTACGTGGAGGTATGTATGTTTATGTCAATTAATTGTATTTATTTATTTTGAGTAAGGAGTAAGGACGGACTGCATACATTTGTTCCACAGCAGTGACAGATACAATTAAGCAATAACTCACAACAGGCGATGTTATATTATATCATCACACCTTAGTCCCAACATGAACCAGCAACATGAAAATCATAATTTAACAGATCATGGTTAAAGGCACTCAAATTAAAAAGCTTTAATTGGTTGCAAAGGAAAGAATACATAGTGTAGGCCTACCTATGCGAAGGCACACAGCCTTCATCAGAGTGACACAGTAATTGACTTGGCGACACATAGCAACAAATTCGCTTCCGGTGTGTGCCTACTACTGCCCAGGGTAACAGGTTTTTTTGTCTTGACCACGGAGTGTTACAGAACTGTACAAATAAGGCAGACTTCATAACCATGGTATATGGTCATTATACCATACCGATCAGATTGTGTGATTTGACCGACCCGTTTCATAATGTTCAGGGCAGTACATACAGGACAATACATAATTATGATAAAAGATTAATGGATGGATAAAAGTAATTGCATTATTAAATTGTACAATTTTAATGAGATATAGGGACTTTAACCACTTTGTCTGAGTACCATAATATTTATTATCTATTCTAAATAGACTACGGTATGTCGTCCTTGCTCAGATTCTGTCCCCTACAGAGAAACCTACTCCCATCAAGTCACCGACCATCCAGGTATTAGACTATGGGGAGGCTGTGGCTCTGTACAACTTCAATGCTGACCTACCTGTGGAGCTGTCTTTTCGCAAGGTGAGCATTGACTTTGTTCATATCAGCTTATTCAGCTATCATATTAATTACATAATCTGTCATGGGGCTCAACTGGATCAGGAAGTTATATTGATTCACTCATTGATATAACTTACTTTTTTAGATACATTTGCAAATAGCCTTCTGAACTTGAGATTATGCTTCAGGGGGTTGAAATTATCCTATGTGATTCTCTTGCGACTTATGCTGTTGTCCTCTAGGGAGAGATGATCAGTGTGACCAGGCGTGTTGACGACCAGTGGCTAGAGGGAAGGATCCCAGGCACCAGCCGGAATGGCATCTTCCCCGCCAACTATGTCCAGGTCAACAAGATGCCCCGCACCAAATACTCTACTGATGAATACTCATCAGGTCCCATGTCTCCTGGCTCTCCTGGGCCCCAAAGTCCAGGACGCCCGCTCCACTCACCCTGCCCCCGATCACCGCTCTCCCCTCTCACCCCCACCTCCCTCAGCCCCGAACCTAGTCACTCCCCCCTGAAGCCGTCCTCACCCGTCCCAAACAGCTGCACAGGTTCACAGTCACGCTCACCCACCCAGGCATCCCCATACAGGGAAGCAGCCAATATCAGGCTTCACGGCACCCCCAACCCCACTTCACCCATCAGCCAGAACAGCCACTGGGGCGGATCGTATTCAGCTAACCAGAACTCCGTGGCCAGAGCTGTCTCACCTTCTGCTCTGTCATCAGCATCTCTGCACAGAGTAGGAGCAGACACAACCACCACCTCCAGATACACTGATATCACACAGGTCTGCACTCCCTGCTTTACGGTAGAAAGGCACTGCATGATCACACACTTAAACTGGTATAATTGACGACTTTCGTTCCAAACAATGATTATATTCTCAAAATCCAAACTAGTTTGAAAAGCAATGATGTAGATTGCTCATAACTTTAAATATCACCCATAACCTTTTTTTATATTTTATGTTTTTTTCAAATAGTGTATAACTTTTAGGATTATTAGGATTAGGATAATTTAGTAGTGAATTACTTGCCGGTTCCTAATATCATATTTCATAATGTATACATCAAATAAAGTTTCCATTTCTTCTAGGGTGGAATAGCAAAACAAGATGCTCAGTCTAATCCACGTGTAAACTCATTGCCCCAAATACAAGTGTCCAATAACACTGGGTCGGCCGTGGTTCCAAACCAACCGTAAGTGTATGATATTCATTTATTTCATAATTTATGTATTTATTTATGTTTAAACCAAAATCACATGTTTTCCTGTATAGTTTCAATCAATCATTGCAGACTCAATGGATCAGTAATTCAGGCCATTTGATTGGTTCCGTGTTATCCAATTCAGATACAAAGCTGTTTACAACTATAAACCACAGAATGCTGATGAGTTGGAGTTGAGAGAAGGTGACATTGTACAAGTAATGGAGAAATGTGATGATGGCTGGTTTGTAGGTAAGGAGCTTATGTTGGTGACATTTTAATACCAAAATGTGTACGAGTCTTCCCTCTAGTGGACTCAATGGAATATTACAGGACTTACTTCCAATTCTGACAATGGACTTTGAATGTGCAGACACTGGCCCTCATTTATCAACCGTGCGTATGCCAAAATATGGGTGCACGCCGAAATTACCGTCATTTTCGGCATTTACCATTTCCGCCAAAGCTTGAAATTGAACTTGAGTAGGACAAAAAGTCACGTCTGGTCGGGAGCTGTCGTACGCTTTGTCCTCACCTGTTTTTCTGTCGTAGAACGGCGGAGCAGCATTGTTTGACCAGCTGAGAGGCTGCCAAAGGCATCGAAACATATGTATTCACTCCTAAAATGTTAATATAAAACTGTATGTATATGGGCTACATGTAAAAAAAAAAAAAATAGAAAGGAAAAAAAGGAATAGATTTGTAGGAGATTTCCAACTTTACAATTAAAATCGCGCTTGATTTAAGCCATTTAAACAGTGTTTTGCATGAGCGCGTACATGCGAGCATGTGGGCTGTCTGTGCTGGAATATTTCCATGACGGGACGTTGGAAAGTAGCCTATAGTGCTGCGGAGAGTCCCAACATGCATGGGTAGCCTATACTGTAGCCTAATCTACAGCAGGCCAATGTCTTTCTGGAGTTACGGTATGTGCAAAATCTCCTCGTTTAATAAACCTGACGCGTCGCTCGAATGCCAGCGCAAGTGGGAACCGCATCGGAGATAGGTATAGGCTACCCAGCCAGAAACAGACAGGGTAGGCCTACAGCTTTTTTTTTATTATTATTTTTTTTTATTCAGTTTATTTATTTAAGATACAACAAGTTGCAAGTTGCGTGGTGCATCTGTGTGTGTATGAGAGAGCTGGGGCAGCAAGTCCAGCCAGGGAAACTTTTTTTCTCCTGTAACCATGGTTACAGGTCGTATTCCAGGTCGTTCATGTCGCAAAAACGAGCGAGTGCCAGATAGATTTCAGCCGTCACATTTATTAACGTCGGAACGAAATTAAGGAAGGATCAGCTGTTTGCGATCACTTTATAAATGCCGTGGCGACGTGGGTGTACTACGAAACCTACACTCGAATCTGTGGCAGATTTTACACTCACTTGATAAATGAGGGCCTCAGTCTGTAGAACAGGGGTTCCCAAACCCTTTCAGCTCGAGACCCAAAAGAGAAATTTGTACCAAAGCCCTATTGAATAAATAGCAGATGTACATGCTCACAACATGCTTCCTGTGAGCTTGTAGATCTGCTAGCTTCACTATTTCTAGAAGAATAAAATCAATTCATGGAATTATTATTTTTGAGCGGTGCCTAACCGCTCCAATGAACAGTCCATCCGTCCCTATGTATATACCTGTATGTCCGTTTAAGTACAGACAGTAGCGCTGGGTGACCTGGGGTGGCACTGTTGGACGGTGTGGCCGTGTGAACCTCCAGTCCTGATTGGGACTCACGCACATTAACTATAACAATGAAAGTGTAGTTGCACTGCTCAGTTAAGACAGGTCTGATTTTGTTACATTTCTGGGGGAAGATTTATGGAAATCTTTTGAAATAATGTACTTGTGAGTGATCCATTGTTTCATCGCTGTAAGGCTTGTATCTCTATAGTCTATCAGTTCTTTTTTACGTTTTCAATCGTCTGTATTATACTATCTACGTACAAGACACAGTGACAATATGTTTTGGCATTTATATGTATCCTCTTTTTTTTCTCCTTTGTATTGCATTAATTATTTTCACTTTTTCCGTATTGCGTTTCTCCACAGGTACGTCAGAACGGACTCGTGCCTTTGGGACTTTCCCAGGGAACTATGTATCACCTGTTTAAGTCCCTCGCTTCCTGCCTGCCCACAGCCAGCCACCTGGACTGATAAGATTTAGTCCAGTGTGCTTTAAACAGCAAGCTAATCACTCCAGCCTTCATGACCAAGCCTTGCTCTGCACTTCGACACTTCCTGTAGCACCCAGCACTCCCAAACCTGCTTTTGTCTGCAGGCCTGCATGTTCACTCTGACCTGAGACCAGCACAGCTGCTCTGCTCTGTTTCCCAGAAGCAGAGGTGTGTGTGTGTGTGTGTGTGTGTGTGTGTGTGTGTGTGTGTGTGTGTGTGTGTGTGTGTGTGTGTGTGTGTGTGTGTGTGTGTGTGTGTGTGTGTGCGTGTGCGTGCGTGTGTGTGTGTGTGTGTGTGTGTGTGTGTGTGTGTGTGTGTGTGTGTGTGTGTGTGTGTGCATGGGTGCCTGCGTGCGTGCGTGCTTACCCAGTGTGTGCATGCGTGAGCGTGCGTGCGTGTTCCACAGAGCCTTGGCATGTGGAGCACACACACAGTGTACACCACACACAGTGTACACCACTTGAGAGGAGAGAGCGAATACCGATGAGACTGTTTTAAGAAACAAAGACTGGATTTTTTGGGGGTCCCTCAACTATTTGCAGCTGGAGGAAATTTGACATTCTGCCTCAAAGGACAACAACACTCCTCATGTGGTCATATCATATTCCCTCACACTGTGTGCGTGTGTGCTCACAGTATGATGCTACAGACTGCTTTATTGTCACCAACTGTGCCATGGAAAATCACAAAATGCCTGAGAAAAGGAACCACATTTTGATGTCACGTGATGATGTGATGAATTCTGCTTTAAAATGTTTTCCCCAAATTTTATTTCAGATCTTTGAAAGTATCCTGTGTGAATTCGAGGCTACGTACAACAATGTGACCATCGGTAGACAACTTTGTGCTTTAAATAGTAACTTAGTAAGAACAGATGGCTTCAGTGATGTTTGTTAAGCTTCCAGCCTTCCATAAAAATATGTTTGAGCAAATTAAATTCATGCCGAAATCAGTCTTAAAGTTATTTATTCTGGCATTTCGTCTTTATCAATTCTGTAACGGAATGCCCTCCACGAGCAGAGGAATGTCAAATTTTAATGTAGAGGGGAAATGCCAATCAGAAGGAAAATGACTAGGTTGTATGAACATTTAAGATTTATGATATGCTGATTCAAAGCCAAAACATCTGTCAGATCACATTAACAACTGTCCATCCATTTTACTACAATCTAGATAAACCGTCCACAGCAAATGAATGGTGTCCTAAATGTATTGTATTTTTTTTAGAATGTTTGTATTAATTGTAACATTTCCCTAGATTACTTTTAGAAACACACCCCAACATGCTACTGGATGTTTCTACTGCAAACTGTGTTTGCTATAGCTATTTTTCACAGCACTTTCTTTGCTTATCAATTTAACACTCTCACTTGGCCAAAATAAATTGGCCATTTTGATGGCTAGACTGACTAAGAAATCCTATAATGAAGTCATTTGCAATGTCAACTTCACTGTTAATGATTCTCCGTGTAGGCCTAGTAGACACAAAAGATGATTGTACAGTCTTTAAGCCTTTGTTTTCTTTTAAATTAAAAGTATAATATATTTTCCTCATAAAACAATGTATTTCAATATATGGTACGTATACTTTTTTGTAATAATTTGAATAAAAATTACAGAGTGATATCAAAATGATGAAGTTTTATTTGATTATTTTTGTTAGAATTAGGCTACAGTTGGCAGACGTATTAGAAGAGTATTTAACCTACTATACAGCATAGAATCTCCATCAATGTTATTACAAGCTACAATGTTATGTTATCAACATTGAATTTAATCAACACAATACGATTATGCTAAAGTGCGCCATCTAGTGGCCAGTAGTCATACAAACGTACTGCATCAACTTTAATGATGAGAACGTATACTGTAAATTCCTTTGGACTGACATAATTTATTACGGTTTAATCACGTAATATTGAAGGACACATCACACAGGTCGACTGGGAACCTAAACATTGTGGGCACCTCAATGATAAATTGGCATTTTCTTACTAAATGTAAAAATAAACAAACAAATCACACGTACTCGTGTGAAGTGAGGGTCGCTCTTATCATCATCACATTCCAGCCAATGACTTTTGGCTTCCTCACCATTCTATCCTCACTTTATCCTCACTTTTTAAGCCCTCAGACAGTCTGCCAGTATCTCCTCTATGGTGTACTGTACACACAAACACACAAAGCTAGGCATAGGAGGGCCAAGCGCCCCTCAAAAATAAAATCAATATGCTTTAGAAAATTGTCCGAAATAATGCTAAAGTTGGCCTTTGATTGCACAGTAGACCCCCTACATAATATGAGACCTAAATGTATCTTCTACTTCGTCCAAGCTGAATGCCAGGCTGGCTATGCACTGGTTTACTATGTTTGAAGCATAGAAATATTAGGCTTTAATGTAGCAAATAGAAAATGATTCAACCCCCCTCCCCATTTATAGGCAAGATAGGGGTGGAGATGTTTAGAATGAGGGTTAACTGCTGCTGTAGCCTATGGTTTTAAACAAGCTTTTTGTGTTAAACCTTTAGTTTTAACAATCATTGTAAATCGTACCTCTGTACAAATTGCAAACTGTTAATAAAGTATTCAAATAACGGATGCAACTATGCAAGTCAGTCAACGTCAACTCAATTTGTATTTTTGTACTAGGCTACTGAAGGCTTATCTTGTTTGAGCACTATTGAACTATTACAATACGTCTGTAGGTGGCGCACTGAGGCAAAACTAAGGAAGGCGTTTGAATAGATGGCTCAATTATCAGCCTGGTACCACCTTCTCTTTATGTGACACGCCCCGCGTTAGTGTCTCTGTCAATCCGTTTATTTTGATAACAGCACGTGGCACGGTGAGCTCATCCCCCTGTGTGTGCGGGTCTCCACAGGTGGCTTTGTGCGTGTCACTCACTCACCCTCTGTCGGAACTTCGGAAGCTACAAACATCCAAGAAGAAGTCCAGGTTGCTCTGCGTTTGGTCCTTAGTTGTCAGACAGACCCGTGGACCGTGGTGGTGGAGACATTAAAGCTGGGGGAATTTACAGAGCCGCATCACCTCCCGTTATATTTACATTTGGAGGCAACTGGATTTGCATTCTCCTGCTGTGCGCTTTACTTTGGAGCGCTCAGAGCGGTTAAGGACCCGCAGGTGTAAAGGCACGGTTCTGTTCACCCCAGTAATCAACACTAACTTTGGTAAGTAGGCTATAAATGTATTAACGGTGAATTACATCTCATCATACTGATTACAAGTTTTTTAACTTAAGTAATATTAATATGTGATTTGACATCACACTGACTGAATGCAGCAATAAATTGAGCAGAGTTTAACAATAATGTTGATGTCATTTTCATATGCCTCTATAACACCTAAACTCTTTAATCTGGGGAAATGCAGGAGCAACGATGCATGCTTGATTATGATGGATGCTGAGATTATTAGGCTACATACAGCTAATAGTGTATTATAGTAGCCCCCACAGGAGGTGTCTGCATTGTGATGCAGAAGAAGGGGGAAAATAAGGCATTTTTATGCAATTCATCCAAAAACAGTCGGTTACACGTAAACCATACAGCAACCTTTCATCACACACCACAGAAATGCTTTGTAACTTCCTACTTCACAAAATGCTTCACTGTTTGTCAAATCTTAAAATCCAAGGCAGATGGCCATGCATCTTGTGCCCATATTAAATCATCATTATGATTTATGAATGGGCTCATGGGCCAGGTGGATTCTACAGGGAACAAGATGGTATTCATGTCAAATGATCTTAACTTTGTATGCTGTTATCGTCCCATTTATCCTTTTGAATAAATGTTTTAGTCAGTAAATTATGGTTCAAGTTCAAGCCAGCTCATTTGGAATGTGTGTTTTCCATTGTTCAAGTCTCCAGGCAGGTCACTTCAAGTGTTTAGAAATAAACATACCTGGGTGGTACTGTGTTTGGCAGGTGGGAAAGTACTTAAGATGTCTCTCAGGGTTCATGTGTTCCCACTAGCCCCCCTGACTGCTGTTTGTGTATGGGTCTTTCCTCCATTGTGCTTGTCCCACTGCCTTTCATGTGCACTGCTCTCTAAACTCCCCTCTGCTGTCTGCTCAGTTCCAATTGTGCCTGTTTCCTGATGGCTTTGCCTTTTTGAATGCACTGTACTGTTCCAACTCAGAACTGTAACCATGCAGGGACTGACTTGTTTTGTAAAGATTAAGGCAGTATGTTGCCTTTTTCCATTAGCAAGTATAAGATGCCAACTCATTAAGGTTTTGACTCAGTGAAGACTGAGGTTTTCCATTTGTTGAAGTTTGGATCGAATCGACAGCATTGCGCCACCCCTATTCTACAGTTTCTGGGGTTCTTGGTTTGTTTTTACCCCAGCAAGTTGTTAAGCTTTCACTAAATACTATTGAGGTCATATGACAGATCGTTTTTCTCTCACTGGAAATAGGAACTTGTGTTTGTATCATGGTGTGTGAGATTTCTTTTTCGCAGTCTGAAAGATGAAAGTATTTCCGTTGCTCGCACTTGTCATTTAGAGCTCTGTGGTTTTCCAACTTATGTGAGGCAGTATGGTGTTGACTGTTGGGTTGTTATTTTTTCACATAAACTTCTTCAGAAAATGACTGAGACGAGCGGGCAAAAAACAGATCCTTCTCCATCCTCGCCACAGTCACTTCTAACCAAGCATCAAAGAAGATTTTAATCGTGCTGAGAGATGCATAGTTGCAACAGGATACGTAGACTCGTAGAGCACACGTGTGATGAACTTGAACTGAGTAGTGGGAGGCTGAACTTCACTGTGCCTGCCTTTTGTTGAGCTGAGCCCTAATGGTGCATGTGCTGCAGAGGAGGTGGTGATTTGGCCTGATTGCTGACTGAGCGGCCGAGAATGGAGTGTGTTTAGTGTGAACAGATGTAACATGATCTCCAAATGATAATGATGATGATGATGCCCAGAGCGATAAGTGGATCCAGTGCTCTAGTGCCGTCCTTGTCCTGTTCCACACTGACTGCACACTTCACAAAGGACACAATACAATACATTCTGCTGTAGCAGGGAGAAACCTGCCTCTGTCTGCAGTAGCCCCAAAGGGCAATACAAAAGTATACAAATTGAAAGAAATATATAATATATATTCCAGTAAATAACTGTACCAGTAATAATAATCCCACAATGATATAGTTTTATTAGCAACCACAAAGACTATATAATTATTTGTCAATGTGATGTGATGTCAACCAACACCCTTTATTCTCATTGTCTTTGTGATGGAAACTATTATTTGACCACATGGGTGTGATTGGAAAATGCAGAGAATGCTAATCCACTCCATTCATCATATTGGGAGAGGTTCGTCATTGCATTCCTGTCTTTCTATTCAGAGGGCGGGCGTGTGTCCAGCAGGTACCCATCCCTTGGAAGCAGCCCTCAGGTAGGTAGAGCCCTTCCCAAACGTGCAGGTCAGAGCCGCCAGCGGAACAATATCACTCACACAGGCAGGCAGAACTGTCACACTGCCAAATGGCCGCGAACAAGGGATTTGCAAAGTGTGATTCATTCAAAGAACATTCCCCTGTAGCCATAGTGGTGAATCTGGAGTGTTCCTTCACATCAAAGTTCAGCCAGAGCTTTCACTAGGATGAATTGCATCTGCTTTGTTAATCAAGCCACTCTCTGTACTAGCACACTGGGAGTCATTTGTTTTACGTTTTGATCCAGTGGACTTTCCTCTCTGAGCTACAGGATAAGAAGAGCAGCCTGCATAAAGCATGGTTCTCTGTATAATCAAGTGAAGGTTGAGCAGTTGGATCCAGATTGCAGTCCCAACCAAGTCAATGTTCATATCTAGTGCTTGTTATAACATTTCTAAGTCTCAACCGTCCTATGTTTCTGTTGTTCTTTCTGGCCTGAGTCACCTGACATCTTGTTTTGTAGGCAAGGGATTCTTATTGTTTTTGTATTTTGTACACAGCAAAATCCTTTATGGGTCACCTGCACTGCCAGGTAATGAACACTATGGGTTTACAGTTAGTTTGTAGACCAAACACACAAACATTGTTGTTGATAACAACCTTGATAATAATTTAGTAATTCTATAACGAACGTTGCATTCATAAGGTTCACTGATTTTGATGTGGTAATGAACCTAAAACCTCACCATGGGCGTGTGAGTCATTTTGCCATACTTACCTCTTCTAAATTGCACACAATTTCACAGACTTGTTTTGGCAAGTTTCACTCACTCATCCAAAATTACGTCTTCTTCAAGTCATGGTAAACATAGATTAGGTAATTACTCTTTCAGGCTCATTCAGTTTGTTTATACTTGATCAGATACATGGAATGTTTCATAATAAAGTTTGTCTGTCTACCACAAATTATTCCAGTTACAGTTTCACCAGATTTTCCACCCCTCCCTTTTTCTTTTAATACAGTTTAAGCGAAAAAACTGATTATGATCCGATTTAGAGGCCCCGAAGCCCAGCTCTCTGCATGTTGGAGCAGTGAAAACTTGAAGTCAGTATTTGCAGACGACTGTTCATCTTTCTCATGCCTCTGTCTCTTTGGCATGCCAAGCCCATATCTCAAATTCATGACAAGTGCCTCAGGGCCTTTAGAAGTGGTCCATGCAAGTGTGACATGCTCTTTCCTTGGAGAGCAGTACAGTAATATGTTGTCCTACTTGGAAACTGAAATGTAGTCTTTCCCAAGTGCAGCTCTGCCTCATTGATTTTAATTGCCTTTTATCAAACTCATAATACACCTTTGACACTGTCATAAAGTCAGCCACCTAATTCAATGCTTTAATAGTAGAGTGACTATGGAAAATTGTCCCTTTGGAGCCATGCTGTCACTGTGTTCAAAGTATGTGGGAAACAAGTCCAAGGTATAATTAGTCAGAAGTGAGAGTATTTCACTGGACCTACTAGATTCCAGGTCTTAATGACCCCCCCCCCCCCCCCTGTACAGAATGAGTGCTGACATGTGAGCCAGAGGAATGACTTCATGACTACAATTCCTCCCTATTGTGTGGGAGTGTTAATTTGTGCTGCCAAATCGGCATGGCAACAAAAGCATGGGGATGTCACTGGAATGGAAAGCACCTTTAGGTTATTGTTTATGTGTGTTGGCGCTTATTCAGTATGTTTCTCTAACAGAAGGTTCTCATCAGGGTTCAGTTTATTGTGTTTTTTTTAAGCCCATAAACAGGTATTTAGCTGTTATCGGGAAAGCTTAGCAATACCAGAAGCTGAGACCTTCCGTGGCAAATCCTGCAAATCCTAAGTGTTAATGTAACTCTCTTAAGACTGTACACACTCTCAGAGTTAAATTGACACTCAGGACTTTAGATGTGAAGCCTCACTGTTACCCCTGTACATTCACGCTATCTGCCACTATCAGCTTTATGATGTGTAGTGTGTGGAGTTGTAAAAAGCATCATGCCATGATGCCTGGTTGGATAAGGAGACGAGAGGCACATTGGACTAATTGAGTTCCCCTTGAGGCTTGGGAACCTTTGGGTGTCTGTTCACTCTGTCATTATCCCAGATCCAATAACAGCATTCATTTCTCAAGGCCACAGCAATTAACTAAGGCCCTAATGATGGAAAGCCCAGTAACCTTGCTAATTGGCCCAGTCTGCTAATGACTAACTGGGTCTCTCCCCTGCCTGTCCCAAACACTTGTGGAATGTACAACCATGACTCCCAATGGGCTGGCGTTGAGTGGGAGGGAGGGGAGTTTGTAGTACCGGTAACTAATGTCCTAGATCCTTACTGCAGCCGTATTTATTTATTTAAGTGTTGTGTGTGTTTGAAAAATGTTACTTTTGTGTTTTGTTGCCACTTTGATGCCTGAGACTTGTCAGGGAATTCTGCTCAGGTCTGTGATCCCAGCATCTCCTTCTCAACCCACATTCAACACCATCACATATTGTCTGGCACTTGACTATCTGAAAACTTCAAATGCAACAACAACATTTTTTTTTCAGGATGTTTCTTTTGTTGCATATTTCATCATGACCATGATTAAAATGTCTAGCCACAGAGGCAGGCCCAGATTGGACATTCTGGCAATTCTGGCAGATGCCAGAAGGGCTGGGCAGTCATGGGGCCAGGGCTGAGCCAAAACAAAAAGAACAAGTAATAAAGACATAGTAGTGTGAGTGTCTTTGGGCCGGTGAAGACCACAAATGCCATGTCTGTGTCAGTCCATTTCTGTGTCGGAGGGCATTTTTAATAACTATTTTGTAATTCTGTAGATAAGCTTCCATTAAAGGACCACTTCACCACTTTTCAACCTATCTTCATATAATAGGTCCTCACTAATAATTATGATAAAATGGCATGATTTCTACTCGGTCTGTGTCTCATAGGAGGGCTGTGGGCAGTTTAGAAACTGTCCTCCAGTGACCTCATCATTAGGCAGACTTTTTTTTTAAAGATTTTTCTTTTTACAAAAATGTTTAGATTTTCATTATCGTTGAACGATGGCTTCCATTTTCATATTGCAACTTTTCAGGACTCGAAAGCCTGTTGTTTCTATTGGCTTGTATTCCCCATCGATTATGTCACTGGAGGAAGGTTTCTGAACTGCCCACAGCCCTCCTATGAGACACAGAGTAGAAAAAAATTGCGCCATCTTTTTTTTAATGATTATTAGTGAGGACCTATTATATGAAGATGGGTTGAAAAGTGGTGAAGTGGTCCTTTAAGTAGGAGAGTGAGCTTTGCATAGTCATCAATGTCTGCAGTATGAGACTGTAATCCAGTGATTACAAGGATAACTAATGCTTACAATCTGGCCCACTACCTACCACAAGCTCCTCTGTTCTCTCACAGTAAGCTTGATCCATCCAATCTTGATTCCAAAAGATGACCAGATGTCAAAATATTACAATTTTGATGACATGCCTGATGCTTTGACGTTCTGAACCACTATTTTGCCTGTGGATCAACTCCAGCATACTGCAGCAGCAATCGCAAGTCCCCATAGCAAAGCAACATTTCAGTACAAATGGTCAAAACTAGATGCAAGACCATGGTTTAGTTTCTAAACTGATGTTAAGCAATAGGGGTTGCAATACTAACACTAAGTTGATAGGCTATTTTATTGGTCGCCGAGGCAGGCACCTTCTTAGCCACATTATTGATGGTAGGCTATTATCTGTTGCCTTTATCTTTTTACAATAATATTGCATAGTGGTTCAATTGCTGAAACAATACAGTATGTGTGCATGCTATCAAACTCCAATCAGTGCACGACAATTGCAAGCAGGCTACCTAGGCTAGGTTGTAAATATAAACTTTACTTGTATTAGGCCTAGGCTAATGCTTGCATAAACTGGATGAAATGGTAATCTGATTCTGATTCATTCGTTATAGCCAAAACAAAGGAAATGCCAGCATACTGTATAGTCATGGCTCAGTGGTTTTCCAGTATCGGCCACATTTCTAGCATGTCTAGTGTGTTTGGCTTTACACCTTTCCTAGCGGATAAACTGACTTATTACCTGAGCCTTTTATATCTGTAAATGTAGTGGAAAATGTAATTTCCCATTTTCTACTAAATGCTTAATAACTAAGCTACTAACATTAATGCTGGGTGTGTATCATTTAGCTGTTTCTGTGTGCCAGCCTGAAGCTAATTGTATGAATTTTACATGATGGTACAGCAACACTTAATTGAATCACAACCAGAATAATAAATAGAAAAAGTGCCCTTCTGGGCACAGGTCTCCACCAGGATAGGAATGTAGGACATTGCAGCTTGCCTTCATCTGGTGGTTGGATAAAAGGGTAACAAAAGTAAACTAGGGAGTTAGCATACAAAGTTATCCACAGATCCGTGCAGTTAGAGGTAAAACACTTTTTGGCCAGTTATAGCGCCACCTTGCTGAGTTGAAATTGTTCATGTGGCATTTCTTCCTCGGCCTAGTGGGAATGTGCGTGCACAATTTCACGGAAATCACACAATGTGTTCATGATTTGCAGCATTTTGTTTGAAACTGAGCACTCCTGTGAACTTTGGAAGCCAATCTTAACCAATCAGGATGGAGTCTGAGAAGTCTGAAAGACCCGTTTCGTTGAATGGCTCTAGAGAGACTGTGTACCAATTTGC